>NW_028262313.1:17078390-17381421 GCF_047370975.1 Nipponia nippon
ACGGGGGTTCAGCCTGGCAGCCTGCGCTGAGCGAGGGCTGCAGGGACACCCCAGGCTCCAGCACTGTGCCCTCGCCTGGCCTCCCCACATCCCACCCGAAGGCAGAGGCAGCAGCATCTGCCTCCCCAACGGCCCCCACCTTGCCCTGCACCAGCACTTGCTTATGCCCGTGCCATGCCCCCGCACCAAGCACCACATGGGCCAGGGCTCCTGCGCAGCTCACGCCCCGCTGCCAGCAGGCCAGACCCCCGGGATGCTTTTCAGCAAAATCTGTCCTGGAAAATACCAACCAAGAGTGCTCGAGACCTCCTCACACTGCTGCTCCATGGCAGGTTCCTGCGACTTGATTTTATTCTTGATTTTCTTCTTCTTCTTCTTTTTCATGCCCTGCGCTAGATGGAGAAATACAAAATTTCAGGCACCAACCACATCTGGGCAAGGATGCATTTGTCACCAAACCAGTCGAGAGGACTGCTGCTGGCGGATCTGCAGTCCTCCACCACCTCCGTGCACCAACCCCTGCGGAGATGCTCAGAGGCGTCTCTCCTCTTCCCTGGTCACACTCCCACGACCCCACTCAGCTGATCTGCAAGCAAAGCTAACAGAGACGGTGGGGACCAGTGGTCCGGCATACCACCAGGTTGCCAGGTCCCAAAAACACCCGTCGGGTGTCTCTGGGGGTCCTGGTCCCAGTGGTGCCAGTGGTGCCAACAGCCCCCCGCAGCCCCCTCTCACCTGGGTGGGGGGTGGCCGTCCTGGTGGGCACGGGCTCCTCCTGCCCGACCCTGTTGGAGGGCAGCAGCCCCCCAGCAGCCCCCGTTCGGCCGTCACCCCCTCCTCCTGGTCCCTCCGGCTCCTCGGCTGGGCTTGGCTGCCCCGAGCCCTTCTTTCTCACCTTCGCCTTCCTCTTCCTCCTCCCGGGGCCCCTCGTTCTCTCCTCCTGGGCAGGGTAAAGGGGGTGAGGGGAAGGTGGCAGACCCCCCTTCCATCCCGTCCCATCCCGGGGGCTCACTCACCAGCGGGAGGAGGCGGCGGACGGGCCGCAGCGGCCGGTCCTCCTCGGTCTTCCCCGCTCCATCTCGGGCACCCTCCCCGGGGGGCGGCGGGTCCCTGGCGGGGCGAGAGCACGGCGGGGCATGGGGGCGAGCCCCGCGGCGGGGAGAACGGGGACGGGCACAGGCGGAGCTCCGCACCCACCTGCGGGCGGGCGGCCGGCCGCGGGCTGCCCGGGGACCGGGGCCGGGCGGCGGAGCGGCGGCGGGCGGCGGCGCCGGGGCGGCGGGGGCGGTGCGGAGGAGCCAGCGGAGCCCCTGCAGCGTGGGGCGGGCCGGGCCGGCGGGGGGGCCCCGCTTGGCGGCACAGGGCTCCTGGGGCGGAGGCGCAGGGTCAGCCCCGGCGGGGAGCGGGCAGCGGGCAGCGGGCAGCGGGCAGTGGGCAGCGGGCAGTGGGCAGCGGGGAGGCCCCGCACTCACGATGCGGCAGGGCGAGCGGTTCTCGTTGACCAGCCGCTCCAGGGACAGCCGCTCGATCAGCTCGCAGGGCAGCAGGGCGGTCGCCGCGTCTTGCTTGTTGGCCAGCCTGGGGCGAGGGGAGAGCAGGGGGGCTGGATGCTTTCTCCTGGTTTGGCTGCCGTTTGGCGTAGCCGGCGCTGGAGCCCCCTCCCCAGCCCCTCTCCAGGGATGCTCTCCACTCCCGAGGACCGCTGGGGTCCCTCAGCACCCCCCGACAGCCCCCTGGGCACCACATCCCTGCAGCAGCCCGGCCACACTCCCCACAACCCCAGCAACAGGTTCTCACTCCCTCCCCACCCCAAACCCTACGGGTCACATCCCAGGGACTCAGCCTTACAGTAAGATGGGCTTCCCAGAGACATCGGGATGGCTCAGGACGCGGCTCAGGACCTTGCGGGCCTCCTCCATCCGCGCCAGGTCGCTGGAGTCCAGGACGAAGAGGAGCCCGTGGGCCACGCGGTAGTGGCTGCGCCAGGCGCTGCGGGAGCGTGAGCCCCCAGGCAGGTCCACCAGTGTCACCTCGAACCTGTCCACCCGCAGGCGGGTCTGGCCCGGCTGCGCCGCGGGCAGCACCTCGCCGGCCAGCGCTGCATGCGGGGAGAGGGCAGAGGGCTGGTGCAGCGAGCCCAGGAGCATCCCTGCGGCATGTGTCCCCTCCCCTGGCCACATCCCCGCTCCCAGGGCTGCCCAGGACACAGCACAAGCCCCGCACGCTTCCCCCAGCCCAGCAGCTGTATTTCAAGGGTCTTGGTCCTTCAAGGCTCAGGCACTTGGTTGCAAAGGACGGTAAAGCTGCTGCCTCCAGCCAACGCCAGCTCTGGGGCCGTGCTGCTCCTCACCTCTCTCTATGTCCATGACGATGGAGGTTTTCCCTGCATTGTCCAGCCCCACAACGAGGAGGGTCACCTTTCTGGGGAGCAACAACAGTGAGTGAGCACCCCAGAGAAAGGCTGTGATCCCTGGGCAGCAGTGACCACTGCTGGCCCCGGGGCTCCCAGGCAAGGGACCCTGAGCATGGTGGCTGTGCTTTGGCCAGGAGAGGGGCAGGACAGTGACACAGGCTCTGGCTGAGCTGGGCGCGAGGGCAGTGATGGTCCCCGGTGCCCAGGAGAGGGCAAGAGCAGGCACAGATGCCTGGAGTCACCCTGGCACCATGGAGCAGCTGCACTGCGGAGCCTTCAATGCACTTCCTATGGCAATGACTTCTCAGATCATATCGGATTAAGCAACGATATGCACAGGCCAAAATGATTGTTCCTTACATGCAAACAGTTAATGATTGCTCTTGGTGTCCTTCCGTGTCCGTGAGTTATGAGTACACACAGCTAGGGAGAGGTAGCGAGGACAGGTTTTTCCTATTGCTAAACAGTCCTATTTGGTCTCCAGCGATGTGCTCCACTGGAGCCACGCGCAGAACATTTTCCCTGTGGTTGACAAGCCACAGTAGTCATTCGCAGTGTTGTTTTTTTCCTTAAACATACAGACCAAGCTGCGTGGGCGACGCGGCTCCACCTCCGACATTATGGCAACGTATCCTCGGTGGCAGGAGAGGACCATAAACCCCCTCACCACCCGCAGTGTCTGTCTGGGCTGGTGCAGTGCCGTCCCCAGGGAATTAACCTGGGTCTCCTGACACATGCAAACACAGCAGATATTTCAGTTCATCCTCCCCAGCTTTCTTGGAGAGCTGCTGACTTTGCACAGGAGGGATCCTGCTGGGACCGTTCCCCACATGCGCACCCCTGCCTGCCCTGCTCCTGCCTGCTGCAGGGCCAGCGGGGATGTGTGTGTGCCTTGCTCCGCGGTTTGGGGACAGTCCTGCAACGGGCACCGCTCTCAGTGTTCCCTCACCAGTGCCCTCAGCAATAAACACATGGGTAAATGTTGTGCCCCCCGGGGAGCCCCGAGGAGCGGGCATGGGGACCTACCTGATGGGTTCCTGTATGGCCTGCAGCCACGACCAGCAGTGGGAGAAAAGGTGGAACATGCTTGGCAGCTCCGTGAGGAGGGATGGCCTCTCTTCAGCACCTACGAAGCGAGCAGCCCAGCGTGTCTCCATGCTTCGTCCTCCTGCCGATGCCTGCTCCCCATGGCGGGGAGCATCTCACCCCGGGGTGCGCCGTCCCACAGCCCAGCACTGCTGCCTCCAGCCTGGTGTGCACAAGCCAAGCCAGGGGACAAAAGCCAGCCCCCTGGGCAATACCCCACGGGCACGGACCCCCTGGCCGGACCCTGCCCTGGCACCCCCTTCTTGCATCGTAGGAGCACCAGTCAGGCTCTCACCGCTCCTCCCCGCTGCGTGGCCCCCGCTCACATCCCCTTTGCGTAGCAGCTGCTTAAATCTAATCTGGATTTAAATTACTTACTCTTCGCAGCCTCTTTAATCCTGGTGGGTCGACCCAGGCCAGTGGCCACTGGGACATGGAGTGCCATGGGGCTGCCCGCTGCACCAGGCGGCACGGCGCGGCACTGCATTACCCATCCTGGCTGCACCCGTGCAGCGCTGGGCAGCCTTGCACCTCCATTGCTGGCTTAAATGGCTCGTGGTGGGGACATCGCCTGACTGCCCACATGGGGCTTCCAGCTGAATTAGTGTCTCCTCTAACAAATGGCAACCCTGGCTCCTCGCTGCCTGCCCAGGGACCCTGTGCGGATGTTTCTCCCCAGCCCCTGCAAGGAGCAGCTCCTACACGGTGTGCACGGCTCCGCTGCCTGCCCAGGGGTCCCCTCTGCACCAGGCTGGGGTTCATCACTGCTCACTGCTGGTATTTCTTGCCCTAACGAGGCACCCCCTGAGCAGCAGCAGGTCCTGTGCCGCTCAGAATAGAAATACCAACCAGCCCGAGCCGGTGCCTGGCCAGGAGCAGGGAGACGGTGGGGGCCTTTGGACAGCAGGGCAGGGAGCGGAGCCAAAAAAGCCCCAACTCCTTGATCTGCAACCCTGAAGCTCTTATCTTGCTCCTCAGGTTTCCTGCTGCTTCCCCCAGCCGGGGCTGCCCTCCCTGGCACGCTGCCACTGTTGTGTGTGAAGAAGAGGCCTCGCGGGGATGTCTGAGCCGCAGGAGCTTTGGGTGGGGGGAGTGGGGTCCAGAGGGACGAGGACATGAGACCCACCAAAAGCCACACTGGGGAGCAAACAGGGATCCTGCTGGCTCACATTTGCCCACGCTAAACCACCAGTGCCAGCAGCACTACCTTGACCAGCCGAGCCCCAGCCATGAGCCAAGGATGCCGAGATGCTGCCAGGTACCCCACGTCTCCGGGATGTCCCTGGGCTGCAAGCACACACAGCCCCTCGCTCCAGCCCTGCACACCACTGGGAAACTCCTGGGCAAGGGAGCTGTGCCGGAGCCGCGACACGGGCAGGGAGCCACGCGTGGTTAATGATTGATGGAGGAAGTTTCCATACCGATATCATGGCCACATACAACAATATTTAGGGCAACTGTTCCCCCCCACACCTCTGATGGCGGGGCAGCACCCCAGCTGCCTTAGTCTGGCCCAGGGACAGAGCCCTGTCCCCAGCCTGATGGCATTTCCCAGTCGCTCCTGTGCCCGTGCCAGCAGCCTGCTGGAACCAGCGGCAGTGCCAGGTTTGCAGGCAGCACAGGACTGCGAAGCCTTTTGCAGAATTAGCTGTACCAGGGCCGAAATGACTTGCTGGAGGCATCAGCACCTGTCTGTGTGCCTCGGGGTGACACTGCCAGGGGATGGCTGGGCAGGAGACAGGAGGAGGCACAACCACGGGTGCTATAAATAGGGAAGTGCCATGCGGCCAGCACCGCAAGAGCTGGTCTCCCTCCGGCACCAATGGATTTCCAGAGGTCTCTGAGCACTTGGGCCTCTGCTGCTTTTAACACAAGTGTCCAAAATTCCCAGCCAAACGGGTGCCGGAGACCGGGAAACCCTCTGGAGGCCCTGAAGCAGCTCCAGTCACCCCTCCCGATGCACACACACCAGGCTCAACGGCCAGGAAAACCTCAAAATCCATCCCAAATCTGGTGAAACCCACAGCCGACTCCGGAGAGGCAGTGTGAGGGCCAAGGCTGGATCGATGGGCGTTTTGCCAGGCCTGGGCTCAGGTTACAGCGCGGGTGGCTGGCCCTTTGCCGGGTGCCGCTGGAGCCCCTCTGCCAGTGCCGCGGGGACCCCCTGGGCAGTGCCAGCGGGGACCCGCAGCAGCCGTCTGGGTTTCCTTGGTGACTGTTGCCAGGTGAGAAACTCTAAGGCAGAATTTATTATCTTGGCGGATAACCGGAGATGTTCCTTGCCGGAGCTGTTACCGGACTGTGCCCCGGCACCGTGCTGGGCTGGACCCTCTAGTGCTGCCGGTGCCAGCGTGAGCCCCCGAGAGAGGTCTGTGCCCGGGGTGCCGGGGCTGCTCAGCCCCTGGCATCGCTTCCCAGAAGGCGGCACGTGTTTTTGGGCTATTTCTGCCCGCTGGAGTGTCGCAGGCGAGGGAAGGAGGCGAAACCACAAGGACCGCAGAGAAGTGCAGATGGACGCGGGCTGGCGGGCTGCCCTGCCTTGGCTTCCCTAGACCCCGTGAGTATGTGCCCAAGCCAGCACTGGGCACACTGGGAGCCCCCGCCTGGGACCCCTGGGGTGAGGAGCAGAGGGGGGGGGACGGCAGTGGCAGGGCTGGGGGAGCTTGCACATGGGGAATGACAGCTTGCAAGGGAAAGCAGTGGGCAGCACAGAGCTATAGGGGCTGCCTATAGCATTTACTGAGAGACTCGAGCCAGGGTGGCACCAAAACTGAGGTGACAGAAAGGACCAAGAAGTCCCGGTGGAAATATTTACAAGCAAGCTGTCCTGCTTTGCTTGGTACCGCATCATCCCTGCCCAAAAAAGCATCTGTGGCGGGGCGAGGACATGCACAGGCTTTGGGGAGGGACTCATCTTTCTATTTAACGCATCGGATGATGGCAGCAGCACGGTAGATATGCAAATAGCCGCATCGTCCCTTTAAATCTCAGCACGGCTCTAGTGGCTAACGATAACCCCGGATCATATGAGCTCCTAAATCCCAAGAGCTAATTACAGGCGAACGCCCCGCGGTCAGGCTGGAAATGCAAGATAATTACAGGTTCTGCCATGGACACCTGTTGGTGATGAATTGGGATACCAGGAATGTTTGCTGGCCGGCTGGCGTGGTGGTGGGGAGCACGGCCGGTTTGCAACGCGGCCTCCGCGCCGGCACTTGTGCTAGCTCCCCGCTGCTAGGCCAGCAACCATTTTGCAAGCTATTTTGGGCAAAAACGAGGTTGTTTTTCTGGAATGCTCTTCGCTCCCCCGCCACCGGTACCACCACCCTGCGGCGGATGCAGAAGCTGGGAAGAAAGCATGCAGGGAGCTGGTTGCTTTTCACCCAAATTCTGGCTGGGTGCTTCCCAGCCAGAGCACACATGAATTCATGGGAGAGGCTTGCATTTCAGCACAAGGTCCTGTGCCAGGGTTTGCTCTGGTCCCTGCTGCATGGGGAAGCTGCCAGCTCGCTCCTGCACCATGCACGCAGCTCGGTGATGCCCCTGCGATGGCTACAAGCCCTCCCTGGGCTCCTATGGTGGTTTTGCTGAGAGCATTACAGTGCTCCTGCTGCTTTCCCGCAGCAAAGCATGGGGAAAAGGAGAGTGTAAACCATCCCTCCTGCCTGCCAGGATACCAGGGCATGCGCAGTCGCAGCCTGGCTGGGTAAGCACGCTGCCAGGGCTATATACTCTTACAGCAGGTGGGACTGGGGGAATCAGTTAATTAAAAGCAATGTTAACCCTTCCTGCCCAGTTTAGTGTTACAGCATCACCTGCTGCCTGGGCTGGAACTGTAGCCAAAGAGATATAACTTCAAAATGCATAATTATCGCAAAGACCTATAAATGCACCCGAAGAAAATAACTCTGCTTTCTTGATAAAGAATTTAAGCCGTGAGGCAGCAGTGGCATGGCCCGTGCCAGAGGAGCACCCTGGCTCTGGCAGCACCGAGGCCGGCGGTGGGCTCAGCACAGCCTCCAGCCTGCAGTGTGATTTAGAGGATGAGGTCCTCAGGGCAGACACAAGTTTTTCTCCCAGCAGGATAAGGGAGCGAAGCTGGACCAGGAAACGGAGCGGCAAAAGCAGTTGCATGATGGAGCAAATGGAAAAAATATTTCCCCAACCAGAAACTATTCCACAGACTGCTGGGGCAGGAAAAAATACAGCTGAGTTATTGAGAAAGCAATGCAAAATCCAAACAGTTTAGGCTGTGAAAAGCAGTCATTTGCAGAGCTATTTCCAAACTAAGTAAAGAGCTCCCAGCTCACAGATGCCTGGGAGCTCCCCAGCTGCCAGCCTGGCTGGCCGGGGCAGCGTGGCTCCCTGTCCCCTGCTCACTGCATGTCAAGCTGGGGAACGCTTTGTGATTTCCACTTCATCCAGCACACGGGGTCTTTTGGGGATCAACACATCCCCACCATCGCTCCGTGCAGCACCAGCTGCATATTTAAGCCTCAGCACAAAGTGGGGAGGTTTCAGATCCGAAAGGGCGGGGGGGGGGGAGCACGGCCATCCCCGCACCCCGAGCAGCTGCTCCACCTCTGTGTGCAGGGCTATATTTGGGAAGCCAGCAGCGAGCGCTTGGCATGTCCCAGCGAGCGCTCTGGGAGCAGTGTCTGCTCCGGGTCCTAGTGCAGTGGCAGTGCCCAGGGGAGAGGAGAGCCTGCGGGAGCGTGCCGGCAGCTCTCCCCGCCTGGGCTCTTTAAAGGCTCTGGCAAGGAGCTCCCTGCCATTTCCAAACGGCTTTTCTCTTCTCCTTTTACAGGAGCCGAGCCGCCAGGCAGGCATGTGTAAAGCAGACAAGGCTATTTTCGGAGTGAGAGCTGGTGAGGGAGCTTGCTCCCACCCCACGTACAACCCCGGCTTTCACACACAAATGCCCTCGCGCGTCCACAGGCACGTGAGGGGCTGGAAAAACTGCACAGCAAATCCCGCGTTTCCCACCACTGCCACGGCCCTGTGTTCAAAGTGCGTTGTGTGAATACTGGGATTAAAAAAATAATGAAGGCTGGGATTAAGCAAATAATGAAGCTGGGACGTTCAGAGCAGACATTTGTGGGAACAGGAGAACTGCCATCGGCATGTGGTGGCAGGACTCGGGCAGTGCCTTGGGGATCCCTGGATGCGGGCAGACTCCTGAGCGCTGGTGCCCGCAGCAAGGCACGGGGCAGGGACTCGGGTGGCACCGTGCCAGCCTTGTGCAGGGAAAACAGTGTTTTCTCCTTCCCTCTGCCTTTCTCTCCTAGTCCAGCTCCTGAGAGTGAGGTCTGCAAAACACATGAGCTTCTAGGTGCTGCTGTTACTTAAATAACCTGCCACCCATCTACAAACCTTCACTTTCTTATGTGGCCCCAGAGAGACCAGCACAGCCCCCCTCTGTTTGGCACCTTGGGCTATGTCCTGATGGGCACTTCCATGGCAGCTTCGCATCGCATTGGAGGTTGCTTCACCCATCCGGACTGCGGCTCCACAGCCCAGGGGCCGTTCTGCTCCCGGGAGGGCTCAGAGCGAGGGCTGGCCAGCAGCTGCCCACTCTGCTGGCCCAGGATCCGGCCGCTGCACACGGGAACCCCTGGGTGGGATGTCCCCAGCGCCCGGGCAGTCCCTCCCGGCTTGCCGCAGCTCTGGCTCAGCCGGCGGCTCTGGGACGGCGGTGTCGCAGGGTGTCTGTGCAGCCCAAGCCCTGCTGGGTTTGCAGGCAGAGGCGCAGGCGTTGAGCCGGCGGGTACGGGGAGTGGCGGGGGCAGCAGGGGCAGGATGGCTCACGGATGCTATCTGTGACACAGATCGCTTTTATGGTCTGCTGTTTACAGTGCTGAGCTACGGACAGGTAGGGTTAGGCTTGAGGGGTGACTCACGGCATGAACCAGAAAACAGCCCGCTGCCTCGCTGTGCTTGGGTCAGAAAATGGGATAATAACTGGTGTGGGAAGCACTGTGAGGCTTCGTCCCTCCGTTCCCCTGACAGCTGCTGGGGCTCCTGGATGCAGGCCTGGAATTCTTGACTGCTTAAACAATTGCTCTTAAGTATTTCATCTTATGATGAAATTAAAAATATGATGAGTCGGAGCTCAGGCATTGCTCAGCCGAGGGCTTGGTGACCTGCCAGACTCCTAGGGGATGCTTTTAATTTGGATAAATGGAAGTTGCATAAATGGTATAAATTGCACGTTGCTGTTAATACAGAGGTGTGGGCGCAGTTGGCAGCGCCGCACGATGTGCTGTCACCGGCTGAGTGCCCAGCCGGGCTGCGTGCCGGGGCCGGCGCCGCAGTTGCCCCTGCACAGCTCCCACCCCGAGCATCCGCAGGAACCACCGGCTGGTGGGCTGGCCCCTTCGCTTGGATGCCATTCCCTTCGCCCTCTGCCCTGCTGGGATTTTTTTTTGGAAAGGCTGTTTTCCAAAAACAGCTTGAAAATACATAACTATCATACCAGAGCTGAGCGGTCACACGTAGGTCTCCCGTCCCCGCCAGTCAGGCCAGTCCCTATGAGCTCATGGTGTTTGTGGTTTCCCGAAGCAGCTGTTCAGCGTTGGAAGGAAAAGCGCTGGGCAGCTGCAGAGACCGGGATTGCTTCTGTGCAGGAGCTGCCGCCGGGGGAGACGCGGCCTCCAAGGTCTCAGGCGGTTTTATTCCCAGCTCTGCCGCTGATAAGCCCAATAGCCCTGGTAACGCTTCCAGCCCGGTAAAATGAGGGAAAGCGGGGTTTGGGGGGAGGGTCATGCTTTTAGCTTGTGCAGGGCCAGGCAAGCAGTGGACACAGCGTCCCTGCCATTAGCGTGGGCACCTCCTTGCGAGCTGGCCTGGCTGCCAAGGGATGAACAGCGAGTGCCTTTTAAAAGTTACCTAAGACTTCCCAGTCTGCCTAAACCAGGGAAAATTGGCCGACCTCAAACACTCCTTGCCTTGTCCCACCTCTCGCAGCCAGCCGACGTGTGCCCAGGCTGGACCGAGTAACCTGGCAGGCAGCGTGCGCTCGGGTGCATCGCCACGCTGGCAGCTGCCTGCGCTCACACCGCTGCCCGCGGGGGAAAGGCAGGCAGGGCTGGCGCAGGGGGCCACGGCGTGTGCCGGGCAGAGCAGGGAGCCCCTCGGCCATCAATGTGGGGAGCAGCCCAGACAGCCTTGTGTTCCCACCGCTGCACGGGTGACCGAGGTGTGGAGCTGAGCTGGCCTCCCTGGGCCTGGACCGCAGGTGGGACAGGCAGGAGGGGACGTGGGGATGAGCAGCAGGCTCAGCGGTCTGAGGTCTGGCTCTGTCAGCGAGTCCCTATATCCCATCACCTTGAAGGTGGGTCCTTGAAGGCGATGGGAAAAGCACCCTGCTGCTCAGCTGTAGGCCAAGGTGGTCTTCACTACCTCCTGCCCAGGTGCAGGACCATCCAGGATGCAGGAGCCACATCTCCCCCGTAACGTCCTACCCAAATCCTGAGGCCTGCACACACACACCAGCCACCCGCCGGACCTGAAGGGGTGCCCCTGCCACAGCTCGGCTTGCGAGATACCAAAATGCTCCCTGCCTTGGCAACATCCTGCCTCCCACACGCTGCCCCACAACGCACAGGGCCACGGGCTGGTGGCTGCCCTGGCCCAGCCCCATGCACCCTTCCCTGGGGCTGGAGCTCGGGGTCAGCCCCGGGAGCTGGGGTGCTAGTGGGTGCAGGCAGCACTCTGGCAGATGGCTGGTAAAAGCCAGAGGCCTGGCTGTGGGCAGGGCTGGCACCCCCACTGGCATCCCCTCCTGTCCCACAGCGGGACCCCACTGTCCCTGGGGCTGCCTGACACCTGCCCCGTGGGGGGACCCCCAGGTAGCTGCACCTTGGGGTGCTGGTAGCTGCCAGGGCCCAGTTGAGCCAGGACTTCGTGGAGGGGTCCTAGGGAGGACCCCAGAGGCTTGGGGGCACACAGGGGGCTGGCATGGGGGCTGGCAGGGATACGGCTGGGGGAGCAGGCAGTCCCAGGGTGGATGCTGCAGGGGGGTCCTGGGCTGGCAGGGGGGTCCTCGGGTGTGGGCCCTGGCCATGTTGGGGGTGTTGGGTTCCCGGCAGAGATGGGAAGTCCTGGGGCGGAGAGACCTGGCCAAAGATGGGGGTGTTGGGGCAGGGGTGAAGGCGGGGGGTGCTGGGGCGGGGGGCTCCTCACCTGCTGGGGACCTAGGCACAGCAGTGGGGGGGGGGGGCTCCCAGGGCAAGGGGGTGGCGGGCACGGCGGGGGGACCCCGGGATGGAGGGTCGGGGCCCGGCGGGGTGTCCCGCCCCTGTACCCGTCGGGGCGGGCCCGGAGCGCTGCCGGTGCGGCCCGCCCCCGCCGCGCCGCGGCTCGGCTCGGCTGGGCTCGGCTCGGCTGGGCTGGGCTCGGCTGGGCTGGGCACGGCCGGGCTGGGCACGGCTCGGCTGGGCTGGGCACGGCTGCGCTCGGCGGGGCCGGGCCAGGGCTGCCCGTCGGGGAGCCGTGCGGCGGGATCGCCCCGCCCCGCCCCGCCCCGCAGCGCGGCTCCTCTCTCCGCTGCAGCCCGGGATGGCGCCGCGGCGGGGCTGAGCCGCCGGGCCGGGCCGGGCCGGGCCGGGCCGGGGCCGGGATGGACGGCCCGAGCGGGGGCTGCCCGCCCGCCGCCGCCCCGTCGCGGGCGAAGCTGCCGCTCGGCATCGTCTTCTCGACGGCGCTCTTCTGCGGGGAGGGGGCGGCGGCCGCCGTCCTCTGCCTCTCCTACGGCCACTCCGACGACCGCTTCTGGCTGGCGCTCACCGTCTTCTTCGTCCTCTGCCCCTCCGTCCTGGTGCAGCTCACCCTCATCTTCGTGCACCGCGACCTCAGCCGCGACCGCCCCCTCGTCCTGCTGATGCACCTCCTCCAGCTCGGGCCCATCATCAGGTGAGCGGGGCAGGGACGCGGGGACCCCCGGCGGGGAGGCGGGCACCGGGTGGGAGCCGGGGCCGGGCAGGGTGGGCTGCTGCGGGCACCGGCTGTCAGCAGAAATCCGTCCGTGCGGCGTGCCCAGAGCTGCTCCTGCCGGCTCTCCGGCCCCCTCCTCCCCGGGGACGCTGCTGCTCCGGGGTCTTCTGCTCGGCCACCCCTCCCCAGCGAGGCTGCCGTCCTGCCGGGGGGCTGCTGCCTGCTCCCCTGCCTGCCGGACCCCTGCTCTGGGCAGGACTCGGCTCTGCCAGCCTGTTGCGTTTCAGCTGCTGAAAAAGGTTTTTCGCACGGTTGCTTTCTGCAGCCAACGTTTCCATCTGCCTTTGGGTTTTGCCATCGTCTTGCTCAGGCTGGGAGCACAGATGCTGGGGTGCTTGAGGGAGAATAGGAACAGGGGTTCTGTCCCCTGGAAAAGGTCCCCGGGCCTGGGACAGGGAGGGGTTGTGGGACACGGAGGAGAGGAGCTGGGTGCAGGAGCGGGGCTGGCATGGGAACTGGGGGGCTGCCGGACCCTGCCAGGGAGAGGAGGGCGAGGGGGTGGATGTTGCACAAGCTGGAGAGATGCTGATCTGTCACTCCTTGGGAATGCTGCGGTGCCTCCTTGGGCTGCCGTCACCCCGGCCATCCCGCTCGGCAAGAGCGCACAGGGGGTGCAGCGAGCGGCATGGCAGAGCCGCCATCTCCGCAGGGCTCCTTCCCCGAGGGCACACCAGCAGCCACACTACAAGGCGCGCCATAACCGCAGAGCTGCAAAAACACCATGGCCTGCACCACGCTTCCTCCGTCACCGGAAACAAGCAGGGTGCCGGGGGTGTCCTCGTCACTGCGGTTCGTCTTCAGAGGCGGCTGGGGAGCCTCACCTCGGTGCTGCCAGCTCTTGGAAGGGCTGCGGGTCCACCTCAGCCTGCGCTGGCCCGCAGGCGTTGTCGCAGCTCTCACCACACCGACCGCAGCTGTCTGAGACGGTTGCGATGGTGCTTGGCCGCTTGCAAGTGTCAGCCAGAGCTCCTTGGGGGGGGGCTGCTTCATTCGGCTCCTCGGGCTGGAGATGGAGCCCAGCCTGTTGGGAAGGTCTGGCAGGGCACCGGCAGCCAGCTGGGACTGCCCTTGAAGCCAGGCCTTTTGGATGAAACCGTTTTCCCATTAGAGTTTGCAATGAGCCATGAGCGCTGGCCTGATCTGGCAAGAGAATTTATCCAAAAAAACTCATTCCATTTGGTTCTCAAACAGAGCTACTGCTGCCGTCCTAATGAACACTCATAAATAATTACGTCTTGTTGGTCCCAGAGCCAGCTCGTCCCCGGGCGGGAGCCAAGCCTGTCGGATGGGTCCTCCCCTGCTGACAGCCTCTGGCCCACGCACGCCCACCTGCATGGCTGTGTGCGGAGGGGCTGGGGGTCCCGCCGGCCTTGCAGTGGGGAGCAGCGTGGGAGAAAGCCGCCTCCCCTGCCCGCACGTTCGCGTGCCCCGCGGGGAGGGGGCTGCGGAAGCCCTGTCTTATCTGCCCATGTCACAGCCGGCTTCACCCTGCGCTCCCCTTCCTGCTGTCCCCACCAAGAAGGAAGCGTAGAAGGCTTCTGCTCAAGAGGAGAGATCAAAGACAATATCAGAAAGTTTCTCTTGCTTCTGCTTAAAGGAAGAGATGCATTTTTGCCAGTGGGGAAAACAGAGCCTGAGGGCGATTAACCCCTTCCTGTAGCTCTAGCTCCCAGCAGGGCTGAAGTTTCCATACCCTGGATGCTGCACCTCTTGCAGCAGTTGTTGCACCATCGCTGGGGCAGTTGTTGTCCCCCTGCCCCACACGCTTCACCCTGAGCGCCGGAGCAGAGGAGCAGCCACCGGACATCCCCATGGTCCTGGTCTGACCCTGCCCTCATCCTGACATCCCAGGATCCTGCCCTCATCCTGACATCCCAGGGCCAGGGACTGCCTGCAGCACTGCTGAACAGTTGCCCAAATCGGTTGGGCTGTGCCTGGCAGGAACAGGGTCCGGCTGGCACCGGACGAGGAGGGGCTGGAGGTGCAGGGAGCGGGGCCGGGGGGCATCAGGGAGGCTGGCGGGGTGATGGCTGCCCCGTCCCCACAGGTGCATGGAGGCCCTGGTGGTGTACTGCTGGTCGGGGAAGGAGGAGGAGCCCTATGTCACCATCACCCGCAAGCGGCGGCTGCGGCAGGGCTACGAGGTGGAGATGGAGCAGGAGGTGGGCCACTCGGTGCGCCGGCTAGCCACGCACCGCAACGCCTTCAAGCGCATGGCGGTCATCCAGGCCTTCCTGGGCTCCACCCCGCAGCTCACCCTCCAGCTCTACATCAGCGTCCTGGAGAAGTACGTCCCCGCCGCCCGAGGTAAGGGTGCCCGGCACCTGGGCTCCGTGCAGGCAGGACCCCGCCATGTGCCGGTGTGGCATCTGAACGAAGCTCTGGGGAGTTGCTGGGGGCACAGCTGCCACCGGACTCCCCTAAATGTGGAGCACAACCCGCAGAGGTTGAGCACTTGTCTGTCCCCTGGTTTGCTTTTCCCACGCCCAGCGCTCTGCTTTCCAGCTTGGAGTGAGGCTGGGGAGAGTGGGAAGAGCTTGCTGTGACTGAGGCGCCAGGCTCTGCTCCCAGCCCTGGTGCTTGCAGACGTCTGCCCTGTGGAGCCGTGCCATCCACCCGGTGCCCTGTCCCGTAAAGATCCCATAAAGATGTCGTGCCCCTGCCCCAGGCTGCTCCAATCTCCATTAGTTATTGGGTTTTTCGGGCTAGCTATGGGCTCTGGCTTCCCCGTGCTCCCTCCATTAGATCTGTTTCTGCGCCTTTCCCCACAGCCGGAGCTCCCAGCCCAGCGCTCCCACTCCCAGGCTCCCTTGACTGCTCCCAGGGTGTTGATGTGCGCAGAGGCTGGATGTGCCGGAGCAAGCTTTAAACTCCCACTTCAGTGTGCTACCGAGCCGGGCGCGCAGGAGTGCTCTTGCACCTTTCTGATTGTAGCGCCCGGTGAAGGAGCTGCCCTCGCCAGCCCTCTCCCAGCTGTGCTGGGAGCCCAGGCCTTGCCCTCGGTGCCCACGGCAGGCGCGTGGAAAGGGGAACATGGGAGATGCCCCACAGAAACCCCCTCCTTGGCCATGGCCCCCTGTGAGGGCGTTTTGAGGAGTAGGAGCAGCAGAGGCTGGAGGACGAGCCCAGCGCTCCTCCAGCAGCAGATGAGGGAAGCAAATCCCGGTTGACAAGTTTTGGGTGATTCCCTCGCAGCTCGGGTGTCTCAGCTCAGCTTCACAGTTCACCGCTGCTGCCAGCATGATGTGACTGGGACCAGCTGCATGCTTCCCTTTTTCTCCCTCATGGTTTTCCTGGCTGCACTGAATGCGAGCAGCCTCTGGTGTTCCCTGTGAATGACCTTGGCTTTGCAGCCCTCGGGTGCTCCCGGGGTGAGTGGTGGGCTACGGTGGTGCAGCTCTTGGCCCAGGTGAGGGTGGAGGGACTTTTGCAGCACAGACCATGCCCCACTCTCCCTTGAGCAGCGTTTCTTGCACAGGGCAGGGGTGTTGGCACCTGGTTCAAGGCCAGGAACAGCCCCAGTTTGGCAAAGGCTTCTGGTTTATTGATGTAGGGAGAAAATCTGGGAGCAGAGCCTCCTGCTGCCTGCAGTGCTCCCCCACAGCCACCCCATCGTGGGGTCTGTCGCCACCAGCCACGAGCTGTCCCAGCAGTGCTCCTGCTGCAAGCCCCGGTGCTTGACACCCTGCACGTTGCACCCAGAGTTGGCACCCTATGCTCTGCACCCAGGGCAGCAGGGAGGCTGGCACACAGCCCAGTCCCCAGCATTGCCTGACTCCCCTGCCCTCTCCCTCTGCAGCCGTCCTCATGGGCATCTGCCTGGTGTCGGTCACCTACGGGGCGCTCGTCTGCAATATCCTGGCCATCCAGGTCAAGTACGATGACTACAAGGTCCAGCTGCGTCCGCTGGCCTTCCTCTGCATTGTGCTCTGGCGCAGCCTGGAGATCTCCACCCGCGTGGCCGTCCTTGTGCTCTTCAGCACCGTCTTCAAGCACTGGATCATCCCCATCGCCCTGGCCAACCTGCTGGTGGTCTTCTTCTTGCCCTGGGTGCAGTTCTGGCGGAGCGGCACCCGCCTGCCCGACAACATCGAGAAGAACTTCAGCCGGGTGGGCACGGTGGTGGTGCTCTGTGCCTTCACCCTCCTCTATGCCAGCATCAACATGTTCTGCTGGTCGGCCGTGCAGCTCAAGCTGGCCGACCGGGACCTCATTGACAAGTCGCAGAACTGGGGCCGCCTGGCCGTGTACTACGTGGCCCGGCTGGCGGAGAACACGGCCCTCGTCATCCTCTGGTACTTCTTCAAGACGGACGTCTACGAGAACATCTGCACCCCACTGCTGGTGGTGCAGCTGCTTCTCGGCTACTGCCTGGGCATCTACTTCATGCTCCTCTTCTTCCAGTACCTGCACCCCTGCCGCCAGCTCTTCCGGCACAACGTCGCCGACTTCCTGCACTGCGTCTGCTGCCGCCGGCACACGCCGGGGACCCCCCTGCGCCTCCAGGCGCCCCACGAGCCCGGCGTGAGGCACAGCATCGTCTGAGGCACGGCCAGCACCCGGCTCCTCCAGCCGGCTACAGACACGGGGACGGGCAGCGCCAGGCTGCGCCGGCAGCCGGAGGGGGCTCGCGGCACAAGCCGTGCCAGAGGCAGGTGCTCCCTGGCCTTGCGGTGGCAGCGGGTCCCAGTGCGTCCCCACAGTGGCAGGGGGACAGGAGCGTGCCCACCTGCCCAGGACCACGCGCATGGACACGAAGGACTTACGGGGTGCCCAAACCATCTGCCACTGCAAGCCAGCTGCCGTGCGGTGCACAGCCCTTGGGGTGCCCCAACACCCTCGACCACCCACTACGGTACATATGGTGACCTTGGGGCCACGGGTGCCGGCGGGACTGTTTCAAGCAGTAAAGAAACTTTGCTGTGGCTGCGCGTCTGGGTGCTGGCAGGCGGGCGGTGACTCAGGCGGAGGGTGGGGACCGTCCCGCCGGGGCTGGCATGGCTGTGCACACCCGCTGCCCACGTAGCCCTCGCACTCGTGGGCACCGAGCCAGGGCTGTGCCGGCAGGAAGCGGGGATGTGGGGAGCCCCGCCATGGAGCTGATAAGGTGCAGGAGCATGGCGGGACGGAGGCCAGCCTCATCCTGCGCCTCCGTGAGCATGGCCCTGGCTGCAGGCCAGGACCAACCCGGCACGCCAGCAAGGAGCAATCCTGCCCAACCTGTTCCTCCAGGCAGGAGGCCCTGGTAACGGCTGCTGTTCCCAGCAGGAGCAGTGGGTGCCGCAGCGCTGGGCACCGCGGAGCTCGAGAGCCTGCAGCGGAGGGCAGGCAGGACAGGAAGGGTGGCTGGCACAGCGATGGTGATGCTGATGGGACCCAGGGACCTCCCTCCCCCCCAGAAACCATTTTTGGGGTCAGCTCAGTTTGGAGGGTCCTGGGTGCCAGGCTGAGGGTTCTGAGCACCCCAGGGTGCCCACGGAGGTGCAGCACTGCTGGTGCTCAGGCACTGGGTGCTCAAATCTTAACTCACCTTCCCTGGGGTGGATCTCCGGGCTGGATCCTGGCACCGGCGCAGTGCCATGCCCCTGGGATGCATCTCTGCCCTTGGTGGTTTTCTTGTCAAATGGGCAGCGGGGGCTGGCGAGGGATGCCAGGGATGGGCACATCTGCTGAGCTGGGCACAGGATGGACCCTCTGCAACTTCCTTCCACCAGGAAATTCCTACCTTAAAAAAATACCAGTTTTGTCCCCAAATTTTGCAAAAAACTGAGAGGAGCAGCCCGGTGCCCTGCAGTACCTGGCCATGGGGCTGCGGGGGACCCCTCGGTGGGGGGCCATGCCCGGCCGGCGCAGGGGGCTGGTTTCGGGGCTGGCCGATGTGATGAGTCCTGCCTTCCTGGAAGGTGGCCTTTGAAACCGCCCAACATTTCCTCAAAGGCTTCTCGGGGGAAAGTCCCCACGGTGCCGTTCCCAAAGTCCCCACTGTGCCGTTCCCACAGCCGGGGCTGCCACACCGCCTGCCGCCTCCATAAAACTGCGGGCAGGCAGCGGCAGGCAGCGGCAGGTAGCGGCAGGTAGCGGCAGGCGCGGGCAGGCGGGCACGGGGACATCGCACCATGGGCAACTGGCTGGTCAACCACTGGTTCTCGGCCACAGTCCTGGTGAGTGTGTGGGGCTGGGGGGCTCATCCACTGGGCAGGGCTGGGGGGATGCAGGGGGCTATGGGGGGCACGGTGTGGGCATGGCGCCGGGGGGCTCATGGGGGAAATGGGGGCTGGCGGGCTCTCCTGGGGCTGGGCTGCAGGGAGGGACAAGCATCCCCCTCTGCTCAGCCAACCTGCAAAGCCAGGGGAGGGATGGGGTTCGGAAAACTTAAGGAAAACACAACTCAAAGGAAATGGGGGGGTCCCACTGCAAAACTTAAAAATGCTGCTGCTTTGCCTGGCCACTTTGGCCGGGAGCCTCCCATGTGCCTCTTCTCCCCTCCTGATCGCAGGAGGCTCCTGTGAGAGCCCACACCAGAGGGACGAGCTGCCGGTGCCGTGCCGCAGCATCGCTGGTGTAAGAGGGCTTGCCCAGCCGGCAGCGCGCCAGCTGCTCAGTGCTGTGTGAGGAGCTGCAAATGCATGGGAAAATGGGGGTTTGCAGAAAGTTGGGTTATTTTCATTTTTTAAATTACTTTAAAAAAAAAAAAAATCAAGGCAGAGTGGTCTTGGGAGCTCTGCAAAAAATTGATGGCTGTGAGAGGGGCCAGTGCGGGGTGCAGCAGCATGAGGCAGGGGACGGCAGTGTGGTAGGGCTGGGTGAGCCAGCTCCCTGCAAAATTTCCCGACTCCCAACATCTTCCCCAGACAGCCCCGCTCAGCCCCAGCCACTCTCCGGGTCTGCCCTCCTGCCGTGCAGGCGTTGCCTGCGCCGGCCTTTCCTCCTTCCTCATGCGTGTGTGGGTGATGCACGGGGCCGTGGGTGACAAGACAGTTATTTTGCAAGACTCCCACACCTCTCCCCACCTTTGGCCCCGTGTCCCGGCCCAGTGCGCGCTGCCGCAGCTGATGAGGAAGCAGGAGGGGACGCGCTGTCCTGGTGCCCTCCGGCTGCACCCACACCCGAGTGCTGCAGGGTGAGGGGGTCCCGGGCCAGGGTCCCTCATGAGGCCATGGCTTTCCCCTGCAGGCAGCCTGGCTGGGCATCAACATCTTCCTCTTCACGTACTACTTTCTGTTCTTCGACCGGGACGAGCGGTACTTCTACACCAGGGCCATCCTCGGGGTAAGGTGCTCCCCTGAGGCACATGTGCCCTTCGGAGCCCTCCTGCAGTGGGGTGGGGGCTGCAGCACCCTGTGCCCCTTCTTGTCCTGTCCTCTTCCAGCCCGCCATCGCTCTGTCCCTGTCCCCAGCCTGGCATTCCTCCATGCTGGTCCCCATCTTGGTCCCTGTCCTGCCCCAGCCCAGCATCACCCCCTGCCAGTTCCCCTCCTCTCCTGGCTCAGCATCACCCCCTCCCAGTCCCCAGTTCAGCATTGCTCCTTCCCAGTACCCAGTTCAGCATCACTCAGTCCCAGCTCAGCATTGCTTAGCCCCATCCTGTCCCACTCCTGGCACAGCACCACACTGGGCAGAGCGGTGGGGGGCAGCATGGCTGCAGGCAGACGTACCCCATCTGCAGCACAGAACAGCGGTGCTCACCCCTTCCCCTCTCCCCAGTCCGCCTTGGCGTGGGCACGAGCATCAGCCAAGTGCCTCAACTTCAACAGCATGCTGATCCTGCTGCCCGTCTGCCGCAACCTCCTCTCCTTCCTCCGCGGGACCTGCTCGGTGAGTGCCCAGCGGTGGCACGGCCAGCGCGGCCATCCCCATCCCATCACCATCCCCATCCCATCTCCATCCCCATCCCTGCCCTGATGCCGCCGCCTCTCCCCGCAGTGCTGCAGGCGGACGCTGCGCAAGCAGCTGGACCACAACCTCACCTTCCACAAGCTGGTGGCCTACACGCTGGCCCTGCTCACAGGTATCGCTCCGTACTGGGCTTGGGGGCACGGTGGGGATGAGGAGGCAGGCAGGTGTGTGACTGCCTGTCCCCTGCCCAGCCGTGCACACCATTGCTCACCTCTTCAACCTGGAGCGCTACAACCACAGCCAACAAGCCACCGACGGCAGCCTCGCCGCTGTCCTCTCCAAGATACACCTGCAGAGCAGAGACAAGTGGCTGAACCCCATCCACTCCAACCAGACGGTGAGCACCAGCCCCAGCATCCAGCCCCCTGCCACCGACAGTCCCCTGCCCCCCTAACCCATCCTGCCACCCCTGCAGACCGTTGAGTACGTGGCCTTCACCACCATCCCGGGGCTGACGGGGGTCATCATCACGCTGGCGCTCATCCTCATGGTCACATCCTCCACCGAGTTCATCCGCAGGAACTACTTTGAGGTCTTCTGGTACACGCACCACCTCTTCCTCATCTACTTCGCCGGCCTCGTCATCCACGGCATCGCGTAAGGCTCATTGCGGCTCCCCAAGGGCAGGACAGCGAGGGGCAGCGGCCACAGAGCCCCCGGTGGGGCAGCCCTGCCTGTGCAGCCCCGGAGAGGGTCCAGCGGGGCTGTGGGCTCCCCGTTCCCAGGGCTGGCTAGCCCAGCCAGCCTCACGCAGAGCGGCTGAGCCCCAGCCGGGGGGGCAGGAGCCAGCCCCCGGGCTCACCCCTCGCCTCCCCGCAGAGGGCTGGTGCGCGGGCAGACGGAGGAGAGCATGGAGGAGGTGCACCCCCATCGCTGCGCCCACTACCTCGTGCACAAGGATGAGGACTGCAGCCACGACTGCTGCAAAGTCCCTGAGTTCGGGAGCATCCCCGCTGAGGTAGGGCAGCGGCGGGACGGCTGTGGGGGGAGAAGCTCTTCCCTTGCCCTTGGGATGCTCCAGCCCTGGCCCTCCCCAACCCTTTGCTCTCCTCCATTCCCGCAGTCCTGGAAGTGGGTTCTGGCCCCCGTCCTCCTCTACATCTTTGAACGGATCCTCCGGATCTGGCGTGCGCAGCAGAAGGTGGTTGTCACCAAGGTGGGTGGTGCGGGAGCCTGTGCCTACCGCCAGCTCCTTCCCTCGCAGCCACCGGTGCTGCAGCTCCTTGCCAGGGTGGCCGCGGGGAGGTGGGCAGGGGCCGCTGCCAAAGGCCCTTGCCCAGGGACAGGAGCCAGGCTGGGCGCTGAGCCCTGCCCCTGCCCCGCAGGTGGTCATGCACCCTGCCCGCGTGCTGGAGCTGCAGATGCAGAAGAAGGGCTTCCGCATGGAGGTGGGGCAGTACATCTTCGTCAACTGCCCCGCCATCTCCCTGCTGGAGTGGCACCCCTTCACCCTCACCTCGGCACCCGAGGAGGACTTCTTCTCCATCCACATCCGTGCGGCCGGTGACTGGACGGAGCGTCTCATCGACACCTTCCAGCAGCAGAAGCCGGAGATGCCCAGGTAGGCTGGGGAACACCCGAATGGACCATCCCGGGGATTTGGGGAGGCCGCACCTCTTACCCATGCCCTCCCCCGGCCAGGATCGAGGTGGATGGCCCCTTCGGCACGGCCAGCGAAGACGTGTTCCAGTACGAGGTGGCCATGCTGGTGGGAGCGGGCATTGGCGTCACCCCCTTCGCCTCCATCCTGAAGTCCATCTGGTACAAGTTCCAGCAGGCTGACCAGACCCTCAAGACCAAGAAGGTATGGGGTGTCCCATGGGAGCAGCCGTGGTTTTCTCCATGCTGGGCTTCCCAGTCCTTGACATTGCGTCCTTCCACCCCTCTGGCTCCACTCCACCTTGAGCAACCTTTCTCCCCGCATCCCAGATCTATTTCTACTGGCTCTGCCGGGACACGGGAGCCTTCGCCTGGTTCAACGACCTGCTTGCCTCGCTGGAGCAGAAGATGGCCGAGTCGGGCAAGGCAGACTTTCTCACCTACCGTCTCTTCCTCACTGGCTGGGACACCAGCATTGTGAGTCGACCACGGGCAGGCGTGACTGCAAGGGGGGACACGGGGTGGCCGAGCCAGGCAGGAGAGGCAGGGCAAGCACTTCAACGGCTTGTAGGCAGAAGGTCCGGGAGTGGTGTTTGGTGGCCATCAGAGATGGATGCTCCTCTGTGGTGAGGAGGTAGGCTCGTGGGTGGTGGCCGGGGTCCTCACCCTCCCTGCTCTGCCCAGGCCAACAACGTGGCACTCCGCTTCGACACCGCTACGGACACGGTGACGGGCCTCAGGCACAAAACCATTTTTGGGCGACCCATGTGGAACAACGAGTTTGCGGCGGTGGCTGCAGCCCACCCCAGGTGAGAACGGGGCAGGAGGTTCAGGGTGCCAGAACTGGGAGGAACCCCCTCCTCCCCAGCACCCAGCGCTGGGCTGGGCAGCACTGGTTTTGGGAGGGGCGTGCTTATCCCCTGCAGGTTGCAGGGACCCCAAAAAGCACTTACATCACTTTTCCCTGAGCCGCCCGCCCGGTGCCAACGTCCCCGTGCCATGTGCAGGTCAGTGGTCGGCGTGTTCCTCTGCGGGCCGGGGGCCTTGGCAAAGAGCCTGCAGAAGTCTTGCCACCAGCACTCCAGCCTGGACCCCAGGAAGGTCCAATTCTACTTCAACAAGGAGAACTTCTAAGTGGCAGCCAGGCTGGGACCCCAGCGGACAGGGGACCCTGCCAGTCTTGCCTCAACCCCAGAGCGAGTCGACGTGGCTGGGGATAAGCATGCGCTGAAGAGTGTGAGCACAGAATCCAGGCAAGACACGGCACGGTATTCCTTCTCCACAAGAAACTCTTAGGTTCAGAGACTGCTGCCTTCTCAACCTGGTCTACAAGGCGTCCCTATGGTGGGACCGGGCCGGCAGCTCCGCCCGGCCCCCCGTCGGGAAACCAGAGGGAGATCCTGCGATGGTGCCGCGGGAAGCAGCGGGAAGGCCCAGCAGGCTGGGCAGAACCACAGGATGGCAATGGGATGGGAGAGGGGCGCGCCGAGCAGGCACTGGGGGCCAAACGTGCCCCTCTGGGTTTCAACAGTCCTTTGCGTAAAAGGGTAAATTAAACGTGCTTTCCTTTGCAATAAGAGTCTCCATGGTGACTCAGTCCGTGCAGGTGCGAAGGGGGCCCGCTCTCTGCCCCCTTGTAGGGCTGCAATAAAAAAGCTGGTTCCCAGCAAACCCTCTGGGTCAGGTGCTCCTCCTCCGTGGGGGCTCGCTGCCACCACCCGGAGCCGGCCCGCACAGCCCACCAGGCCCGCACCAGCGCGCAGGCCGACTTCAAATGCAGCTCATGCAAAGGCAACAAATTCTGCTCACGCATATGCAGAGAAGAGGGGAAAACCACCCTCCCCGAGCAGGCCGGCGTGGTAAGCGATACAGCAATTGGATACGGAGCCGTTCCCGCCTGGTCAGCAGGGATAGAAAGCCGAGCTCCCCGTCCTGTGCTTCCCTTACACCCCTCTGAACAGCCGGGAACAGCATGGCATGGAAAATCCCATGACTAGATCTTGCCCTGGTGCTGGGGAGAAGGAAGGAGGCGAATGGTTTGTACTAGCCTGGAGCCAGGCCAGACTCTTCCCAGAACCCAACAGTCCCACTCTGGCCGCCACGAGGGACCAAACAAGGCAGCCGGAGACACGGCTTTACTCAAACCCTCCTCCCACTTTATTTCAAACATCATAAAATATACACACAGAAGACAGGATGAACGGGAAGGGAAAACGTCTGGGGGGGAGGAGAAATCTCTCCCAAAACGCAGCATCAGCTCAGAGAGCAACGGGAAGCAGCTGCCACAGAGCGTTGCCTCTGTCCAGGTGGACAGCATCTCCACCGCGCGCCTGCGAGAAGGAAGGGGAGGAGAGTGAGCCCCGGCATGGAGAGAAAAAGCAGAGTACAGCCCCATCCTAAGCAGCTCTCCGATTTACTGACGGGGAGCAGGCACGGCCCGAGGCTGGGTTAAGGAGATCACCTGTCAGGGTGCCCCCGTGGACTTCTGGATTTGCTCCTTCAGAATAAGGATGCTCTGCCGTTGCTCTGGGGGCAGCATGGCGATCTGGTCCGCTGTCAGCTGCAGAACCTGCATGATCAGGGCTGCCTGTGGGGAGAGGGGGAATCAGAGACGTGCCCTGCCAGAGCAGCCACAGGTTACCGGCAGCCACGGGTTACCAGAGCCAGGAAGGGGCTGTCCCCGCCGCAGTAAGGCGCGGAGGAAGTGCTGCTCCCGGTGTCTCACCCTTTCCCTTTTGTCCTCTCACCTTCTCGTGATCCTGGGGAGTGACCTGGCTCTGTCCAGGGCTAAAGCCTCCGGGCTGACCAGCTCCTTGGACCCCTGCCCCAGGAATGCCTCCTCCCTGCATGCCTGCCCCTGCCATGTTAGGAACCTGCGGGCACAAGAGAGGGGGTAAGGACCAAGGGGTCTCTGGACCCAGCCATACAAATACAGAAACGTAAAGCAGATGATCAGATGGATCCCATCATCCCACAGCCAGCCTGAAGATGACCAAGCATGAAGAGACAGGCTACCATGCATTTTACGTGCTCTCCTCTCCCTCCAACTCCTGCACTCTTTCCTGCACATCAGGAAGAGGTGGAGAGAGGCCCGAGCCTCCTCTCATCCCCAGCAGATGGGCAGTGCCTGGGCAGATGGGATGGATGCCCCAAACCCCTCAGAGAGCCACTGACCCAGGCCTTGTGGTTCCTGGAGGTGCCGCTCTGCAGGACGCCTGCCCCTCCCTAGCTGCTGCAGGACACCATCACAGCCTGCACTCAGACCCAATCTACAAGACACCACCGGTGCCCTACCAGCCCAGCAGAGACACTGTACATACCTGCCGGGGCCCCTGCGGGCCACTGGCTCCCATGTTAAGTGGCCCAGGACCCTGTATCCCACCAGGCATGGGGCCACGTGGATTGGGACCCGGCCCTCGAGGCTCCAGGCCCCGGGGCTCCATGACCCTGGCCTCCATGGCCCTAGCTTCCAGCACTCGTGGCTCCAGGACCCGCGGCTCCAGGCCTCGTGCCTCCAGGGCTCTCGCCTCCATCACCCGGGGCTCCAGCCCTCGCGGCTCCAATCCTCGTGGCTCCAGCCCTCGGGGATCTCTTCCGACTGCAGGGGAAAGACAAGGCAAGCTGTTGAAGGGAGCAGTACCACAGGGAGCGTGGGAGCGAGCCCGCTGCCTCCTTTGCCTGGGGGTGAGCAAATGCCTGGAAGGTGCAGAGCTGGGGGCAGAGGGGACATGCCTCGAGGAAGTCCCTTGCCCCGTGGGACTGTCCCTCCTTGCCCTGGGGCCAGTTGCTTCACTGCCCAAACCCCCTTCCTACGCCTCGTGTCGGGGCAGCGGGCTCCACTCTGACTTCTTGTCTGTCCGCTTTACGCCACCCGCTATTTCATGCCCCCTCTCTCACCTCGAGCATCCATCAAAGGCCCCCGCGGCTCTCCCATCAGTGGTCGGGGTTCTCCCATGGGTCCCCCCCTCATCTCATGGGGGGGGCCACGGCTGTCATGACCAGGCATATGGTGCATAGGGGCTCCCTGGTGGGGCGGCCCAAGGTAACCTCTGACGCAGAGAGACGAGGAGAGCAAAGCAGGAGGAGGAGAAAAAGCGAGAGAGTGTGAATCAGACGCTGGCTTGGCAAGGTCTGGGCAGAGCGCTGGGATCATCCCCGAAGCCGGCCGCAGGGGAGGAGGGCGAGGCTGGCACAGGGACGGGTGCTGTCGGCCCCATGCCACAGGGCTGCTGCCATCACCCCGGGGATGTCCCGTCCCCGGGGAAACGGGCCAGCCCCCGCGGTCGGCAGCACACAGGCCTCCAACCAGGCAGCGGTGACTCCCGGAAGGCTGGTGCCATCCCTGTCCTCAGCGAGAGGTCACCCTTGGGCAGGGGACAGTGCCAAGGGCTCCTCTCCTTCCCTCTCCCCTCACCTGGGCTCCACTTCTCCAGTGACTGAGAGCAGGGTCCCTCCGCGAGGGTCATTCGGGGCATCTCCCAAAAGGCCTCGGGGCGGCGGGCCACTAGCAGGTAGAGGTCCACGCTGCATAGGGGCCCTCGGGTCTGGCATGGGCACTGCCAGGGAGACACACAAGAGCTCGTGAGGATCTGCATGACCAGTGCCGTGCTGAGACTGTCCCCCAGTGCTCTCCGGCCTGGGGTGCGGGGCGGCCTTGCTGCTCCCCGGCGCGCAGGCGGGTGAGCCGTGCTGACCGCCGGGGCAGCAGCCCCTCACACAAGGCCGGAGCGCACCGAAGCCCCTTCCCTGGCTGCTGATTTTATCCCTCTCTTCCCCTCTCTGGCTCTACCTCAGGCTCCTTACAGCACCAGGTGGCCAAACCAAGCGTGGATGCCCCCGTGGCGATCTCTAGGAGCATGGGCATCAACACCCTGCCAACGTGGGGCCAGGAGCAAAGCAAGACCTGGAAGGCTCCTGGTAGCGAGGTGTCAAAGGGGGCTGGATCCTAGGCAAAGGCCCTCTCCAAGCAGGCTCTCCTTTTCCACTGGTGCACAGCGCTAGCCTGTTCTCTCCTGAGGCCCTGGAGAAAACCCTGCTTCCTCCTAACCCTGCCAGGCTACACAGAGTGATGCACCAGTCCCCGGCCCTGAGCACAGCAGGATGAAAGCTGCTCTCTGCACACTCCACAACGAGCTCCACGGGAGGAGGGAGCTGGCGGGTGCTGGGATACCTTGAACGCGTTCGATAGACGCAGGCCTGGCAGGTCCCACGGGCGAGAGCTGCAGGTTCCCTGGGCAAGCAGCAGGAAAAGAGGGAGAAGAGCAGACACGTAAATAGTGTATGCACACATGCACTCAGCCTTGGGGACAGCGCTGCCTGCAGGATCACCTCCGCTCCCTGAAGTCCCCCGGAAAACCTACGGAGAAGATGCTGCCTGCTGCAGGTCTGGCTTTATCAACCTCTTCCATTAATGCCACCTCTGCCACCACAGGCGTGAGAGCCAGCTTGGCACGGCCCTTCCCTCACTCACTGCGTGAACGTGCGGGGCAGGAGGACGTCCTGCCGAGAGAATCGGCATTCTCTGGGGCCATGCTGCGCCCCAGAACACACAGCCAGTCAGCTTCTCCTTCTGCTCCTGCCCACAGCTTCCCACGGCACTCCCCAGTGCCAGCTTTCTGTCTGCTCTCCGAAACCTTCTGGGTACCAGCGAAGGTGCCAAGAACTGCCAGGTTGCTCTCAGGAAGATGGTGCCCCCCCCCAAAGAAAATGAGAGTCAGCTTCTCCTAAGATACCTAAGGCTGGCGGATCTCAGAACAAGTTTGCCACGTTCCCGAAACAAGGCCTACGATACAAGTCAAGACAACAGGGGTGTCAGCTATGTGCCTTATTACTGGGAGAACAGGAATGCTTTGGTTGTGCTACCGCTGGCGCATGACTTGACGGGGCAGCCACACAACATGTGAACCATATGGAATCTGGCTCCGGGGCTGGGCCGTACAGACCGTGCCTGCGGAGGGAGAGCCAAGCAATCGCTCACCGGGAAATTCCCTGCCAAGCCTCGCACTCACTGTCGCAAGCAAAAGCAAAGGCCCAGCTCCCTCTGCCGGGCACGGCGCAGGGAGCGCTGGGAGACACAGGCAGACGCGGCGGCAGCACAAGCTGCTTCCCAGCACCCAGGCAGCGAAGGAGCAGGACAGGGACCAGAGAAGAGCAAGCTCTGCCCACCTGCTCAAGCACAGGGACAGACGCGGGCTCACAGAGAGATGGAAAACACAGGCACGTCCCGCTCGGTGGGGCTCTGCGGGGACTGGCGGCTCTCCTGGCTTCCAGGGCACATCTGCACAACACGGTGCAGGACAAGCTGGGAGCAAACTGGTGCGTGCCCTGGGAACAGGAGAGCCGCTGCCACAGCCTTGCGCCTAAGCAAACAAACCCGGGCACAGCCCAGCGCTGCGGGAGCCGCCCCGGATCCAGGTACGGCAAGGCTGCAGGGAGCTGGCAGGGGCTCTTGGCGCAGCACCGCTCAGCACCCGTGGCCTGGGCCCCCGCTGGAGCGAGGCTCACATAATGCACAGCACTAACCCATGTCTGTTTTACCTTGTCCGCGCTCCAAGGGGACAGGCCCTCCTCCCGGCATCCCAACCTGCGGCTGCATCCCACCTGCGAGGGAACAGGCAGAGATCAGATCCCTCCCCAGCCGGCCCTGCACCACTAACAGCTTCCTCAGGCCCCAAATACCTCCCCCCTCCCAGCTCCTGGGGGAGCATCCAAAGGTTTATTTTCTCGGCGCTGGCTCCTCACAGAGATAAGGTTTATTTTCTTGGTGTTGGCTCCCCACGGAAATAAGTTGACTTTCTGAACCGCCACTGGCAGCAGCCACAACCACAGCATGCAGTATGGGACTACGTGCGCTCCCACGGGGCGAAGCCCTCTGGTTAAGGGGAAGGGAGAGGGGGGCTGTCTGCAGGACTCGTGTGCCCAGGGCACCGTTCAGCCAAAACCCACGCACTCACCTCCTGGAGCCATGGGGCCAGGGCCCGGGCCCTGCACAGGGGCTGCCATCTGTCCTGGGGCCGGCACTCCTCCCTGCATGGGCGGCTGCATCAGAGGAGGAGCACCGTTTACGTGCATCCCACCCTACCCAGGAGAGAAACCGGACCTCAGGGAAGCCCCATCACCCAGGCACGCGCGCCCCAGCTGGGAGAGCTGGAGCTGGCAATGCCCATCTCTCCCCCCCACGGCACTTGCATCGCTTAGGCTCTTACTATGGGCTGTGGCTGGGACGAGGGGGTGTTCTGCGGGTTCAGCTGGGCGTTTGGCCCTGGCCCAGGCCCCGGTCCCGGTCCAGGGCCCGGCCCTGGCACTGGCTGCTGGTTGCCTGGGATCAGAGGAGGAACGCTGGTCTGGCGATGCAGGATTTTCTAGGGGCAGAAGGAGAAAGGAGTTCTCTTCCACTCCCCCTCCACAACAGGCTGCCACCGATACCCTACCGACCCTGGACGAGGCAGCAAGGGACAAACCAGTGCGATCTCCGGGTCGACGATCCTCATGACCACCTGGGCCTGCAGCAGGGCGTAAGCCAGCTGGGGGTTCTGGAGCAGCATGTTCCTGGCTTCCTGCGGGCTGTTCTGGACACACAACTGAGAAGACACAGGCAGATCAGAGCTCTGGCAAGGCATGACAGGGGCTGTGAGGGCACGGGCAGCGGTGGTAGAAGCTGTGCTCACGCAGAGAGCGCAGCCCTCCGCTTCGCTCACCTTCATCTGCTTCATCAGCTCAAACATCTGCTCGGGCGGCAGGCTGGCCACTGCCCGGCTGATGGACTCGGGGGCATCTTCAGGGTTAACAGGGTCCCCATAGGGTGACTCTATGATGGGTGCACCTGTGCCCAAGCCTGCAACAGAGTTTGTGACCTTGTACGGGAATGTAAACTGGCCGTTTCTAATGGGGTCATCAGAAGGGAAGCACCACGCCATTACGGGGAAAGGGAGGCAGTGAAAACAGGGAGAGAAAACACAGCTGAGCCCACACATCCCTCAGCAAAACTAACTTGCTACATCTCTCAGAGCAGGTCAGCTCCGCGAGGTCTCCACCTCGCCAGCCTCGCAGCAAAGGCACGCTTTGTAACGCTGAAAAGGCCAGGCCCAGCACAACATCAGTGCGTTCTCCATCACAAGATTCACTCACTCTTCAGCTCCTCCTTGTTCTTCTCGCTGGCCGCGTTGTCGACGCGCAGGGCCCTCCCACTGAACTCTCGCCCGTTCAGGTTCCGCATGGCACTAAGGGCCGTCTCCTGGTCTTGGTACTCACAGAAGCCATAGCCCTTCGGCTTTCCCGTCTCCCTGTCATACACCAGCCTGTGCAGCGAGGAATCATAGAATCGTTTAGATTGGAAAAGACCTTTAAGATCATCAAGTCCAACCGCTAACGCAGCACTGCCGAGCCTGCCACCAAACCATGTCCCTAAGCACCACGTCTACCCGTCTCTTAAATACCCCCAGGGATGGGGACTCAACCACTTCCCTGGGCAGCCTGTGCCAGGGCCTGACTACTCTTTCAGTGAAGAAATTCTTCCTAATATCCAACCTAAACCTCCCCTGGCGCAGCTTGAGGCCATTTCCTCTCATCCTATCGCTTGTTACTTGGGAGAAGAGACTGACCCCCACCTCGCTACAGCCTCCTTTCAGGCAGTTGTAGAAAACGATAAGGTCTCCCCTGAGCATCCTTTTCTCCAGGCTGAACAACCCCAGCTCCCTCAGCCGCTCCTCACAAGACTTGTGCTCCAGACCCTTCCCCAGCTTCACCAGAGGAGGAGAGAACCACCACCGCTGAGGGCGGTGTGGGCATGGAGCAGTGTGCGGCGCCCACAGCTCCCCAGCGCTCGGGAGGGGGCTATCGTGAGAAGCTAGAGTGAAGGCACCGGGGTCAGGTCAAGGCACGCAACAGCCGGCCCTAAGCCAGAGCCAAAATCCCTCCTGGTTCCAGGCCGACAGGTGTTCCCAGAGCTCTGGTGTCCAGGAAGGCCACCAGCGCGAGTGCTGTGCTCCTCATCACCCCACGAAGGCAGGTCCTGGGGGCACAGGACTGGCCTGGCTGCTCCTGGAGCTCCGAAGCCCTCAAGCGAGAGCTCTCTGAAGCCTGGTGCCAAGCCAGGAAACCAGCCCTGCAGAGCCGCTGGGGTGGGAGCGCTCTGCGCTCCCGGCTCTCTGCGCACTGCCCGGCCAGGACCTGAGGACTTACCTGCCCCAGCTCCACGCCGCAGCAGGGCAGCTGCCTCCAGCCCGGAGCAGCCTGCCCGCCTTCACGCTGCGGGCTGGGGGCCGTTACGCTCCACATCCCTCGGGGCGGGATCTGCCCGCGATGCCCGGGGAAGCAGAGAGGGGAGGCCGCGGGAGGCCGGCAGCCGTTCTCACCTAAAGCTGACCACAGGCCCGACCTCTGAGAAAATGTCCTTCAGCTGCTCCTCTGTGGCTTCGTACGGGATGTTCCCCACTGTGGAAGAGAGACGGCGGCCGCCGGTCAGCGCCGAGGCCGAGGGCTGCGCGGACACCGGCCCCGAACGGCGGGGAAGGCTCGGCCGGCCCGCCCGCCCTCATCCCTGTCCCCGTCTCTGTCTCTGTCTCTGTCCCCGCGGCGCTCACCGAAGACGGAGCGCAGGGAGCGGTCCACAGCGGGGTCCCGCACCGACAGCCCCGCCATCCCGCCGCCCGGGCCTGGCGCCGCTTCCGGTCCCGCACCCCACACCGTCCCCCCGCTTCCGCTTCCGTCCGCGCCCACAATAAACATGACGGCGGCGCGACGCGGAAGGCGCTCCGGCGGGAAACAGGGGCTCCACGCCGCTGCAGTCTGCGCGCCGCTCTCGGTAGGAGCGACCGGGACGCCCGGGACACGGGCCGGGGGTGCTGGGCTTTGGGGAGCCCTTCCCGGGACAGCCAGCCATGGGCTGCCGGCTCCCGGGGCGGCGTCAGGAGCGCAGTCCCGGGCACCGGCCCTGAGGTACGGTCCCGCGGGTATCCCGCCCCTCGCACCCGGGTACCCCGCTCCCCGGGCCGCCCATCCCCAGGCACCCCGTCCTCCGAGGCACCCCGTCCCCGGGCACCCCACCTCCCCGGGCTCCCCACGGCAGTGCCGTGCCCCCAGCATGGCGGTGCCAGGGACCCCCACCGTCTCCCTCCTGTCCCCTGCCAGGCTGACGCCCTGTGCCCGCCTGGTGGGTGGCTGCGTCCCTGCTGGACGGTGACATCCCCCCGTCCTGGGGATGGAGGCAAGTCACGTCCCCGTCCCTGCGCTGGCCACGGAGCCGCAGTTCGCCCAGCGCCTCAGGTGAGCTGCGAGGGGGAATGGGAGCCCTGGGACAGGGTGCAGGCAGGGAGGAGAGCTCAGAGGGCTGGCCCCGCACCCCTGGGGGCCTCTTCCTTGCGGCGGGGTGGGCTGGGGGGGGCCTGACGGTGCCTTGGCCTTGCAGGGAGCATTTGGAAGAGGAGCGGCTCCTGGACGGGCGCTACCGGCTGCAAGACGTGCCCGGGGGCCGTGTGGCCCTGCCTGTGCTGGAGGAGAAGCTCTCCCAGATGCGGCTGCCCCAGGAGATGCCCTGTGGGCTGGTCTGGATCCAGGTTGAGAGAGACCCCTCTCCCTGAGTCCCGCCATGGGGTGGTGGGGTCTCAGCCCCATGTGCCACATCCCTCCCGCAGGACCCCATCCCCTCCCGGGCAGCCTGCCGGCAGACACCTGCCAAGAAGCTGAGGGATGAGCTGCGGCGGCTGCTGGGCGAGAGCTGGTCGGAGGAGCTGGAGCGTGACGTGCCCCGCGCCTGGCAGCGGCATGGGGATCTGGTCCTGCTGAGCGAGGACAGCTTCAGGGCTGCGCTATGGGAGAAGCTGGGTAAGGGGGAGTGGGATCTGCCTGCCCAGATCCTGCCCACAGAGCTACCCTGGCCTTTCCCAAAGCTCCCGGGATGGGTGCATTGCAGGTCCGGCGCTCTGGGAGACAGTCGCCTCGGCTCTGGGTGCCCAGCGGCTGGCCAGGCAAGGACGGGTGTTGCCGGATGGGATGCGGTCCCCCAGTGTCACCCTGCTGCTGGGCGAGGATGGCTGGGTGGAGCACGTGGACAACGGGATCAGGTAGGCAGGAGTCATGGTGCAGGATGCAGCCGGTGCAGGGAAGGGGCAGCCCTCACCGAGCTGGTGATATCTCCCAGGTACACGTTTGACGTGACCAAGTGCATGTTCTCACTGGGCAACATCACGGAGAAGCTGCGCGTGGCCTCGCTGCCCTGCTCCGGGGAGGTCCTGGTGGATCTCTACGCAGGTAACGGGGACACCAGAGGGATTTAGCAGGGCAGGCTTGCAGAGGCAGGCAGGCAGAGACCAGTGACACAGGTACTGATGGCATCCAGGTGGATATGAAACATCATTTCCAGCCTGGACTGGAAAAATACCCAGGCTTAGAGCTCCTGCCCCATCTGTGAGCTCTCAGCTAACCTGGCACTGCTGTCCCTCCTGTGTCCCTCTTGGCTTTGGACACTCAGGATGACCTTGCACTCAAGCTCTGCCGAGCACTGCTCTGTACCTAGTGCTGGTCATGGCAATCGTTTGGATCCATGGAAAAGATTTGCCCTTGATATTGTTTCTGAAAAGATCCCGTAGATGTCCTGAGCCTGTACTGATGCGCTTTCATGACAAGCTGGTGCTAACTGAAGCGTCCTATGCAGTGAGATGAGAGGGGAGATCACATCAGGCATTTGCGTGTCAAGAGAGCCGCTGTTTTGTGCTTAGGGAAGTTAGCGCTTCTAATCTGTGCCACACAGAAAGGATGTGGCAATCACAAAACTGCTCTGGTTTAATTAAAATAAGTGGTAGTCTGGGCACTTCTGCACAGAGTGAAAGCAGGGCAGGGCAGGTCTCGAGCTAATGGCTAAAGACTGAAGGTAAAATAAGCTCCTCTGTAAACATTTTTCAAGACAGATTTCACTTTGGCAGAGTCAAGGGGGAATGAATTTCCATTTTCCCAGCATCCGGGCTTGTTCCGACCTGGAGCAAAACAGATGCAGAGAGCCAGGGTAGTAATCCGCATCCCACCCTGCCTCCAGGGGGGAGCGCAGACTCCCGTTGGTGCCCAGATTCTGCCCTCAGCCACCGCCTCCTCTCTTGCCCCCAGGCATCGGCTATTTCACACTGCCGTACCTGGTTCACGCAGGGGCCGCCTTTGCCCACGCCTGCGAGTGGAACGGCCACGCCGTCGAGGCCCTGCGGAGGAACCTGGCGCTGAACGGCGTGCAGGACCGCTGCCGCATCCACCACGGGGACAGCAGGCAGGTGAGCAGTGCCAACCGGCCACGGCCCCCCTGGCCCTGCGCAGCGTCCCCCTCACCTCCCCTCTCCTTCCAGCTGGAGCTGCGGGACGTAGCGGACCGGGTGAATCTGGGACTGATTCCCAGCTCGGAGGAGGGCTGGCCGGTGGCCTGCCGCGTCCTGAAGAGGGGCACAGGCGGCGTTCTCCACATCCACCACAACGTGGAGTCTCGCCCCACACCGACCCCGGTCCTGCGGGCTGAGCGGGGCTCTCCAGGGGCAGCTGGCTCTGATGGAGAGGCGCAGCACCCAACGGAGGACAGTGGCAAGGAGACACCGGGGGCCAGGATCAAACCTGAGTGGCAGAGGTGGGCTGAAGCCACGGCAGCACGGATCCGGGGGCTGCTGGCGGAGCTGCATGGGCAGCCGTGGCGCACCAGCGTCCTGCACATCGAGGCAGTGAAGTCCTACGCGCCCCACGTGCATCACCTCGTACTGGACCTTGAGTGCCGGCCGACGCTGCTGGCCTAGCCGGCCACGGGCCCTGGCGGGGCTCCAGCTCCCACGCAACGGTGGTATTGGAGCACTGGTGGCAGGGAGATGCTGGCCTGCTGCCAGCCTGGATGAATTTTAAGTCCTCGCGTTCCCAGGTGGCAGCACTGCCCAGCAGTGCCTCCCCGCGCTCGGGGCTGCTCTGCCGCTGGAGATCCCTCCAGGAGCCATATCCCAGCCGAGGATGGGGCAAGCTGGGGCTGAGAGCACCCCGAGTCCTGCCCCGGCTCTGCCTGTCGCTGCCCAGATCATGGATACGTGGTGGCACTTTCAGCCCCATTTTCATACAGGAGAGAGCCACGGGGCTGAATACATCTCGGATTCCTGCCGAGCTTTGTTTCAGCAAGTCAGGGGCAGGCTTTGTGCTTATATTTACCTTTTTTCATGTACTGGAAACAGGTCTGTTCATCTCGGTTTCTTCTCACCTTTTTGCAGAAATAAGGATGTTTCCCATCTGTCTGGTTGGCGTCCAGTTAAAACGCAAACACGGGTGCAAGCGTGGGGGTCCTGCGTGGGGACCCTGGGTCCCGGGGCGGTGTGTTGAGGGGCTCAGGGAGCAAAGCCTCTGCCTGCATCCTCTGCCCTCAACTCTGCCTGCAAGCCTAAAGCCCTCGTACCCCTGTGTAAGAGAAGCCACCTCTTGCACAGCTAAGTGTACCCCTGTTGCAGAGAAACCCCTGCCTGAGGAGGGAGCTCCCACGGGCCCCTTGGTGTCCCCAGGTCCCCGTGGGTTTTCCCGTCTCCTCCCGCAGGCTCTCTGCCGTCCTGTGGTGGGGAGCCCCAGGGTGCCGCCGAAACTGTGGGCGTGTTTGTGTTTGCTTCGGGGCTGCTCCCAGCCGGCCTCCCACGCGGCCCTGCCATCCTGCATGGCGAGAAGCCACCTCCCCATGGACGTGAGCCCCACGCCTCGTCCTGCCACGTGTGCTCAGCGTTTGCCCGTTGCCTGCGCTGCTGCGGGCAGAGCGCGAGGAGCCCTGCCAGCACCCTGTCTCTGCCCACGAAGGACAAGGGCAGAAGCTGGAGCCTTGCGGCGGGGCCATCCTCTGCTGGGAGGACACCAGGGCCGTGCTGTTTGGGTCTCGGTCCCTCGCCCTTCGCCGTGCTGGGGACCCCGGGAGGGGTAGGCTTTGGGTGTAGGATTTGTGCTGGCTTGTGTGTGCTCTTTGGGAGGAGCTGCCTTCCCAGGTAGGGCTGCGGGGAGGCACGCCGCGGGAGCGGAGCGCCCGGCTCCAGGCACCGAGCCCTGCCCAGCCGTGCCGGGGGGGGGCGAGCAGCCGGCGGGGCTGGGGCGGCAGCCCCGGAGGCGGGGGCCGTCTCGGGGGGGCCGGGGACTCCGGGCACGGCTGCCCCGGGGGAAGGGGCTGCTGCTGTCCCGCGGCAGGGGGCGCCGCCCCGTCGGTGCCGCAGCTGCGGTCCCTTTAAGGAGGCGGCTCCGTCCGTCCGTCTGTCCCTCCTCGCTGCTGCCGGGAGGCGCCGGCCGGAGCCGCGGCAGGTACCGGGCAGCACCGGGCGGGGCGGGGGGACCCCTCCGCCGGCGGGGGGGTGGGGACGGGACGGTCCCTGCCGCCGGGCTGGGCAGCGGCCGCTTCCAGCCGCCTCCGGCCGCTTCGGCGGCGCCGCCGCCGCCCCGGGCGGGGAGCGGGGTCGCCCCGCGGGCGGGCTGCGGCCCTTCTGCGGGGGGACGGGCGGCTTCCCCAGCCCGGGCTGCACCGGCGGGGTGCGGCGGCCCGGGGCGGCTCCTTCCTCCCCGGGGGAGCCCGGAGGGGCCGGGCCTCCGCCCCGCTGCCGCGGAGCCGGCTGAGGTCGGCGGGGCTGGCGGGCGGCCGAGGGCCCGGCCCGCAGCAGGGCGGCGGAGGTGGCCGGGCGGGGTGCGGGCCCCCGGGGCGCCGGGCGGGGTGCGGGGTACCCGGCAGAGCGGGGCTGCGGCGGGGCCGGGGCTGCGCTAAGCGGCTGCCTTGCGCCTAGCACGGAGGAGGCGTCCGCAGCTGCTGGCGAGGGTGCGCCGTCCCGGGAGCAGCGATGTCGGAGGCCGTGGATCTGTCCTTCTTGTCGGACGTGGAGAGGGATTTGATCCTGCAGGTCCTGCAGCGCGATGAGGAGCTCCGCAAAGCAGAGGAGAGGAGAATCAGGTGAGGAGGCGGCCGGGGCCGGGCAGGGCGCTGGGTTCCCCGCTTTGCTCTGGAAGCGGCTGGAGGAGCGATGGGGCTGGGGCACGGCTCAGCCCCAGGGTCCCGGCACGGCTCTGACGGGTGCCGGTGTCGGGGTCCGAGCAGGCGCCTGAAGAACGAGCTGCTGGAGATCCGGCGCAAGGGAGCCAAGCGGGGCAGCCAGCGCTACAGCGAGCGGACCTGCGCCCGCTGCCAGCAGAGCCTGGGCCGCGTCGGCCCCAAGGCCAACACCTGCCGGGGCTGCAACCACTTGGTGTGTCGGGACTGCCGTTCCTACAGCCCCAACGGCTCCTGGCGCTGCAAAGTCTGCTCCAAGGAGGCGTGAGTACCTGGGGACAAGTGGCAGGGACCTTCTGCACGCTCCTCCTGTCCCCTTCCTCTTCCCAGCCACCCCGGCTGGATGCCCCGTGGCCAGCCTTTCCTGGCCCAGCTGGTCTTCTCCAGCGCAGGGCAGCTCTCTCTGCTGTCACTTCCCAGGGTGGGCACCCACGGTTGGGTGATGGAGAACTGGGTCGTGCCCCGGTCTTGGGTCTCCTTCATGCCCACCCCGCTCCTCTTCCCCCCTTACTTGACTCCAGCATCCCCCGTGCCCCTCATGCAGCCTGTGTTTCAAGCACCCCGGGTTTCCTCCCTCTCAGCCTCCCCATCCTGCAAAACCCATCTTGCTCCTGTGTTTGCTGGAGATGTAGCTGGGCCCATCGTCTGCGTCGTCTCTGCCCAGCCCCTTGCTGAACATGTCCACTGTGCCCATGCTCCCCTTGGCTGGTGGCAGCACCGAGGGTGCAGGGAGCAGCCCCCCCCCACCCCTGACTGCCCCCGCTGCCTCCCTGCCCTGCAGCGAGCTGAAGAAGACAACGGGCGATTGGTTCTACGATCAGAGGGTCAACCGCTTCGCCAACCGTCTGGGCAGCGACATGGTGCGGCTGTCCCTGCGGCACAGGTCGGCAGGTAGGGGTGCCACAGCCTTCTCCCACAGCCTGGACCTCCGGGATGCTCCAGCTTTCCCTGGTCCACCTCCGCCCAGTGCGGAGCTGGCTGGAAGCAGCTCCTGCTCCAGGCAATGGGCTGGGAGCAGCGGTCTTCCTGATGCCTCTTTCCTTCCAGCCTGCAAAAGAGAGACCGCGGGACAAACCCTCCTTCAGAAAGCCCAGCTCGGTGAGCCCAAAAGCTCCTCCGCAGCTCGGCAGCAGAGCCCCCCGGCACCCCGGGAGGGGCCCAGGTGAGGAACCCTGCCATCTCTCCCACTCTGGGTGCCAGCCTTTGCCTGCTGCAGGGATGGGCGGGACGCTGACGCCCTGCTCGGATCACTGGTGGCGCAGAAGCTCTCTCTCAGACGTGCTTCCTCACCAAACAGGACATACCTGTGGTTTTGTTTGTCTGCAGTTTGTTTCTGGATGCCTCAGACCCTCGGGATGGTAAAAGCGACACAGAGTCCATGGAAAACATGAGCCTGGATGGCTACAGACATAGTCCTGGTGGCGTGGGGGGCAGGTGAGGGGCTCCTGGGTGGTTTGGCCTTGGCAAGGCTGGCCTGGCAGAGGAGGAGGACCCTTGTCTTAAGTGCGTTTTTCTCGGTCTAGCGAGAGGGAGCTGGCTCCTCTGGCTGGGCTGAAACCTGTCCCTGGGCAGGCCGGTCCTCTGTTCCCCAGGCTGGGGTGCTCCAGGGAGCTTGCATGGCTCTGGGGAGCTTGTGGGGAGATGGCGCTGCCTGGCCAGCGCTTGCTCTCCTAGCCGTGCTCTTGGCCTGGGACAGACATTTCTGTGTCCTCTGCAGGAGTAACTCCCTGGAGAGAGCCGCCCCTCTCAGAGATGGAAAACAGGTTGCTGCGCCAGCAGGACCTGCTGCCTCCAGCCTGACCCTCCCTCTCCGCTCCAAAAACGTGTTCTCCGATGGACGGGTGTGTGCCCATGCTCCGGCAGGCTCAGCCCTGTCCTGGGGTGCCTGGGAGCCCCGTTGGGTGCCCAGCCCTGACCTGCTCTGAAGGGACCTTTCCTCCCCAGGATGCCGCCGTGGGGAGCCGCAGCAGCGCCTTGGTGGACGAGCACGAAACGATATTCAAGAAGAATCCCCGGCGGGTGGTGAGGCCTGCGGGTGAGAGCTGTGCGGATGCAGGGGGTTTGGGTGCCGACACGGCAGCAGGTGGGCGGCCACTTCTCCCTGGGCTGTGGCGGGCTTTTGGTGCCGATGGGAGAGGCTGGGGCAGCCCTTGCTTGAGGGAGCAGCAGGGCTCTTGTTAGTCCTGCACCGTGCCGCTGCCTCCTGCCTCACCATCTCTCCTGCAGACTACACCAAGTCGGTCATCGACCTGCGCCCGGAGGACTTTGTGGGGGAAGGCGGCTCTTTGGGGGACAGGAGCAAGTCGGTTCCCGGCCTCAACACGGAGCTGGTGAGACCCTTGGCATGCCATGGAGCTGGCTGCCAGGTGGAGGAGCAGGCTGCCTGGCCAGCCGTGCCCTGCCCTGCTGCTCCCCACACAGGTGGCTTGTCTCCCTCCTTGCAGGAGGAGGAGGAGGAGGACATCGATAACCTGGTGGAGATCCATCGGCAAAGGGTGGCCCGGGGCAGCATGCGCAGTGGCACCTCCTCGGTGAGTCCCCGCAGCATGGCTGTGCCTTGTTCCACGGGAAGAAATGATGGAGAAGGGCAGCGGCGGCTGGTTGGGCGGGAGGGAGGTGGGGGGCAGCTCCTGGGGCATGGGGGCAAGAGCTTGGGGCGTGGGGGTTTCCTCCCCTTGAAGGGAATCGAAACGCGGAGACCCAGCTCTCTTCCAGGGAGCCTGCGTGTGGGTGGGAGGTGCTTGGCAGCCATCCCCAGCCACGGAGGGGTGAGAGAGGGGCTGTGTGGAGGAGACGTGGGGAATCGCCTTGCTGAGGATGAAGAGGGACCCACCAAGCAATGCTGCCCTGGCTCAGCCCTGCTGTGTCTTCCAGAGCACGCTGGGGAGCATGGTCAGCATTTACAGCGAGGCGGGTGACTTCGGCAACGTTGCGGTCACCGGGGGAATCTCCTTCTCCCTGAGCTACGAGCAGAAGACGCAGACCTTGTTCATTCACGTGAAGGAGTGTCGCCAGCTGGCCTATGGGGACGAGGGCAAGAAGCGCTCCAACCCGTGAGAGCCGGGGGGGCAATGGCTGGTGGCACCGCTGGTGGTGCTCAGCTGGGTTGTGGGGTGCCCACCAGAGATGGGAGCTGTAAGTGGGGGGGGTGTTGGCGAGGCAGGAGGTCTGGGGTTGTCCTGGGGGGCAGGGGGGTGATGGGGGTTAGTTATGGGGAGACCCTGATGAAATGCTGCCTGCTTCTCCCTTCAGGTATGTGAAGACCTACCTCCTGCCTGACAAATCCCGGCAAGGGAAACGCAAGACGACCATCAAACGCAACACCGTCAACCCCCTGTACAACGAGCTGCTGAAGGTGAGCGGGGATGGGCTGAGGCGCAGCGGGCTCCCCACTGCGGGGCCGGGTAGGCGTTTGGCCCTGAGGATGCTGCTGGAACAAACCAGGGGACGGATGGCCTCCAAACCCTGAGGCAGGGGTTCTGCAGAGGACCTGTGTCCAGACACTGCGCCCTGAAAGTGGGAAAAACCCAGTCCCAGGCTAGGTCACTGCTCTGATGTGGCTGTGGTGTCAAGCCCCAGGTACCACGGTGGGGTGGAGGCACAGCTGCAGATGTGAATGTGTGTCCTGACTCCTGTGGCATCCCCCAGAGCCAGGGTCTTCTGCTTACCCACAGACACTCCTTTCCTGTGAAGAAGGCTCCTGGGCCATTGCAGGCTGGTTACAGTGGTGGGAGGGCAAGGCAGCATGGCTGCAGAGGCAGATAAGGCAGTTCTGGGCCCCAGGGCAGAAGCGCTTGGCGCTGCCCTTCACGGTCCCTGCTGCGGCCGTCACAGGGTAGTGGGAAGGGCTGGCTCCATCCCCGAGCCTGGCAGCACATTGCTGAGGCCAGGCACTCTCTGGACAGGAGGGAAGTGGGAACTGTGGTTGGGTTTCCAGGCTCCCACAGCCCCGGGTTTGCTGAGATCTCGCGCTCTGACCACCTGAGGCTCAGTGGGCTGGCAGAGCTTTGCTTGTGGTGGGATGAGGTGGGGTGGCTGGGTGCCATGAGACCTGGTCTTGGCTCTGCACGGGCTCTGAGGACCACTTGCCTGGAGAGCACGGGCTCCTGCACCACTGCCCCAGGACTCTGAGGTTTCAGCAGGCTTGGGAAGGAAGGCAAACAGTCTCCTGCGTGCATCCATTGCTCCTCAAACCTGTCCCCTCTCCTGCTCGAGAGCTGTGGCTTATAGTGTATGCCAAGCCTGTCCCCTGCCTGGCGCTGCCTGCTCACCGGTGGTTTTCCTGTCTCTCTTCCTAGTACGAGATTAACAAGTCCATCCTGCTTGCAAGGACGCTGCAGTTCTCAGTCTGGCACCACGACCGCTTTGGCCGAAACACGTTCCTGGGGGAGGTGGAGGTCCCTCTGGATGCCTGGAACTTCGAGAGCCACCTGGAGGAGTTTCTGCCCCTGCACGGCAAGGTGCTGGCCATGCCACCCCAGCCCTGCTGCCCGCAGCCTCCCGTGCCTGGCCCTGTCCTGGGGGGTGGCCCTCAGTGGGCAGAGGGGTGCAGGGACCTCGGCCGACAGCTGCTAAAAGGCTTGCCCCAAATCAAATCTTGGAGAAACAAAGACCCCAGAGCAGATAGCAGCAGCAGTAGTAGTAAAAAAGGGTAGATCTTCTGTCTTAAGCCTAGCTTCCCTCCTCCTCCTCAGTATATCCCCTATGGGATGCAGTGGGATGTCTCTGCCCCATCAGGTATTTTCATTCTGCTTGCTTGATTGCTCCAAGAGTGCAGCTCTTCCCAGCTCCCTGCCCCGTTCGGGAGGAATTGGAGCCAACTTCAGGGAAACAAATGGGGGAAACTGGCCGGGACATCCTGCTGCGGGCTGCAGAGCCGGGCAGCGAGGGCCTTCGTGCGGCTCGATGGCAACAGCAGAAGTCTGGTTCTCCTGACTAGCTTGTACTGTGGGCTCAGCCCTTGGTGTTGCTGGGGCTTGAGCAGCTTGTGGAAACCCCTAAACAGGGTTTCCTAAGGGAGCTGGTTGAGCCAAAGTAGGATCCCAAAGGATCTGGTCTGAGTCTGACCTGGTGATGCTGGGGAGGGCCTGTAGGCATCTGTGCCGGCTAAACCACCTCTAGGAGAAGCCAGGCTCTTTGGCCCAGCGTGGGGAGGTGCTGCATGCAGACCAGGCCATGACCATGTCTGCTTTGGCCTCTCTAGCAGTGTGTGATAAGCTTTGCCTCTTTGCAGACTGGGGCGGATGCTGCTGGTCTGCACCAGTACAAGGGGGAGCTGGTGGTCTCCATGAAGTACATCCTGTCTTCCAAGCACCCTGGGGCTGGCAATGGCAGGAAGGGTGAGTGCTGAAGCTCTAGGATCTCTGTGTAGCCTGTGGGACCTGCTTGTGACCACGCGAGCTGGGTCTGGGTGGGTTTCTTGGGTGGTGCCGCTGCAGCCTTCTCTGCAACACCTGCAAGGCTGCTCTGGGTCAGGGCAGACCTGGTGGTCCTGAGGCTGGCCAGGTGGTCCTGGTGCTTTCCTGGGGCTGGACCAGGCTGGACCATCAGGCCCTGCGTGGAGCAATTGTCTGCCTTCACCTCAGCAGGCAGGGCCAGTAAGGGAGGAGGCAGGAGGAGATACCAGCGGGGGATTCGTACCTGCCTCCGTGATGAAGGCTGTTCAGCAGGACCTTTCCAGAAGTTAGCGGTGGTGGAAATTAAGGTTGATTTAATTCTTGCTGTGTTGTTTTTTTCCCAGGTAAAACGGGGGAAGGCGGTGAGCTCCAGGTCTGGATCAAAGAAGCCAAGAACCTCACGGCTGCCAAATCCGGGGGGACTTCAGACAGCTTTGTCAAGGGGTGAGTGTGGGTCCTGGGTTGGAGGGCAACGAAGGCACTGTCCTCCCTGGCTGCATCCCAGAGCTGCCAGGGGAGGGACAGGTCTCTCCGCTAGCTGCCCCACGCTGCCTGCATTGGTACCCGGGAAGTCACTGTCTGCCCGTCTCTGCCTGGAGATGAGATGCTCCTGGTAGCAAATGCTCTCCCGGGTTTTGGCTGCAGTTTGTCACAGTGGCAGGCTGCATGCAGGGCAGGGCTCCAGCTGCCATCAAATTGTCTTCCCAGAGGTCACCAAGCCACTGGGCAGCGTGGCTGGGGGCGAGCAGGCTGCGGTCCTTGCCCTCTTCCCTCCTCAGACCACCTGCAGTCTGCTGAGCGGCTTTTCAAGAGTCGGGGCAGATACCCAGCCCCTTGCAGACCATCATGGCTCTTCCTGGGCCATGTCAGGGAAGGTGGGCTCCAGACCAGGTCCTGGGGTGCTGAGGTGCCCCAGCCCAGGGGCAGAAGGCAGTTGCACACATGCTGCTAACACAAGGGGCTGCTTCCCCCAGCTACCTCCTGCCACACAAAAACAAAGCCTCCAAGAGGAAGACGCCCGTGGTGAAGAAGACCCTGAACCCTCATTACAACCACACCTTTGTCTACAACGGCATCAACCCCGAGGACCTGCAGCACATCTGCCTGGAGCTGACAGTCTGGGACCGGGAGCCACTGTCCAGCAACGACTTCCTTGGGGGTGTCCGTCTGGGGGTGGGCAATGGTGAGGAGCCCTGGGGTTCCCGTCAAACCCTGGGGACAAGCAGCCTTGCTTGGGGCTGCCTCGCTGCAGGCAGGATGCTGCTCCGGCAGTGACTTCTGCCCATGTCCATCCTTTCTCCCAGGCATGAGCAACGGGCAGGCTGTGGACTGGATGGACTCCACCGGCGAGGAGCTGAACCTGTGGCAGAAGATGCGCCAGTACCCAGGCTCGTGGGCGGAGGGGACGCTCCAGCTCCGCTCCACCATGGCCAAGCTGAGGCCATAGGCTGTGGCCAAGGGCTGGCACTGCTGCTCGACAGCTGTACTCGCAGCACGGCCCAACAGGGCTGCCAAATGTGGGTCGGGTTGGGGTTTTTTTCTTGCTTATACTTTTATTAAACATGACCTTCTCTAAATAAGCTTGGGCAGAAAGTCTTCTTGGCCTCGCTTCATTTAAGGGGTTTTCCTTTTGTCTTAGGCTTTGCACCAAATTTCAGGCTGAACTAGAGTCCTTGGGGACCCTCCCTTTTTACCCCCCAGGCAAAATGCTTTGAAATGGGGTTGGGTTTTTTCTTCTTTCCATTCTTCTTCCTCCCACCCGCTCTGTTTCAGTCTGCTCCCTCCTTGTCTCCCCCACCCTCCTCCCACAGGATGCTGCCGGCTCCCAGACATCCGTGTGCTGGGTCAGCTTGGGCGGGCTGGGGGTAGTGGCCCCCAGGAAGGATTCGTTTACCAGGCCTCCCTGTGAGACACCTTCTGCCAGCACTGACTTTTATACAAATTTATTTATTTTGAGTTAATATTCTACTGCCAAAACAGTTCCCAGGAAGGGTTGCCCCATGGCTGGTGGAAGGGGAAGCGAGGGGTAGGGTGGGGATGGCAAGCCCTTGGGGTGGGCTCCGCGCTGGCTGGCCGCTATTGGCTTTGCTGAGCGTGGGGCTGTTTGCTTTTACTGAAGGCTTGCTGGCAGGGCCCTGGCAGCAGCGCCGGCCCGGCAGGGCTGACCCCAGGTGACAAGGGAGAGGGTTCAGGTTGTGCATGGGGTGAGGATGGCCGCGGGGAGGGTGAAGCTGCTGCATTAGAGGCTGTCGCCCTGCCTGCGCTGCCTTCCCTGTCTGCTCTGCTCTGCTCTGGCAGTCCAGTGTCTGGCTCCCTGTCTCCCCCCTGCCCTGGGATTTGAGCAGAGGCACTCCGGTGTCTCCCGCCGTGGTCCTGGCTGGACTGAGCGATCCTGCCCCGCAGCCGGAGGCTGCTCCTGGCTGCTGGACAGTGGGGACGCTACCGGGACATGGCCCCCATCCCTGTCCCTACTCGCTTCTCTGTGCCAGAGCAGCCAGAGAGGAGCTCCCCTTCCCCTGGAGGTCCTTGGCACCCTGGTCCTCCTCTATGGTGGGCGACTAGAAAAGCAGAAAGGAAAGTGTCCGTCCCCTGAGGCCAGCAGTGGCAGAGGGGGGGTCTCCCCGGCGCTGCCTCACTCGCAGGGGTCCCCGCTCTGCGCCCGCCGCGCCGCCTCCCGCTCGCTCAGCAAGTAGGTGTCGATGAAGACGAAGAGCTCATCGGGGCTGATGGGGGAGATGTAGCGCTCGCGGTCGGCACCCGCCTTGTCCAGCAGCACCGCGTTGAAGTGGGAGCGGGTGAGGTGCAGGAACTGCCTGAGGGTGCAGGGGGGAGCTGCGGTCAGGGCTGTGGGGGCTGTGGGTTGGGGCTGAGCCTGTCCACCCCACGCAGCCCAGCTCCGGTCCTCCTGGGGTGGTAGCTCCCATCTCTCCCTCGGGGCTGTGAGCTCTGGGAAGGTCTGGGGACGCTGTATTTGGACTTGCTGGGGCTGTCCCCACATTGCACAAGCCCCTCCAGTGCAGCAGCCTGTGAACCCAGCTGCGACCTCGTGCCTTGCTATCCCTGGAGGTGTCCCTGTCCCCACTCCCTTCCCACAGGCGCCAATAGTCTTCCTACCTGAGCTCCTCGATGATGCCGAGGGATAGCTGGTGCTCCCGGATGCGTCCCACCTCGTGTGGGGGCTGCCCCACCAGCTCGACGGTGGTGACATGACGCAGGTCCAGTCCGCAGGCAGCTTGCTGTGGAGAGGGGGGACAGTGAGAGGGTGCTGGAGGGGTATGGGAAGGGGGGCAGCGGGAGGGTTTCCTCACCTGCAGCATGGAGATCTGCATCTTGTAGTAGCGGTTAGAGGGATCGGGGGCTGAGATGATGAGGAGGCGGCGTTTCTCGTGGAACTGATCAAGCAGGCTGGCAGCCGAGTTCACAGCTGTGTTGATCTGCATGGCTGGGGCGAGAGGCAAGTGCATGGGGGCATGCCGTTCTGCACCCCACCATCCCATCCCCACCCCTTTGCCCTGCCGGGCAGCATCCCCCTGGGCATCGCTGTGGGCAAGTCCTCCCCTGCCCCGGGCCACTTACGTGCACAAAGGGGCTGGGAGCCCGTCCACTGCTGGGTGGACTGGCAGACCCGCAGGGAGGTGCCCTGGCGCTCGTAGCCCCCGTCGCACAGGTACTCGCAGGTAGCACCGTAGTTGTTGCCGTCGGAGGTGCAGGAGAGGTAGCCGTTCTGCGGAGGCTTCAGGACAGGGCAGCGCCTCACTGTGAAGAGGGAGGCTGGGTGAGGGCTGGGGGTGATGTGGCACAGCCCCGGCCGTGGGGCGCGGAGCCCGGAGCACGGGGGAGGCAGCCAGCAGCCCCAGGGGAGCCCACTTCACCTTGGACGCGGATGCTGAACTTGCAGCTGGCTCGGTTGTATGCCTGGTCATGGGCGGTGTAGCGGATCACATGCTCTCCTTCGGGGAATTCAGAACCGGGCTCTGGGCCCCGCAGCATCACCCTGCACCCAGCAGACAGGTTTCTTTGTCAGGGCCCGGGAGGGGGCACCCAGGGGGCCCCCAGCCCTCGCTGGCCGTGCCCGCAGCGCCTCTGCCCTCACCTCTTGATGATGCCGTCGGCGGAGTCCTTCACACGGGGAGGGTCCCAGTAGACGGTGGCGGTCAGCTTGCCTGGCTCGGCTATCCGCTCCCGGGAGTCCGGGCAGCGGATCTTGGGAGGCTCCATATCTGCCCACAGGGAGGAGAGGGAGTGGGGGAACCTGCGGGAGCTGGGCACCAGCCCCGGTGCTCAGTGACCCCAGGGATGCTGTGCACAGCCCGGGCACCCCGAAGCCAGCAAGATCTGCTGTAACGCCAGCAGAGTGCCCTGACCAACGCGCCCTGCAGCAGCCCGTGCTTCGGGGCTAATGGCACCTCGGGGGGCAGCAGGGACAGGAGTCCCAGGGCTGGGAGGTGCAGGAGCTGGCACCCAGCAATGCCTGGGACAGGTGTGGGGGTGATACCTGCAGGCACCCCAGGGATGAAGGCTGGCCTGCTCTTGTGTGCCCGCCCCAGCAGCGTGGGGCTGGGAGGACGGTAGGGTGAGAATTTACCTACACAGATTGGCTCGCTCCCGCTCCAGCGCCCGTCCTCCATGCAGATGCGGCTCCGGTCACCCTCCAGCTGGTAGCCGGGCAGGCAGGTGTAGTCGCAGCGGGAATCCATCTGCACGCCGGCCGAGCACACGTAGGAGCCCCGCAGCACCGCTGGCAGCACGTGGCACCGGATTTCTGGGACGGAGAGAGCAAAGAGGGGAGGGAAGTGGCTGCCTGGCCATGCTAGTGGGCAGAGCACCCAGGGCTGGCCGCCGCAGGTGCCCACAGGGATGCCGGCAAGCCTATGGCCAGGGCATACTCACGTCGGCAGTACGCCATCCCGGACCAGTGGCGACTGGGCAGGCACTGGACGGCGCTGGGCCCCACCAGCCGGTACCCGCGGGCGCAGCTCAGCTCGCAGCGTGTCCCCAGGCTGCTGCGGTAGGAGCCCCCCCGGGGCGAGTAGCAGGTGGCCTCTCCCCGGTGGATGTTGAGCGTGGCACACCACTGGGGTACTGGGGGAGAGAAGGAAGGTGAGGGGGCACCTGGCCCTGCCATGCCTTGGTTTTCCCACAAGGACCTGAGGGATGGCTCGGGTGCCATTACCTCGGTGGTAGTCCAGGGCAGGCTCCGGGGGGGCTTCTTCCATGTACACTTCATTGGTGTGGCTCTCAGCGGTGTAGTAGCCGGACCCTGGGGAGGAGGGGAGAGACAAGGGGGTTGTGTGATGGTTTGTGGCCGCAGCAGCACCCAGGCGACAATGCCTCCCCAGGCAGCTGCACCCTCCAGCACCGAAAAATCCCACAACTCCCAGCAAGCGATTCCATCCCCGGGCAGGCTCTGTCCTGCCATCCTTGGGGCTGCTGTCAAGGGTTAAGCCGGGCAGACAGCAAGTCCAGTCCCCAGCAACATGGTGTGTGCTGGCACCAGCCCGCAGACTAAACAGTGTCAGGAGCAGCCGCGGTTATGGCAGGAAACAGGAGCTGGCGCAGTGGGCTGGCACTGACCCCCGGCTTCGCACTGCCGGGAAGTTCTTCCACCAGCTCCCATGGCACCATCCCTGCCACCGAGCGTCCCAAGGGACGGAAGAAAGCTGCCCTCTCCTGCCCATCCCAGCGGAGCCCCTGGCCAAGGCAAGGAGATGCACGCCGCCCGGCCAGGGGGCTGGTGGGGGTGCAGCCCCTCGTTTGCACGCCAGGGAGGGATGAAGCTGCTGGAGGGACGGTGCTGGAGGGGCTTGGCCGGAGCTGCTGGCCCCCTGCCATCCATGCTGTGCAGAGGGGCCCCTGGCCCCATGGTCGGGGGAAGGACAGCCTTGTGCCACCCTTGTGGGCCACCCTCTGGCCCGCACCGTGTCCCCGTGGGCAAGGGACCAGCAGGCAGGGAGGGAGCCGTGCAGGGGGAGAGGGCTGGCGCCCTTCCCCGTGGCCCCTCGGCGCCTCGGCCGGCCACGGCATTCCCCAGCACTGAGCTCACGTTTCCGCCGTGTTTCCGCCGGCCCCGCCAGCGCTGCCCCCTCCTCGCCGCCAGCCCACCCCACCGCAGTCCCTGCTCCGGCATGGCGGGGATGCTCAGCCCAGGAAGGGACCCTGGGCGAAGCGGCAGCCCTGCGCAGCTGTACCCATCTCCCCTTGCCCCTGCTCCGGGTTTTGGGAAGGGGATATCCGCTGAGGCCAATCCAAGCAGCAGCCCCGCCGTCACGGGGAGGAAACTCCATTACAAATCTTTCCAACATGAACTTTACTACAGAGCAACTCCCCACCGCTTCCCACAAGCTCCGTTAAGTCGCCCACTCCTTTCCACAAAGCCTTTTATCCCAATGCCCTTCCCATGCTGCCACGGCTGCCTTAGGGAGCGGAAGGGCCCCAGGCGAGCGCAGGGCTGGCATCTGTGGGGCCGGTGGTGGGGATGTGTTGGTGACCCGGCGAGCAGGGCTGCTTCCCAGGGGAGCTGCTGAGCCCCCCGCCGGGGCCCCGGGGTCGGGGTGTGCTGTATCCCCGCAGGCAGATGTGCCATTAAATTGCGATGTTCCCTTTTTGTGCAGGCGCTGCCTTTTCCTTCTCACCTGGGGCCAGCTCGCAGCCCCAGCTGCACCGGGCAGGAGCATCCCCAGCCAGCCATGCTGGCAGCGTGGCAAGGGGATGGGGACGGGAGCAGGGAAGGAGGAAACCCCCCCAAACAGGGCAAGAGCTTTTGATCCTTGACCCAGCTGCCTGGCTGCAGCAGGGGTTGGATCTGAGCGCTCTGTCCCGGCAAACATCTGCCGGCTGATGGCCCCCGCGGGAGCAGGGAGTCAGCGGGAAAGCTGCGATCCTGCAGGCAGGGGCGTGATGGAGAGGCTGGTTTTCTGCTCCTCTCTGGATGCCTCCCAGCACCCTGTACCCTGCAGCACACCCCCGCAGGCCCCCCATACCCCGCAGGCCCCGATGCTCTCCCCGGCATTGCCGTACCAGGGCACCTCTCCCTCCCTCCCCACCGCGAGCCCCCTGAGGGGAGCGGGACCCTGCCGGCTGCCGTCCCCGGGGAGCCCCGCTGCGCCCGCACGCCCCGGCTCTCACCTTCGTGCCACGTGGATGACACCAGCTTGGCGAGGACAACCAGCAGCACGGGGGCTGCCTCCTGTGCCATGCCGGGGGGCCAGGGGCCGGCCAGCCCGCCTCCCGTGCTGGGTCCGGGGGCAGCCGCGAGCCCCGATGAGGATGGAGAGGGGCTGGAAACAGGACGGCGGCCCCCTCCGTCGCCTTGTCACTGCACAGACGCCTGACCCTCCTGCCCGTCCTTGCTGCCTGTGCTGAGCAAACCTACTTTTCCCTCCTGCTGCCCGTCCCAAACATTCAAAAGCCGTGAGTCAGGCCCAAAATGATGAGATTGTCAAAAATAATAAATCCCAGGATCGCCCGTTTTCCAATGCACCTCCTGCTTCTCCGAGGCTTTAAAAGGTTGTCAGATTTTTCTCTTCGCAAGCAGAAGAGCCAGGAGTCTATTTTGACAGAGGAGGGAGCGTAGCTGAGCCTGTGCCAGCCCTGCCGGGCTCTGCGAACGGGGCTCCTGAGGGACTGAGGACAAAACCACAGGAGCCAGGACCCTGCCAGGAGGGAGGGAGAGACCTCGCTGCAGACAGCAGGCTCCAAAACGGGTCTGGAGGCAAGTGATTCCAGCTGGGGTCTGTTTTCCAGCTGAAGTTCAGCCCCCGCGAGGCAGAGGTAATGAAGCGCGTTCGTTAGGACCCGCCGCCCCGCGTCCCACGGGGTCGGGTGGGAGGCGAGGCAGAAGCCCGAGCCACCCGGGGATTTTGGCTCTGGAGCACGGAACCGCATGGGTGAGGGGAGACGAGGGACGAGCCTGGCATGGACAGGTAGGAGAGCTGGCACGGGGCGGAGGGGGAGGACAGGCTGCCTGAATGCACTAATTATGTGGTGGCCAGGCCGGTAAGCGCGCTAATTAATAACACAGCTGTCCTGAGCAGGAGAGGGCTGCCAGGAGGCCGCTGTGCGGGGCTGCCTGCTGCAGGGTGTGGGGAGCCCGCAGCCCCCCGCAGCCCGGGGCCATCCCCGAGGAGGGGACGGGGTGCTCAGCCCACGGTGGGCAGGAAGGCTGTCGCTTGCCAGCATGGTGGCCGTGCCGTGTGCTGGGGCGCAGGGTGGCTGCCCCGGCTGGTCCCTGCTCTGCTGGGGGACACCTGGGCAGGCACCGGGGGGGCACGCTGGGGCTGGGGCTGCGTTGCCAGCTGCTGGGGCCGGAGGGCAGGGACTGGGTGGCACGGTGCGGTCAAGAGGTGGCACAGTACAGGCAGGGGGTGGCACAGTGAAGGCAGGAGGTGTCGCGGTGCGGGCAGGAGGTGTCACGGTGCAGGCAGGCGGCACGGTGCGGGCAGGGGGTCGCACGGTGCGGGCAGCGGGCGGCACGGTGCGGGCAGCGGGCGCCCCCCCTGGGGAGGATCGGGGCGCCTTCGGGCGCTCTCGTCCATTTCCGTGAGCGCTCGGCAACCTCCGCCGCCGCTCGGGCGCCTCCGGCGGGGCGGGGCGGGGCGGGGCCCGGCCGGGGGCGGGGCGGGGCTCGGCGCGGCGCGGCGGGACCCGTCCCGGCAGGAGAGGGCCCGTGTCGGCCATGGCGTCCCCGTCGCGGCGGCTGCAGACGAAGCCGGTGATCACCTGCCTCAAGAGCGTCCTGCTCACCTACACCTTCGTCTTCTGGGTGAGCGCCGGGCCGCGGACGCCCCGCCCCGCCCTACCCCCCCGACATGTCGCGGCCGCGCCGCCCTGTCGCGACAGTCGCGAGCCACGGCGGCTTTCCCCTCTCCCCAGGTGTCGGGCATCGTGCTGCTGGCCGTGGGCGTCTGGGGCAAGGTGAGCCTGGCCGTCTACTTCTCCCTGCTGGACGAGAAGGCCACCAACGTCCCCTTCGTCCTGGTGGGCGCCGGCACCGTCGTCGTCCTCCTGGGCACCTTCGGCTGCTTCGCCACCTGCCGCGGCAGCACCTGGATGCTCAAGCTGGTGGGTGGCCCTGGACGGGGCGGGACGGGGTCCTGTCCCCTCCTGACCCATCCCGACCTCTCCTGACGCATCCCAACATGTCCCATCCTTCCCTGTCCCATCCCAACCCCGTCCCGTCCCATCCATCCCATCCCATCCTACCCCATCTCATCCCACCCTACCCCATCCCATCCTACCCGTCCCATCCCGCCCTTTCTGCCCGCAGTACGCCATGCTCCTGTCCCTCATCTTCCTCATCGTCCTGGTGGCTGCCGTCGTGGGGTTCGTCTTCAGGCATGAGGTGAGTCTGGGCGGCCGCTGCTGTCTCCCGATGCTGCAGAGCGAGTTTGATCCTGGTTTTAACCTGAGTGTAGTTGCAGATGTCTCTGGAGGGACAGAGGTGCTGCTGGGAGCGGTGCGTAGTTTAGCTAAAATGGGGTTAAAATGGCCCGAAGAGCAGCTTGGTCCCCGTAAGGACCCATAAGGTCCCCATAAGGACGAGGCTGGGTGCAGGGTCTGCCCAGCACACTGCCCCTCTGCCAGAACAGGCAAAGTAGCCCTGGACTTTAATTTCTGGCTTTGGTCTATCTTCTGCAATAATTTCCGTAATTAAAGCTCCTCTGAGGGTTCCGGCGCCGCGGAGCAGCCTGCTTGGGGGGAGTTGGCACCACACAGGTCCTTGTTATTACACGCAGCATCCCTGCCGCCACAGCACATCCCAGCCTGCCCTTTAATACAGCGTTTAATTGCCTGGGTGGCCAGGGGAATGTCAGCTGGCCACGGCCGGAGTCATTCCTGCCGTCGCCAAGAGGTGACTAATGCGGGGCCGCGGGTCCCGAAGCACGGGAGGGGACGGCACCGCTGCAGAGACCTCTCTCTTGCAGATTAAGACAAACTTTGAGAGTAACCTCAACCTGGCCTTGAGGGACTACAACGTGACCGCGGATCGGCACAGCGAGGCCGTCGACACCATCCAGAGAACCGTGAGTGCCCCGGGGTGGTGTCTGGACGGCGGCGGGTGGGTACGCTCGCCTTGCCCCGGGGCGTCCCCTGGGACCCCCTGCGGTATCAGCATCCCCGTCGCGGTGCTGGGGGCCCTTTTGCACGATGGGCTTTTGAGTTTGGGAGGAGATGCTGGCTGAGATGGGGGCATTTCCCAGAGAGGTGAGGGTAGGGGAGCTGTGGGAGTTGTGGTAGGACTGGGGGTCAGTACCCTGGTGTGGCCATGCTCCCCAAACGTGCTTCCCCCTCCAGCTGCACTGCTGTGGGGTGCAGAACTACTCGGACTGGGAGAGGACCGAGTACTTCACCCAGAGGGGCATCCCCCAGAGCTGCTGCAAGAGCCAGGACGACTGCTTGGAGGAGGATCTGAAAGACCTGAGCAAAGCCAAGCTGAAAGTGTTTGTGGATGTAAGTTAAGTTCAGAAAAATCCCCCTGCCAGTCCTAGAGGTGGGGAGGGCAGAGCTGGGTGGGTGGAGAAGGGCTTGCCCTTCCCTGGGAGGCTCGAAAGGAGAACTGCTCTCTCGATGCAGACACCCTGTGGCCCGGAGACTCCCCTGGGTTGGAGGCAGGGGAAGGGCATGGAGGAACGAGCCCTCCCTCATGTCTGGGGTTCCCCCCGCTCCTTCCTTGGAGGTCAGGGACCAGCTAGACCCAAGTGTTTGTGCTCAGGGCTGTGTGTTTGGGAGAACAGGTGAATAAGGAGGTATAATTTCCTGGTAAAGTTAGTTTCGGCAGCGCTGACGTCTCTTGACAGCCGTGCAAAATCCTGACCCAGCGGTGAGGGCGGGTGACCTCATCCAGCAGGGACGGCCCGGTGATGCAAGGGACGTTCCCCTGATGAGTCACCTTGCGCAACCCAACGCTCCGGGCAGCGCTCCCCTTGATAACACGGCGGGGCTGGGAGGCGGTCCGCGGTCCGCGCAGTGCTGATAGGGAAATGACTTTCCCGAGGTCAGGCAGGAGGGTGGCAGCCAGAAGCCCTCGGCTGCCCGCGCGGGAGCATGTTCCCCTGGAGCTGCCGGAGGGGTGAAAAGCATTGGACCCGCATGCTCGCTTTCCATCCTCTGCAGGGTTGTTTTTTCCTGGTAACGTCAACGATGGAGTCAAAAATGAGCATTGTGGCTGGAATTTCCTTTGGCATCGCGTGCTTCCAGGTAACTCTCCCTTGTTGGCCGGCACAGGAGTGCAGAGTGAAGCTAGCGTGTCTCCGGAGGTATTTAATTTCTTGCAAAGTCTGGTGTGTGTACAAAAGGCACGGCCTGTTTCAGCCATGGAGGAGCAGCTGTTCTGCAGATTCCGCTTGGATTTAATCTCGCCACTGTGCTGTCTCCAGTCTCTTAAACCCAGGGCTGCTTCTGCATGGCTGGGTCCCCATGAGCGCCCGTTGGGCACCACTTGTGCTGGCGGCTTGCGCCCCGTACGCCGCCTTACCCTGCAATTGCTTCCTCTCCCTCCCGCTCCCCAACCTCTTCTTTATTTTATCCTGCAGGATGCTTCCTGCAGGAGCCGCAGCCGCGGCGCGCTCGCTGGCCCCTGCTCCGGCAGGCTTTATCCCGGCAGGAAGCGAGAGGCCCCAGCCCCCAGCTCCGGCACGCTGGGTGTTGGGCACGCTGACGCCGCGCTGGGGTTTCCCGAGGTGCCGAGGGTTTTCCGATGCACTGCAGTGGGAGCTGCAGGATGCGCAGCCGGCCCTTCTTTAGCTGGTTTGTGGAAGCTTGCTGGGCTCTTGGCACTGAGCAGCTGCAGAGCGAGCTCAGCTGGCCTTGACTTTGGAGGGGCTTGAATTCGCCCTCTCCTTGATCCGGCACACAAAGGCTGTGGCATGAGCTTCAAGGCTCTGCCCCCCGGAACCACCAGCTGACCGCACCAGCACGGGGAGAAGGAACCCCACCAAGATATTTCTCCTGTAATGAGCGTGTCACCACGCGTTTCCCGTAATGGATGTGCTGAACTGGGGGAGAGGCGGGAGCCAGCAGCCCCTGGCTGCAGCTTCTGCTACCAAGTGCTTTCGGTTGCAGTCAGGAGAGCCCAAGAGCCGGAGCCGCTCTGCTGTGCCCAGCTGCTCTCCCCAATCTCCTCCTCAGTTGGGCTGTGCTCGCTGTGGGGTCACCGGGACGTGACCGATACACAAACGGTGAGCTGCACACTCCCAGCCGCGAAATTACCTCGGCTGATGCCAGGCTTGGGAATTGTAACCGGTTCCTGGCTTTTATCGCTCTTTCAGCAAGCCTTGCTGTGTTGTGCGGCTGGCAGGGACCCATCATGTAAACGTGCCTCTGACTTCACTGTTGTAGGTCAAACTCCTGCAGGATCTGGCCCTAAATGTCTGCGCAGGGGCTGGGAGGCCACGTTGTGATAACAGTAGCGTGTCCTTCAGATGCTGATGCAAAACCAGCAACCTTGCTTCCCCACTGTCCTTGCAACAGGGAGAGGTGGCTGCTGTTCTCTGTGTAATTGGCTGTGACGCTCCTGATATCCGTGTAATCTCTGAAATTACCATAAAACAGTAGTTGCTTCATGAAGCAAAATCTAAGAGGACGGGACGTGGAGCATCTCTTGTGAGGAGCTTGTTTGGCTGATGCCCGCCAGGATCCTTTGCTTCACCCTCTCTCAGTTACTCCGAAGCAGGGCGCAGCAGCCCGTGTTGTGGTTTGTAAATCCTGCTGTTCATCTTTGGGTTTTATAAAACTGATGCTCTGGGGCAATTTGTCAGGCTTTTCCTCTAAAGTGCCACATCCTGGTTTGGGATACCTCTGATGTGTGAGGTTTTTTTTCTCTTTTTCAGTTGGTTGGCATCATTCTCGCCTGCTGCCTGTCCCAGTACATCACGAACAATCAGTACGAGATGGTGTAGCTGGCCGCCGGCATGCTGTGGCTGTGGCTGGGTATGTCTGTCCAGCGCTGTAAGCTCGGTGGGCTGCCTCTGCATCCCTGGCTGCTGCCTGGTTCCCCCTGGGGACCTCCGGCACGGCAGCGGGTACCACTTTCGGGGGCACATGTGGATAGAGGGCACCCTCGAGACCGTGTCTGCTACATTATTTGAAGCTGTGTATAAATCCAGCCTTGTCTGTTAATGCTTTGTCTTGTGCATTGCAGGGCATGCTCTCCACAGCCGGGGAGGATGCTGCCACCTCCAGTTTTTCTCTGGATGCCGCTTCGTGAAATCTTGCTTTGAACTGACTGATCTTCTTCTCAACTAGCTCATAGAAACGAGTGCAGCAGCTGTCCTGGTGCGCTCAGGGACTTGTCCTAACACTACTCTGCTGTGCCACCGCGTGGGATAATTAGTGTAGCTGCGGTGGTTACAGCAAGCGCGCTCCCCAGGGCACCGCAGGCCCCAGCTCTTTCCTTGACGGCGCGCTCGAGTGCCGTGCCGAACCGACCATGCCGGCGGCCGTGCGGGACTCCCAGCGCTCGTCTTCGGTGTCTCCGTCGGCAAAACGATGCTTCCCCTCATCTCCAGCAGCCCCTCGACGTCCCCTCGCTCTCTGGACGCGGTTGCTCTCGAGATGGGGCTGTTGCCCCGTTAAAACATGGCCCTGCCTGCCTGAAGCCCTTGGCTCAGCAAGGTCTCGGCTTGTTGCCAAGCTCTCTCACATCCCTGCCCTGGGTTTTATATACTTTTTTATAGTTGTACTTTTTTAAGTACAGGCTGTAGTGATTCTTTGTAAGCTGTAGCAAGGTTTGGTGATGTAGCTCCTGGTGCCTTTACCTTAGTAGGTGTCCTTGCACCGAGTCAGCTGTGACTTGATTGTCAGTATTATATGCTGCTTTAACTCGTTTTGTGTATCGAGTAGAACTCTTTTGTCCTGAAACACAATAAATATTAAGATATTTTACTCTATGAAACCGCTCTGGCTTTTCTTTTCATCTCCTGGAAATTCCTCTGCTCGAGTTGCTGCAAAGAGCAGCAACCCGCCCCGGGAGGCAGTCCGCTCGCCCCGGGCCAGCCGGTAACCTCTGGACCATCGCAGCTTGCGTTTCTCTGATGCTCGCTGGTGCACTTGTGCTTCAAAATAACTTCTGTAATTGAATTTTCTTCATAACAGTGGTTGTGTAACAGTGCTGAAGCAGAAGGCCTGGAGCAGCCCAGCCCAGGAGCAGGGCGGATGAGTTCAGCCCCGTGCAAACGTGTGCATCCTCTGCCGGCCGCTGGCTTGGAGCAAAGGGCAGGGCAGCACTGCTGGAGCTGCCTGCGTCCCCAGCCTCTCCCCGGGGCGAGAAACGTGGATTTCAGCTTTTGTGTTCGTTTGGTACGGCTCATCTTTGGGCTGTTTCGTCAGCAAGCCTTTGCCTTAGTGAGGCTGATGCCGCAGTGGTGTGGTGAAGCTCCCCTCTGCTGAGCCTGGGCAATTTTCAGGTCTCGAGGACTGAACTCACAAGGGCTGTGGCTCGGAGCAGCCGTCCGGCTGCCGGGGCTGCCTGTCCTGCTCCTGGGGAGAAGGCAGGCGTAAAAGGAGCAGTTAAGCCGTGGGTAGGAGTGGTGGCCCTTCGTCAGTGTCAGCCCTCTGGCAAGTGCTGCTCTGGTGCTGGGTGAGCTGCCCCAGCCAAACCGCCCCGTGGTGTGGCAAATGACCCAGCACGGAGCAGCCTCGCTCCTGAGGGAGGAACCTGAAGGGGAACACCCGAAATCCTTATGTTGGCGTTTAACCTGGGTGAGTAAATCAGCCTGCTGTCAGCGCTCGGCTGTCCTGTGTCGGGATGGCGAGGCAGAGTGCGTCAGAGCACGGAAACTGGGTTGGGGAGATCAGCTGATGGCAATTAGCGGATGGATGGAGACAGGGGAGGAACACGTGAGAAGCAGGGCCAGGTTTGGATAAACCCATCCTCATTAGAAAGACTGCACAGAGGGAAGCAACCCCGCGCTGGTCTGCGCCCCCGCCTCCGCAGGCAGCATCCTTCCCGGGGCGGGCGGCGGAGGCGATGCCGGGCGGGGATGGTGCCGGCGGAGGGTGGCATGGGGAGCCCGGAGGTTTCCGAGCTGCTGCAGAAAAATCAGCACTGCCCAGCTGTGCCGGCCCGGGGAGCGCAGAGGCTGGTCCAGCCTGCTCGTCCCCACGGCCAGTGACAGGCAGTGCGGCCATCAGAGGGTGCAGATCGTATCTAGTTAAACAGTGCTTATGTAGACACCTTGCTTTAATTTGGAGCGACATCAGTGACATCCTGGAGGTACAGGCACGTGCCGGGGGAGATGCCAGGCAAACTTGTGATACTGCTGTCCTGGCAAAGGCATTGGATGCACCTTGGTGACCCGGCTGGACCCACCGAGCTGGGACACGAGCACCGCTGGCTGGCCCCAGGGCTTCAGTTTCCTGCAGCAGCTGTGGCCAGGCGGGTTTCACACATCCCCACCGCATTTGGATGTCCCCTCTCAGGGGGATAAATGTCTCGGGGGACTTGTGAGAAATGCTGGTGTCCCCAAGGCTGGTTGGTGTCCCTTGGGACACCGTGCGGGGAGCTCTGCTGCACTGTGCTCCTGGCAGCTCCCAGCGTTTTAACCATGCTGTTCAGCGCAGCCGTGAACGGGGATGGAGGGAACTGCTCTTACAACGTGCTCACGTCCCCATGGGAGCTGCAGGGATGTGCGGAGGGCCTGGCAGCTCCAGGGACACCACAGCCTGCACCTGGCATGGTGGCGGTGAGCAGAGCCTGACCCCCTACTCCCTCCTCTGTACGCATAGCTGGGCAGGCTCCTCCGTCCAGGTGTTTTTCTGGAAAGCCCCGGCCAAGGCAGCGGGTCACCCTCAGTGACACCAAGGGGGTTTTGCCCGGTGACACCTGTGGGATGTCAAAGCTCCTTGGCAGCAGCTGGCTCTCTGGGATGAAAGCTGGAACCTGGGGTCTGGCATGAGCACCGAGGCCGTGAGCAGAGGAAGGCTGCATGGGGAGTGCACAGGGACTTTGGCCGTTAGCCCTCAGCACTGCTGCAGGCAGTGTCCTGCTCAGGGCAGCTGCAGTGTCAAGGGTTTTTTTTTGCCTCCTGCAGCTTGGGTTTTGCCTGTTTGTTGGTCACAAGGCTGGGGACAGCTGATGGCACTTGTGGTCCTCTGCGCCACTGCTTCCTCTGGCTCTGGCTGCTCAGTTCCCCGGGGGCTCCTTGTGCCCGCTCCTGCCTCCACCTTGCCTGCACGCTGCCATGCTGCACATGGCTCCCAAGGGGACTGGTGCCACCCCTGAGCTGTCACTAGCAACTACCGAACACATCAGAGCATGCCTGAACAGAGGGTTGGGATGTGCTGAACAACTACCAGTGCAGTTGGGGAGCAAATTAGGGACCTCTGCACGTTCCCAGCGAGGCGAGCGCCGGCAGTCCCGGTACCTGAGTTATGGATGCTCGTGACAAGGCAACCAAGCAATTAGATCACTTCTCAGACCCATTAAGCATCACAGACTGAGACTAAACGACTTTCCATTTTCTTTGCAATCGCTCATACAAGACGTTTATTGTTTGCCTCTTGCTCAGCATGGCGACGATGCACTCGAGCACAGCCTCCCCCAGCCCCACGGGAGCAGCACAGGATGCGGTGGGGGGACAGGCGGCATGCGCTTGGTGAGGGTGTCGTGGCTCAGGCTCGCACGCTCACCAGCAATCAAGCAGGTAACAACCTGCGTGTCGGCTACATCAGGATGTATCCAGACGGGTGGCGACGCCGCAGGCGGGCATGGGGCAGCACCCAAGCGCTGGGTGCTGTGCAGCGAGTGCTAAACCCTGCCCAGCATCCGCGCGATCCACCAGTTGCAAGGCATGATGATCCGGCAGATGACCCTCCCGCCCTGGTAGCAGTAGGGGTAGGGGTAGTAGCCCAGGAGGGGCTCGCAGACCCGCCGGCAGTAGCGGTTGGCGCGGCGGCACTGGGCACAGCAGTAGCCTTGCTCGTCCCACAAGGGATGGAACTCCAGCCCATTCTCCGACTGCCAGGAAGAGCCAGCGTCAGTGCAGAAAGGGGGACGTGTGGCCTGGGCACCCTGGGAGCGTGGCCAGGGCACCCCAGGAGCACGGACAGGGCAATCCAGAAGCATGGACAGTACATCCCAAGGAGCACGGCCAGGACACCCCAGGAGCATGGACAGAACCCCCAAGGAACATGGACAGGTCACCCTAGGAACATGGCCAGAACACCCCAGGAGCACAACCAGGACACCCCAGGACCAGGGCCAGGACACCCCAGGGTGCAATCCCCTGCACTCACGTAGTCGTTGACAGGCAGGTCCTCCTCAGTGAGCTGCCGTGCCCGGCGCTTGGGCCCCGGCTGTGCATTCTTCACCTCGTGTTCGCTCCCCCCATCCAACCAGCTCTGGTTGTCCACGAGCAGCTCAGGGTCTTCTTCTTCTGCCCCTTCAAGGTCAGCCAGCTCAGGAGCTACAAGAAGAGCCCAAACATTGTTGTGAATAACCAGGGAGCAGGGGGACAAACACAGCAACAGGCATTAATGTCTATACCAAAATTTGGTGCCCTGGTACAAGAAGAGGAGGAAATGGCTCCAACCTGAGCAGCCCCACCAGCAAACCAGCTGTACTGCGTTGCCTCCTGCTCTTCTCAGGCCTGGGCTAAAGGGCTGTAGGAGGTAATTTGGCAGAAGGAGAGGGTAGAGAAGACATGGCCCATCCCTTCCCCATGCTCATGGGTGCTGGGTACCTGTGGGTGGTGTTAGCATCCCCTGCACTGGGCTGTGCGTGCAGGGAAGCATGTCCTCGTGCTGGGCTCTGCTGCTGTGGGGTGGGATTTGTGGAGCCCCAGCAAAGCAATGTGATTTAGGGCAGATTATACCCAGCTACAGCACCTGTTGGTGGCTTAGGTAAGACCCACAGCGACATTAATTTTTTCTGCAGCAGGATTTAACAGCAGGGACCGAGCAAGCAGAAAGGGGACAGCAGCCAAGGACAGCAGCCTCCCTTTGCATCGGGGATCTCTGGTGCCCGCTTGCTCCCAGGACCATCGATGGCTGTGAGCTGACTGGTACCCGTGGGGGATGAGATGCGCCTCTGCAGCTGCAGAGGGGAGGGAGTTTTCTCGGTAGGGGATTTTAAACTATCTCATTCGGATAGAAGTGGGTTAGAGATAGCGCGTAATTACACTGGCGGATCTCAGAGGCCGCAACCTCTGCGAGGGCTGTGTAGCGAGCAGCTGGAGGTGGCAACCCTGTTGTGTGATTTAGATGCTGATGTCTGCTCATGCTCTGATGTTCATGCGGTGATGAGAATTTAGGCGTCCCAGTTTCCAGCAGCGCTGGCTTCTTTGCAGGTATAAAGGGTTTTGGGTTTTTTTGCCTTGTTATGAGGAGGGTGGCCGCTCTGCAAAGCGCAGGGCGGTGGGGAGCTGGCAGAGACAAGCGCTTTGCAGAGAGAAACTTCAGCCCCTGCAATTACATTGGCCGTGTTCTCTCATGGTTGGGGCCAATGTTGCGTTTATGTCCGAGATGTACAATGAAGCTGCAGAAATGGGTTCCCTCTGCGTTGCACCAGGCAAATGGCAGAGGGGACACGGATGGGTGGCAGGGATGCTCCCAGTGAGGGGGCTCATGAGCATTTTGGGGAGGAGATGGCTCCTTGTACCTGCTATTGGCGTGGGGTGGATCCAGTAGATGGTCACGTTTCTGCAGATGTCAAAAATTTTGGAGCTTTTCAGAAACTCCTTGTTCTGAATGGGCTTTTCCCCAGGCACCCAGACCACAGACTGCTCAAAGTAGGTGGTCGTGATTTCTTCTCCCTGGAAGAAAAGCGAGATTTCACCCCGGTGTGGTGAGACACCCTCTCCCCACTGCTGGCTGCTTCTCCTCCCCTTGGCTTACCTCGAGGCAGCTTTCTCCTCCAAGCGAGCAGCTTGACTTTGTCTGCCTTAGCCCCAGGATCGGGGTGCACATGCAACCGCACTGATCCTCACGGAGGGAGACCCATCATGAGCCTTGTCTTTCCTGCCCGCTCTCAGCCAACACCACCCAGCTCTCTCCTCCCTCCGTTCATCATGCTTCAAGAGCCTTCTCCTGTGCAGTCCCCACCATCTGGAAGAGCCTTCTGGAGCGCCCCAGCTCATTTAAAACTCAAGATTAAAACATCTCCTCTCTGCTTTGCTCTTACTACTTAATTCCTCTCTCCTTCTGCTACCGATTTTGTGATCGAACACTTTAATTTATTCCTCACAGAAATTCTTTGCACTGCCTTATTCTGTAATTTATACTACATGTCTCTGCCGTTGCATTAGTCCATGGTGTGTTTTGGCAGGCGCTTAGGGAGGGAGATATATAAAGATTATTGGATGGGTTTGTGCTGAGCTATCTGCCAAGGCAACGTTGTGTATGTTGGTGGTGGTAGCCCATAGAGCAACTTGGCAAATGGCATTTTTCTCTCCAGAAGGCGTCTGGAGCTGTATTTCTCTTTTATAGAGTTTTTCCTTATGGCTCTGGGAAGTCTTAGGAAAGAGCTAACACAACCTGACCCAGTCTGAGTGATTTTCGGAGTCTCTGGTGAAAACCATGGGGTTGGGGAGGTGCTGCCTGAAGGACCTGGCAGCGCGCGGGCTCGGGGAAGACATGACTAGTTTTTAAATCTACATTTATCTCATTGGGTTTTACGTTTCAGCTCTCTACCTGGGGCAATGTTCTGCTAAAGACTGGGAAGCCATAGCCCTTTTACGACGGTAGCTGAAAAGATCTATTAGCTTCTTATGGCATAATCAAAGAATCGGTGTCTGGAAATTTGGGTCATGATTCAGGGAAATGTTTCTGCCCACGCTTCATTTCAAACATGTGTCCTGCTGGCATTTTATCTGTAATGGCTTCCTTGGGGGGGATTCAATCTGCTAACACCCTTCGTCTTGCAAAGGGGGAGGCGGGAGGGCTGTGCCACCGCCGGGGGCTTGGGGATGGGGCAGGGGACAACTGCTTTCAAGGGACTTAGCCATCACCCCAGGTTACACTGTCAGAGAGGTGTTAAAATAGGGAGTCAAACGCTCTTTCCGCGCAGCATGCAAAGCGTGAGACTCCTTGCAGCAGGATGCGGTGGGCAAAAACTAAATGGGTGTAAGAAGCAGTCGGGCATGTGGGAGGTAGGAAGGTCCGTGCAGGACAGAGAGGCGGCCCCAGCCCGGTGTGTCCCACCTCCCAGGGCTCTACACCAAGCGCTTTCTCAAATCGCATTTCTTAAATGCGGCTGCTCTTTTAAATGCATTACGTCTGCCTCATTCTGCTTGAGAACATGAGGCTCAATTCTTGGAGAAAACAATTTGATTGACTTTTTGGTGCCTGCTAATCCTGAGCTGCCTTGCGACCTTTTTGACTACAACAGGATTATTGTTCTTGATCTCCGGTATTGTGCCAAGAGGTTTTTGTCTGTCAGCTGTCTAATCCTGTCTCTTTCCACTTCTTGTTTTTAGAAGCAATCCTCTGAAATAAGATCATTTTATGAAGCGATCACAACTCATTATTTCTTTATTGCAGAGTCTCTGGGAAGGCTGGAGGGGATGGGAGGGCAGTGGGGATGGCGGCCGTGCTCCCAACGCCAGGGAGAGGAGTGGGTTTCACCGCGGGCAGAGGGGTGTCCTGTTTTATTCACCTACCTCAAGCTCGGGGATCTTGGCCTCTGTTGTCTCAGGTAGGACTTTAGTCTGAGTTTTGATGAAACATTTTTGAAGTCCCACAAAGAAGATGCCAGTTATTCCCTACAGCATCAAAACAAACACCAAAAAAGCAGTCAAGGCAAAGTGGGAGGATAAATAACCCCATCGTACGGAGGGTACAGCTGGATGAGGATTTAGTTGTATTTTTCCTGTTGATGTTTTTGTGCAAACTCTGTTCAGATGTACTAACAGGTTCTCCTAAGGGATATTGCGTTTTATGGTTTGGGAGAATTGGGCTTTTTACAAATATTCTAAGGCAGATAGTCATAAAATTTTACTTTGCTCCCCTTCTCCTTAAAACTATCATGAGCTCTAGTTATCATAAAGAAAAATATGCAGAATAGCATCTGACCGTTACGGTTTTATGAACATTCAGCCCCCAGTTCCTGCTAGACTATTAGCTGAAAATTTTGCCATATGTCACTGCACAGAGTATTTCCCTACAAATTTTAATTAGGTTTCAGAGAGAGCCTACAACGTTGTCATGAGGTTTTAATGCTCTCCAGACAGACAAATGTACTGGGCTCGGATAGATTTATGATGATGGCGTTCCTTTGCAAAGGTAAATCCAATAACTAGGTCTTGCTTTTAAGATGTATTTTGTTGGAACTGAACCACGCCACTATTAAATACTGGTGGAAGCTTATGTAGATACGCATCTCCTTTCCTCTGAGAACATCCCTAGTGAGTCTGCGTATGGGCATTGCTCTCCTTGACCATCCTAGGTCTTGCTCCAGCGACCCTGTGGTGTCCTCAGGGATCCTGTCGGTCCTGCTGCCAGACAGCAGGCAGGCTCCTGGGGACAAACCCGGCTGCGCTCACGTTTTTGAAGTCATGGATCTCCAGGATTTCCTCGCTGCCGTTCCCACTCCTGAAGGTCTCTGTCCTGGCCAATGGGTCGATCTCCATCACAATCTTCTTCTTCTGACCGTGGCTGAAGAATGTGTGCTCCATGTCGTAAACCTGTGCGGGACAAAAACCCACGGGGGTCAGCTGAGTCCCCCACCTGATTTCACAGGCCGGCGAGTGGGCTGGTGCTGGGTGCCTGACCCCTGGTGCTGGGTACCCTGCCACGGGGCCGGCTGCTTTCCCGCGCCCCAGCCCTGAGCCAGGATGATCGCCTGTACAGCGCAAGGAAAGGCAGCTCCCAGGCACCGGGGCTGGGAAGAAGGGCAGGATGGGGCCAGGCTGTGGGGGGACATGTGTGTCAAGCCTGGAAGAAGATGCTCATCCCACACGTCCACTGGGAGCTTTGCCATGGCTCAGCTTTGCCGGTGTTTTCTGTGGCACGAGCCTGTTTATGTCCCAGGCTGGATTGAAGTCCTGAGTGCAAGGGACCTTGCTTTCCCCTGTCCCCAGCTCACTTGCTCCATCACTGCATCCCCGGCTCGCTTGCTCCATCACTGTCTCCTCAGCTCATTTGCTCCATCTCTGTGCCTTCTTTTTTTCCTGGAAAGGCAGAGGTAAAAGCCTCTCTCTTGCCTGGAGGAGATCAGGGATTGCCTGCGGATCAAAGACCTCCTTGACGGCTGCTGAAGAGCTTCGGGGCGTAGCAGCCGGCTTCCCGGCAGCACTCATCCCCACGGGGAGCCGGGGTGAGCAGCGCCGGGGGGAGCAGCCCTCTTCTCCTCGCAGGTGCTCGCTGCACTCAGCCAGCCCGGCAGCCCTCCAGTCTCTGCGGATGCCTGACCCTTAAAGGATGAGTAGTGGCAGATGCTATTTGAAGCACAAAAATGATCCTGCTGGCGCGGCGAGAGCTGGCGAGCCTTGGGGAGTCTCGTTTCTCCTAATCAAACGGTGTCATGTGGAAGTAAAGGGCTTGTGCAAAACCCCTCAAGTCCACAAGGCAGGGGGGGATGATGGAGGCACAGGGATGGGAAAGCCCTGTTCGTCCCCCAGCACGGCTGTGGAGCCGGGGAAGGAGCACCCTGGCCCTGCAGCAATGCGCTGGTGAGGGGCAGGGGCTCTGCCTGCAGTCCCAACCTAAACCCCCTTTCACAGTCCCCTGGTTCTTGCACATCCCTCCCCATCAGGGGGTTCAAATCCTCTTAGCAATGTTTTCAGCATCAGCATCTCCCATTTTGCAACCGCTGGAGGAAGCCTGGGTGCAGACCAGGCTGTGCAGGCGGTAACTGCTGGGTACCTTTGCCCCTGCTTAGAAGTTAGAGGAGTGATAGGCACCTTGGCAGCCATGAGCAGCTCCTGTTAGTCAGCAGGAGGCTTTTATAAAGATATATGGCTGTCAATGGATTTTATGGTATGGTAAAAATAGTCTGAAGCCTAAAATGGCTGGAAGGCCACCGGTTTTGACTGACAAAATGAGCACAGTGCCGTAAATCGTTTCTAGGAGGCTAGGATCCCGGGTGGCACCTTATCTTCGAGTGCCTCTCCATTTACGAAGAATTACTTTTGCCAGCGCAGTGGCCAGCTAACCCATTTGGGCTTGGCCGGCTCTGTGCTGCTTGGAGAGCTGTGAGATGTTTTATAGGGCTAAAAATGACACTGGCTCACAAATCATTGAAATATGTCCCGCTGCGAGGCCGTGACGAACCCCTTGTTAGCTGACTCATTGCCTTCGCTCGCTGGCGGTGCCGGCCGGCGTGGATGCTGCTGAGCAGAGGGCAGCGCCGTGTCCAAGGCCACCCCTCAGAGGAACAAGTCTTCTTTAAAGATTTTTTCCATTCTCCGGTTGTGTGAAGGGAGCTCAAAGCGCTTTTTGTTCTTTAAAGAGTTTAATTCCCCTTGGTTTATATTTTTGAGCGTTAGGAACTTCCAGCCTCCTCTGCCCTGCTTTTCCCGGAGGACTCCTGTGCCAGCTGGAGAAGTGCTGCCCCGTGGCTGCAGAAGATGTGGTGATGCCGGACGCCCAGAGCATCAGCATGCAGCTCCACCGCAGGGACGTCTTTGCTCTCCTGCGACCTTGCGCTTCGCTTGCCCGCCCGTCAGGCGTTGTGAAGGGCTTTCAGAAATACCGACGGACTCCATCCTCCATCAGGCCACGGGAGCCAAGGACCAGCGCCCTGGATAACCCTTCCGAGGCTGCAGCAATGGCTCTGCGCCATCGGCTCGAAGAAAACCTCCCCTCCGGGGGTTAACAGCCTCTTCCCCCCACAGCTGGCACGCACCCTGTTTTTCGAGGAACAGTAGAGACTTTATAACCGTCTTGGCAGGAGCCTGGAGGCACATATGGCTTTTATTGCTTTTTCTTTTATTTTTGGGGGTATTTATTTCTATTTGCTGATAAGAAGACAAAGTTTCTGGCAAGCGGGGCGCTTCCTCCACGCGGCGGGAGGGCAGCCTGGCCGGGCTAGCTCGGCTCTGGCGTGGGACAAGGAAGAGAGAGGAGATGCCACCGTGGGAAAGAGGCCGCCTTGGCTGCACACGGGAATTTTGGAGATGTTCTTGAGAGTCGGCAAAACCCATCAGCACCAGGGCGCAAAGCAGGGCCTCCTGGATGAGTGCGGAAACTCAGTAGGATGGGGAGCAATGGGGAGCACCGGGCAGGCTGTTGGCTTCAAGGTTAAGCTATTTTCTTGGGGTGTGGGAAGAAAAAAAAGGATTTTGGCAGAATTGCCAAGATGCTGGGCAGCAGCGGGCGGAGATGCACAGGAGATGCGCAGCCCCGCTGCCGCCCCCGGCACGCTCGGCACTTACAGCAGCGTCCGTCTGGGGAGCTGGGAATAAACAAGCACAATCCAGTTAGCAGGAGCTCCTCCAAAAGCTAATCCTTCTCACCGTCCCCTCACATTGCAGACACATTAAAGTAAGAAATATAATCCGTGACAATCAATCACCACTGCGTCCTGGCTTTCTCTCCTCTTTATGCGGTGGCATAATGACTTTTCCACCAGTTTCTGGCAAGATAATTGAAATGAAATGGAAAATATTTTCTTACTTGTCATAAAATTTGCTGCCGGTGAAATAAGAGTAACTTTAACTCTTCGTGGTGTAGCTCCCATCCCCTGTAATTGTCAGTTAGGGAAAGAATGCGGTGACAGAGAAAAAAAAACCAGCCCGTATAAAGTAAAAGCTAGTTATGAATAATACAAAGATATTTAAAAGTCCCATGAATACTTGTGGTCTAAGAAAATGCATTTTGTAGAGTTGCCTGGGTTTCGGGTTGTAGTTAAAAGTTTCAGTGAGTCGGGGGGGGACAGCGCTGTCTGGGGAAGCGGCACTCAGAAACGCTGGTTCAGAGTTTTTACTTACTTTTCTGGGTGTTGGGTTCCAGAGATATTTGACACCAAAAAATATCAGAATAAGAGAAATGAGCAGCACGCTGAAGAGCAGTCCGCAGATCTGGTATCTGGTGAAGGTCTTCTTTCGTGTCTTGGATGCTTCTGCCTAATCAATGACAAAACAGTGATAGCCAGAGGTTGGCTGATGATTCAAGGAGGGACGAGTACACATGCATATCAGACATTTATCATGCTGACAAGCTGCACGGTGGCAAAGCAAGCCACGAACTTACGTCCAGAAAGCGGCAGTCCTCCGGGCTCTCCCGAGCCGTCCCTCCCATGGTGTCCTCCGTGTGCGAGGACGCAAGCCCGCTCCGAGGTGGAGCTACAGAGGCTCTGGGCTGCACATGTGGCGGGGAAGGCTGGGTCACTGCCGCCCCCACGACGGCGGCAGCCAGCTTTCCCCCACAGCCTGCCTGGCTCCGGGTGCTCCCGCAGCACTTGCTGTTTGCAGGGTGCAAGCAATTCCCACACTTTTGGAGACAAGCCCGCGCGAAGCTCTGTTGCGCGGTGTCCATTGGCCCCGTCCAGGGTCCCAGTTTTTTGTTTAAGCTCTGCTCCTGCCCTCTGCTTCTGCCCCTGCACTGACAGCTGGAGGTGCCCAGGCTGTGCAAGGGCTCCCGGCCCCCCCGGAGCTCTGGGGACGTGGGCACTGTGCTCTCGGGGGGCTGCTCCCCTCTGCTCATGTGTGCAGAGGGGCTTCTGCAGTGGGGGCAGCCCCGGAGCTGCTGGCGAGGTGCCTGCATGGCAGGGGGACATGGGCATGGGAGCAGGGCAGGTGTGTGCGTGGGCATGGCTGTGCACGGGTGTGCATACACATGGGCACGGCTGTGCATCCATGTGCACCTGTGCATATGCATGGGCACGTGTGTGCATGTGTGTGTGCCTGCACATTTGCATGTGTGTGCATGCGTGTGTGCATGCACATGTGTGTGCATGCACATGTGTATGCCTGCATGTGTGTGTGCATGCACGTGCATGCACACACTGCCAGCCCTCAGCAATGCGGACCAAAGCCCGAGCTCTCCCCGTGGAGGGCTCTGGCATCCCGCACCCGCTTTGTGCAGAGCCTTGCCCCAAAGTCGGCCTAACCAGGAATTTCCTGACTAATTTTTTTTCCTACGTTCAAAAATTTCCATTTCTTGAAATCGGACCATTTCTTCATGGAAATGAACCCATCTTAAGAAAGGCTTTCAGAAATCCAGTGTGAAGTTTCTAGTCTGAACAGGATGAGGCTCCCTGGTGTAGCGGAGCTAGCATGCCCTGTTTTTTCAAGCTGTTTACGCTCATAAAAACCCAGAGCGCATCATGCACTAATTAAAATTGCACTGAAAAGAAGAAAATCCACGTCAAGTTTTACTCAGGGTGAGAAACGGAGAAAGAAATTGCTTTTAGTGGGTCTGCCACTGTCTTTGCGAGCGTGTCAGGGCATCGCTGCCCGCATCCCGAGGGTAAATCCAAGCGGGATGGAAGCAGAGTTGCTGAATAGCTTGGGGAAAGCCGTGTGTGTGTGTGTGTGTGTGTGTGTGTGTGCCCTGGTGTGTATCAGCTCCCTGCAAAGGGGTTTGAGGTCCCTGGCCCCGGGGCGGCAGGAGCTCCTCACCCCGCAGCCCAGCAGCAGCTCCAGGGCCAGCTCCCCTGCCCTTAACTCGGCAGCAACAGCTCAGGGATGTAAAGCACACCAGGGATTTTTAATATCTGAGAGGCCAATAACAGAAGGGAATCATATTGATGAGTGAAAGACAGCAGGTTATTTGGAGGAGGAAAATCACTTTTTAATGGAAAGCAATCACAGGCAGCCTTTGAAAATATCTGAAAGATTTTGGAAATCTAAATGCAGCAAAATCTGTGCAGACACCAGGTTTGTCTTTCTCCACTTTTCACCAGAAAGTTTCACCTCTGAAGCTTTTGTTATTCAGTGGAAACTGAAGTATCTGAAAACATTTTCTTTTCCTGTCAAAATTACAGTTTCAAAGGAAAACTTTGGAGCAGCTCTACTGAAAGACGGTTATGATTACAGGAAAGAATTACAGCAGTGCCGTTAAGCAGACATAATTGATCAGCATAGCAGCGATCTTCACAATATCCCCCACTCCAGGCACAGGAAACACTGCAAATACCACTCGTAAACCAAATTAGGCATTATTATTTTATTACTGTTGTAAGGTAAATGTCAAGCTTTTTAATGGCAATCACTGTAGCTCCGTCAGGAGTCGGGCGTCTGAATTAGCTGGAAGAGGTGAGAACCTCCCAGGGCTGGGAGTTAATAAAACTCAACAAATATCATCGGTCCCTTCCAGCGCTTGGCGAGTGCCGGGGATGGAGCGGCTGGGGCGAGCGGCGGGAGCGAGGGGGGGTCCCGCCGTGGGGCTGGAGACCTCGTTTTGCTGCAGCCTGCAAAACTGGGTGCTGCTGGCCAGGAGGGATGGGAGCAATGGGAGTAAGCATGCACACATGCATGCACACATGCGTGCACATGCAGCCCCAGAGCCAGCTCAGCCCTGTGCTCCCCGGCCCCTGCACTGGGCAGGGAGCAGGATGGGACCCCTCCATGCTGCCACTCTCCATAGAAAGTGTTATAAATATCCAGTCTTGAACCGGGGGGTTTGACGGCAGCAAAACCCCGTGCGACCCAAATTGTCCATCTCCTCAGCAGCTGTGGGCTGCGCGTCAGCTGCTGGATCCTGACGGGGAGAGGGATACTTGGGATGCAGAGAGGGACAGAAACCACGGGATGACGCTGGTCAGGAATGTTTTTGGTTTTATTCCCCCATTCCCCAGTGCTCAGGCTCAGGATTCAGGGTTTCAGAGAAAGAAAAAAAATGGATTTTCTGTGTAAGGACAATAATTTTGGGGGAGAAAAACCTCAATCTCTTTAAGATGACAATCAGGTTCTCTATATAAAAAGCAGTTCCGATGGAAATCTTCCATCAGTGCCAATGAAGAGGGAACAATCACTAATTTTCCTTGAAGCTAATGAGCGCGAGTCTCTATGACAGGGGAGAATTTAATCTGACGTGAACTGAGGAAGAGAAGCAATACTGATATTAATGTGTGACTAATTGATACCCAGAAGAACATTTGAAATGATTAAAAGGCATTTGATTTTTATACAGGACAATAAGAGGCTCATTGGCTACGACTGGTGCATCCTTTCTGTTTTCTACTTCTTGCTCCAATTTGCCCAGAAAAATCTATCATATCCACGGCGTAGCTTGACTGCCACATAAAATCTCTGTGCCTGGAAATATTATACCAAGCAATTCCTCCTGGATAGCATGAAGGTTTGTACATGGTGTGAGTGGAGGCGAGAAGCCCGGCAGAAATAAAATAGGTCCCTGAACTACTAAAAAGCAGCTCCCCAAAGCAGTGGGGCTCGGGCAGCAACCTCCAGCCGAAAACCCATCGTGATTAATACGGTGCTCTTTGTTATAATGAAAAACCCATTAAGGTCAGCGGCAGCATCTCTGAGCAGCACTAAATTGGAACGGTGGAGACAGTAAAGTTAAAAATGAGCCATAATATTAATGTGGATAGTGAATTAATTGGGCAATTCCATAGGTAGTAAGTAAATCATATCGTTTACTGCGGGACATGGCGCCTCATGGCTCTCGCTGCAGGGTGGTGTGGTGGCAGCGGTGGCACCCGCTCCCGGACGGAGCCGGGGGGAGTGACATGGACCCACAGCACGTGGGGGGACCCCGCCGGGTCCGCCCCCGCCAGCCTTTGCCCCTTCTCTTTGAGTGCTGCAGGGCGGTCTCTCGGTAGGAGAAATGCCTCTCGCTTTGCTCTTTTAGGTGCTCCAGCCCCAAAATACATCCAGAGCACACCCTTACAGCGTGTCCGGGGTGCTGCATCCACAGTTTAAGGTGTCTGTCCCCTGGTCCTGCAGCAGTGGTCCGAGGTGTCCGTCCCCTGCTCCGGCAGCCGTGGTCCAAGGTGTCCGTCCCTTGGTCCTCAGCCGTGGTCCGAGGTGTCCGTCCCCTGGTCCTGCAGCCGTGGTCCGAGGTGTCCGTCCCTTGGTCCTCAGCCGTGGTCCGAGGTGTCCGTCCCCTGGTCCTGCAGCCGTGGTCCAAGGTGTCCGTCCCTTGGTCCTCAGCCGTGGTCCGAGGTGTCTGTCCCCTGGTCCTGCAGCAGTGGTCCGAGGTGTCCGTCCCTTGGTCCTCAGCCCTGGTCCAAGGTGTCCATCCCCGTTTGCTGTTGCACACACAAAGCTTTGATCAGGCTGCTGTTAGATTTACAGATGGTCTCTTCCCCTGGTTTGGGTGGGTCTCTCAGGAAAGGCTTCCTCGCCTTCAGGAGACGCATACAGCACCATCACACAGCCCTGAGCCATCTCCTGCTGCTGTTGTGTCTTGGACTGGGACCCGCCGTGGGGGCAGAGGGCACTGATTTATCCCAGAGTGAAGCATTTGCATGCGTGTTGGTCAGGCTGCCGGCTCCCTCCCCACTGCCAACATCCTGGACAGCAAACAGAGAAAAGGAAAAATCACATATAAAAGGAAATTGCTCATTAGCCAGTGGCTGATTACACAGAACCATTTCTGCTTCAAACCATCCCATTTTCTGTAACATTTGCCAGATGAGAGGACGCATACCTCCTCTTATCAACTAGCCACATATGGCCTCAGCTGAAGAGAGGTTTCAGTTATTTGCCTATTCATCATTCATTGTTTATCTTAAGTTCACGTTGTTGTAGGGAACTCCAGAGACATCCTTGATTTAAGTTAAGAAACTTCATCATTATGATAAAACTGCTCAGGGAGTTGGACTTCATCTTGGAGACGTACGTGGCCATGTGGCACTCTGGCAGTCTGCAGCCACAGCAGATTATTCAAAGCTGACAAAGCTTTTGGAGAGAACAGAAAAAGATAAATTCGTGGTGGCCGTTCTGATGGAGCCGCTCAGAAAGTTATTACCAAAGACACATGCTTCTCCTTGCTCACAGCCCATGAAAAATCCTGCTCCCCCGAGCTCTGGGGGATGTCTACCTCATTTCTGCTGTTGTGACTCCCTCGTCAACAGAAGTTATTAACAGCGCTGGAGAATTTTATCCAAATGCCAGTTTCATCTTGATAAATAACAATTTCATGTCTCTGTTCTACTAGATGACTACACGGTTTTATTTCAAACACTTAACTTCTTCAGAAACGCTTCCCTGTGCATGAGGCTTAGCTCATCTACAGAATATGTGCTGAGCAGTTTTTATTTTCACCAGGCTTTGAATATATGTAATGCAAAGACCAAACCCATAATCCTGCACTATCATAAGTCACTTTCCCAATAAAGAGTTACTTCCTACTGGGAACGCTAAAATGTAATTGAAAGCTACGTGTGTATTGGTGTCACACTGAAAACCGTTTCATTAAAAATAGTTTAAGGGTTGTTAAGATCTGAAGGAATATTGTAAAGCTCCTCTTGGATGTGAGAAAGGAAACCAAGGGGATAAGTTGGGGAGCAAGGGGTCGTTGCCTCCCTCTGCCCTGCAGTAACCACCACCCCGGTGCCCATCGCCCAAATCTGCTGTACGCATGCTGTTATTGGGTTCCCCGTCCATGGCAGCAGAGGGATGCTCGGGGTGATGTGGGCGCTCCGCTGGCAGCCGTTAATTGCCACCCTGCTTAGTTAGAAGTGGGTGGTTTTGTGACGGCTGTGTCTGAGGTGCGGGGGAAGGAGGTGGACGAGGCCAGCCTGGTTTCTCGAGGGAGTGCAGACGTCGCGCTGCAGGTGTGTGGATCCGTTGCTGGATGGATGGATGCTCTGGGTTTCTCCAGCAGCGGCCATAAGCCCATCGGCATGGGGAGAGGCACCAGGTCTCCCTTCGAGGGACTGCAGGGCCTGAATTTCACCACGCCCATGAACTCAACAGTGGGAAACCTGCAGGGAGAAGACATTTTTTGGTAAAAATTGCTGCATTGTGCTGGGATTGTGTGAAGAGAATAACCAGTGCATTATCACTGCTTAGTAAACCTGAAATATTTAATATTAACATATTAAAAATTTCTTGCTGAACCAGTTCAGTATCACATAGGCTCCTGCGTTATTTTACTCTCTCACCTGATATGCATATTAATGTTGTTTACTTACTAAAGCAAGTAAAGACAGAATTGAGATTACTCCTGAATGTGACTACTCAAGAAGGAATCCATTAAACTGAAGAATTTCAACACAGTTAATTTTTCTTTGATTGTCATTAATCTCCCATTGATGGCCATTGCAATTAATTGTGCTGTGATGCTGCGAGCATCATTTTCCCTCGCCCTCCGAGACCACATATAGCATCCCAGAGATGGGAGGATGAATGTCCGGGTCTCTCAGGTGTGCTGGGGTTTCTGGGGAGATCCTGAGGCTCAGGAGATGGGGGTTTGCCTGCTTCTTTCTCAGTGATGTCTCCATGCAGCCCTAGCTGCTTCCCCTGCGCCTCGAGCTCAGCCACTGCCTCTTCCTCAGCTCTCATATGCACAGTCAAGCTGTGCACAGCTCCAGGGTCCTTTTGCAAAAAAGCAGCTGTATAAAAAATCAATAAAATGAACCAAAGTCAGCATGATTGCCCATCTCTGCCCCAAACAGAATGAAGCAGTGGAAGGCTCTGCGAGTCTATGAATTTTGGGGTTCATCGTCTGAAACGTGGGGTGGCAGCTGCTGCTGTGGGCTGGCTCCCCTCCAGATGCTCACCGGCACCTAAGGGGGCCAGGTACCAGGTGGTCCTGATGAGCAAAGGTGGTTGGAGCCAACGTTGCTCAGCTGCCCCTGCGTGGGAGGGTATATAGGGGATGGGATGGCTGCTGGAGGGTTTCAGCTGTGCTGCTGCTGGCCCTTGGCTGGCAGAGGAGGGCTGCAGGGCTCCGAGCAGCTCCAGGAGCACAGCATGCTGAGAGCTGAGGATCAGCAAGAGGAAATTGGGACGAAAAAGGTGGGAAACAGCACAGGGAGGAGGCTCCGGTGTGTGCAGGTGAGGTGGGAGCTGTGGAGTCACGGCAGCGCTGTGTGCATTAAGCAGCCCCATTCCTGGAGCGGCACCTGTGCCAGGCTGGGCTGCGTGCCCGTGCTGTGACGGTGGTAGGGGATCTCCTCCTCCTCTGCAGCTTCCTCCCCGCCTCAGCCATGTGTGATCGCAGATGGGCTGCAAAGGGGGCGCAGAGCGGAGACGATAAGCATATTGGTGATGATGTACCATGGCACGCACCACTCGCCCGCCTGCAAGAGTGGGCTGGCTGCCGGGGCCATGGGCACCACGCTCCTGCCGTGCTGCCGGGCTTCCTCCTGCCCAGGTGCCATGTGTGAGTGGCTTTCAGAGGCAGCCATGGCCTGAGGCTGCTGCCTGACTGGTGGCGGCAAGCTGAAGTGTTCTTGGTGCTCCAGGGCTGTGTGTGGTGGTACTGGGAGCTGTCGCAGGTTGTCCCAGGAGCTGCTGTCCCACTGTGACTGGAGGCCCTGCCAAAATCTGGGTGACTCAGCCATTGCCCTGTTGCAAGGTGCCCTAGTCCCAGTGAGCTGACCCCTGGACGGGGCTCTCCCGATGCCCTCCTGGGGTTTGCAGGAGGGCCAGCTCGTACCCCGTGTGCTGCTGGGCCACCAGTGCCATGGCTGGCCCCATGCTATGCCCTGCAAGGTTGCTGCCTCCTTGCCCTGCAGCTGGGCTGGTTGCAGCTCAGCTCTTTCCTCAACTCGGTGAGTCTTTGCCTTTGGGATCATGATTGCACGCTTCTGCTGTGTGTGGTGTGCCTGCCCTTGCCTTCCACCCGATGTACCCACCAGGGGCTGCCGCAGCGGGGCTGTGCCCAGCCTGTGCCCCCCAAAGCCTATCTGCAGTGGGCTGAGCCCAGCCCTGCGTGCCTTTGGAGCAGTCCAGGCATGCAGAAAGCATCTGCATTGCCTCCTCTCAGGTGACACCTCCCTTTCTCCTCTCTCCTTCCCTCCTGCTGAGGCTTTTATTTTTTTTCCGAATATTAAGGCTTGAAGCTCCCTCTTGCCCTCTTTCTCTCCTATTGCTCTGGTCTCCCCTTGCTATACCTGGCAGGGATTTTTTTTCCTCCCTCCCATCCAAGGTGCTTCCCTTCTGTTGGATTTTTCTCTCCTCCTTTGCTTTGTTCCTGCTCTCCCTCCTGTTTTTTTTCTGCCTCCTCCTTGCTCTTTCCCTCTCTGTGCCACCTGCCACAATCTTCTCCTCCTGTTGCACCCCCGGCATCTCCCCCACTCCCCAGCTGTCTTGACTCTGCAGCAGGAGGGGGCTGCAGCCCTTGGGAAGGGTGATGCACCCCAGTAATGCAACCCCTGCCTCACACCGGGCTGCCTGGCCCTGGGGTCTGCACCCCGGGTCTGCACCCCGGGTCTGCCCCGGTGAGGTCTTGGCTGGCAAGTGGAAATTCCCAGGAGAACCTGCTTAACTTTGCTGTCAGCTATGGTGATTGGTTTCTGCCTTTTTAATATTTTTTTTGTCCTGTGAGAAACTGCTCGCTAAAGAAAGCACATTTTTCTTGCTTACTGGGAGTTCCTGTTTGTCATTTTTATAAATCAGTGTTTATTGGCCTAATTATTGTAAATGCAGAGCCCAATAAAGGTGACTGTGATTGCAATATCTGATAATGAATTTTATAACAAACCTGCTGAGCCTGAAAGCTGCCAGCAGGAAAGACATTATGTCAGGTTAATGACAGAGAGGAGAAATCTTCCCCACTAAGCTTTTTTCCAAAGCACAAGGGATCTCTGGTGGAGGGTGCTGGGGGTCCTGCCGGGCTGGAGCACCTCAGGCTGGTGGGGTCTGGCCCTCCGATGCTGCACCCCAAAGCTTTTGGGGCTGCTTCACTGCCTCCCCAGCCTTGCCTGGCAGCGGGATGCTTTGGGCACGCTGGATGGAGGCTGCGAGGGGGCTCAGCTCCTGCCAGGCTCTGGGTGTGCGGACATCAGGCAGCAGCACCCAGAGGTGCTCGCCTCCCTGTTCCCACTCCCCCATCTGACTTAATTCCACCATGCAAATGCTGAACGCGAGGCACAGGGAAAGCAGCTTAAATAGCACCTAAAGCTAGCTCAACTCCAACTGCTGTGAATAGATTAATTTAAAAAATCAATTGAGCTCTGCAGGGGTAGGTTTTCCAATAGAGATGCTGGTGCCTGCTCTCGCTTATGCCCTCGCGTGTGCCCTGGGAGGGCAGAATCCCCTCCCTGCCCCCAGCTCAGCCCGCTGTGGGGGAAGCAGCTCCCCTGCCTGTACTCAGGCGTGCGTGGGGCTGCCCCTCCATCACCCTTGCCTCCTCCTACCTGTGGTCTCTGCTGAGACCGTGCAGGTGAGGAGTCATTTTGCAGGGGAAAGCGATGCTGCTCCTGCAAGGCCCTGATGAGGTGAGGGTGTGGAGGATTTACGGGCTGCTCGTGGGGTGTCTGGACAGCCCGGTGCGATGCTGTTATCACATGGCATTGCAAGTGCTGTGGACCCATCGGATGATCAAGCAAGGGTGGGGGACGTGGGGCTTGTGGTGGTGCCTGGCCTTGGCTCCAAACGTTGCCTGACCATGGTGGCCCCGGGCTCTTGCTTTGTCTTGGTCCTCGATGGTTGTGATGGTCCTGGGCAGAGTCAGTGGCAGCTGCCCGTGTGTCTGCTCCCTGGGCACAGCTCTTCCCCAGGGTTTGGACCCAGATCTGCATTGCAAAGCTACAAGTGTTGGGCTCTGGGCTTTCAGTCAATGCGTGGCAGCCGTTGGCTCTGCTGAGCCCAGGTCTGTGCTGCTCTGGGTCCATCTGATCCGAGAGCCAGCTCCGTCCTGCTGCAGGAACTTGGGCACCTTTCTAGACCGGGATCAGACCCGGAGTGTGGCTTCACGCTGCTTCGAAGCCTGGGCTTGGAGGGTTTGGTTTAGTTCACTCACCAGCAGCAGGAATCGAGTGCAAAAGGGAAAGAATAAAGACTAGAAGAGAACATGTTTTCTCTTAAATAATGCAGAGAAACACGAGGGAGGAGGTTGTACAAATGTGATTTAGTCCTTTGCCCCTATGTTATTTGCCGCTGGTCGCCAGCGTACCCCAGCTGTGTCTCGCGGGGCTGAGGGAATTGCTTGCCCTCTGTAATGTGCAGATGCCCGTGCTGAGCCTTCTCTCCCAAACCGCCGGCAAGGGGCTGGAGCTGCTTTATTTTTTTATATCTTTAATATTTGGTTGGCAGCTGCTGTGTTTGATGCTACTCAATGTGAGAGCAAATTGGATTAACTGAAACATATTTACTGGGATAAGCTGGCAAAAAAACCGTGTGCGGGGTTGTTTGCAGAAACCAGTGTCTGCAGAAGGTGGCTGATCCCCTTGAGGGGCTTCCGTGCACGGGGCAGGGCAAACCCCGGCCTTGCTCAGAGGCTGGGGTGGAAAGGGGGAATTGGGGGGTCGGGGGGGACCACAATCCCAGCACCAGGTGCCCCCAAAGCCCTTCCCCAGCAGGATCTCCCTGGCGGCAGTGTGACCCAGGGATTTATTGGTGTTACCTGCCACGCACCCGAGAATGCTTGTCTTCAGCATATAATGCTTTCAATACTGCAGTCAATAAGAAGGGGACGTGGATACCTCGGGAAAATTTGCAAAGGAATTTTGGGGATGGCTTCTGTTTGGATAAATGAGTCTCAAGCGCTGTGTATTCATCAGACTGCAAACAAAGCAAGCTGTGGTTCAGTGTTCCTGCACCAGCCGTAACTGAGCAACATGTCATCTCTCCACCTGGAAATAAGCCTCCCTTGTCCAGGAGGAGACAAGGGCACAGAAGAGATGCAGGCAGAAGAAGTCCTTGCTGCTGGAGGCAAAAAGTTGGAGGCAGAAGGCCAGAGTCCATGGTTTCCCCTGCCTGATGCTCAGCTAGCTGGCAAGAGCATTGCCAGGGCAATATCCTGCCCTGCTCAGCCCACAGAGCACTATTATTTCATTAATCTCATGTCATCTCCTCCTCAGCTGATCCAGTTGCAATATTGCAGAAATAACTTTTCGCTGCTCCCTGAGGAGGAGCAGACTTCAGAGGCCAGGAGAGCTCTTCCCTCTCCTCCCTGCTCACAGTGGGCTGCGATCCCTAAAGCTGCCAGGAGGTTTGCAAAGTCTTTGATTCCTTCTAACTCTTACAGTCAGGGTTGCATAAAAAGCAGCTCATGCAAAAAAAACAACCAGTTATTATTATCATCAAACCCTTCAAAATCCCAGGGCAACTTAGCAAGGTCTAGATGAAGAAGTCACGTCCCCATCCCAGACACGAAACTGTCACATTGCATCGGCCGATGCCGGCAGATGCTGTCAAGCAAGTGACGTTGTGGATCATTCCCCATTCTCTTTGTGTACCCGGCTTCCTCGGATGCTTGGCTTGCTTCTCCCCGGAGTTACTAGCCAGACCACATGCTGCTCCCTCTGCTTGTGTCATCCCAGTGCCGTGGTCCCTCTGGCTCTTGTCCAGGTGGGAGCGTTCATGGGGCACTGATTTGTGGAGCCTCATTAGCTGCAGATAAATGAGGAGTCAGGTGAATTCTTACTCCAATTCCTAAAATACCATTTTAATGCATAATATATGTCCAGGGGTAAATCTCTGTTTCTATTTAAATGTGGGGAAGAGTGTGCTGCTGAATTTTAAGTACGTTATCACAGAAAACAATGACTGTGCCGAGTGAATGACATGTCTAATGAATATAGCGAGGAGAGCAGGGCTGGCATCTCCACTCCCTCGTGCTGGTGCAGCCTCCATTAGCTGCGTGGGGGATTTTTTTTTCCCCAAGCGTAGTAGTGACAAATTATACGATCAATACGGAGGCTGATCCGTGGTCTAATCTTGCTTAGCTCCAGTAAGCCTGGGATTGATCCAGATCTAATCTTGCTTATCCTGGACAAACCCAGGAGCAGATCCAGATCCTAAGGTAACACATCCTGTGCAAATCCAGAATTGCTCTGTCAATTTGCTGGCGTCATGGCTCCAGTTTTGCCTTGTTGGGGAGGGGTTTATTGGTGTTATCTGCCCCTTGATGTGTAACGCAATTGAAGCGGTCATCTTGATTAATTGATGGCAGTGAGTGCCTGGCGTCTCTGGCTGCAGGGCTGCAGAGCAACGGGGCTTCCTACGTAAGACTGGCACAATGCAGGGAAGAGGTTAAATGCTGGCTGGGAATCAAGGTACCCTCCGTTTGCGTTTCACCTGAGCTGTGAGAGCTTTTCTTTGCTGTCAACGGTGGTCATGGAGCCACAAAGAAGGTGCAGTCTGTGTGGATGAGGCTCCTGCTCCTGCCTAGACTGCTCCTTGGTCTCCTCTCAGACCCTGGAGGTCTCCTGACCCTCCACTCATGACTTTAGTGAGCAGAAGGGCCGTGACATCTGATGGTCCCCTTACTTTGCTGCATTGCCCTACAAAAGCTGGTCCCTGCAGCCTACCAGCCCCACATGCAGCCCACAAGAGCAGGCTCCAGCTCTGCTGCCCCTGCAACAGGGCTGAGGCAAGGGGCTTCTGCTTCAGGGCCTTCCTGCAACTCTAATAACTTCAGGAAGGGGGGGAAAAAAAAAAGCAATTACCTTCTGGGGTGGAATTTCTCCAGCCTTTACTCAGCCCACCAGGGAATTTGTCAGGAACGTGGACTGCGGTTTTATTCAGCTATTCCTGAGTTATAACAGCACAGGGAAAATGGCATGTCTCGCAGCTTGATGTTTTTCTGATGTCTGTCTTTGCTCTCAGATTTAAAAAAAAATACCAGACCCCAAAAATCTCTCTTCAAAACGTGAAACTTGCCCTTAGCTTAATTCAGTGGAGACTCCAGCAGCTGCTCCTGCATCTCAGAAAAGAGGCCTCGTGCTATTAACATGTCTAAAGAAATTGGATGTAGAAAAATGAAGGTCCCCTGACTTTTAAGAGCTGCACTCCATGCCTCCGGCTCCTGGCTTTTGCATGTGCGGTGCAGTACCGAGGGATGTAAATATGTGGCAGGAGCTGACCCTGCTGTGCTTGAAGCTGGGGCTTGTGCTCCAGCCCCTCGAGGAGAGGATCCCCGAGCTCGGAGGAGGCGATGAGGGGCTCTCTCTCATCCTACAGCTTTTACAGCCCCGTGCAGGTGTATTATCGGAGGCTGGGCTTAAGGGCTGGGGGACCAAATCCTGCAGGCTTAGTGCCAGAGCTGAGCTGCAGCTGTGTCTGCAGCCTGGACCTGTATTTTGCAGAGTGCTTTGAGCTGAAAAGTGCTTTAGTGGTGTAAGTGTAACCTAGAAGGTTCTCAAACACTCCAGAAATGTTCTCAGAGAAAATATGCTGCCTTTCCCCCTCCCTTCCCTCCAACAGGAAATAATTCCAAATTCATCCAAATGTGCTTTTCTAATCAAAGGGGCCACTTTGTACTTCTGAATCCAAGGGGAGGGGATCGAAGCAGGAATAAAACAAAACTCCTTCTCAGCGCTGTGTTTGCGAGATGGATCTCCTGTGGCTAAATCCATCTGTGTTTCTCCTTTGGCGTAAGCAGGAGGATCTTCCCACTGCAGCTGGGCACTTCACTTCACAGGCTTAGCTGCTGCACAGGGAGGAGGAGGAGGATGAAACGCTGGAGTAGCCCAGGTTTCTATGGCAGTGTGTGCAGCAGCCGCTCTCCTTATCTTTCCAACTTGATCGGGGAAAAATTGCTTTTGTCAATTTTAATTTCAGCTGAGCTGAGCAGGATAAACAAAGGGAGGTACAGGCAAAGCAGATGGTTTGTCACAGAGCACAGAGCAGGCAGGAAGACTGTGCAGCTTTTTATAGCGTATAATGGCCTTTCCTTGCATCTAGCTATCCATCACCATATAATTCCCGAAATAAACTGGGCTTGTGCGATGTATGTGAAATACCCAAATGTTACAGCAGGTCTGGAATATTCAGGCCACAGGAGTTTGGGCAGTGGATGGGAGCATCCACACAAAAGCTTTCTGCTGGTTGGTATCGGCTCCTTGTTTGGAAACCCCTGTGGTGCCTGCTCGTCCCCCAGCCGGGACAGGGAAGCTCCGCTGTGCCTGGGGTGAGACCTTTTTCTGCAGTTTGGCAGACATGGCAGAGTCACCGATGCTCCTTTGTGGTGTAATGAGGATTGACAAGGGGTTTGCATCTTACCCTACAGTTCTCCCTTATCATTACACCAGCCGGGATCATCTCGGACCCCCTGGCCTGGGTCAGGCAGGTGGCTGAAGAAGCAGGGAAAGGAGACATCTCATAGCCCTGCTCTGCATTTCCTTGCCTGCGTGGTGGTCTTACCTGCACGGAGCTTTGCTATCCATGCAGGTGCTGATGCGCTTGGTGCCCACAATGGCTTCCCACCCCATCGCTTTCCCTGGTGCTTCTACTGCATGGGACATTTTGGTGATGGGGTGTCCTCTCATACCCTCCAGCTGCATTCACCTTCCCACTTTCCCCCCAGTGCCGGCAGCGTGGTCCCATCACGGCTGCGTGCCCCACAGCGCAGGCAGGGCTTGGGGAGGGCTGGCAGGAGGCTGCCTGCGGCCAAGCAGCCCTGACACCGCTGCCATGGCACCATGTCCGAACCAGCTGGGGAGACATGATCTTTCCCAGAGCTCGTGCTCTCGGAGCATGGCGCAGATTGGTGGATATTTGTTTCAATAAGAACCATGCTGGTGTTTGCAAACCCTTTTAAATTGCTCTCAGCAAGCGCTTCTGCATCTGGAGCAAAGTCTGCTTGCAGAAAAGCCTGCAGAAAGAGGAGGTCTGGGGGGCGGCGGTAGGAGCCTGAATCCTTGCCAGGTTTCCGTCCCGCAGAGCGTGTCGGGGCCGGAGCAGGGACGTGCTGCGGCTGCTGCCTGCCTGCCTTTGAACAGCGGACAGGCAGTCCCTGCTCCGAAACATCCCCATTAAAGCATCCCTGTGCAATTTCAAATAATGAACAAATATGAAGAAAATCAAAGTATGTTTGAACTTCATTAATGAACAGAAAGAGGGCTAAATGTTTCCAATAAACCCTTTGCTGCAAATTTGCAGAATACCTAAACCAGCTCCATCCGTTCCAGCTCAGGTTCTGCAGGTGCCCGAAGCCATGAAAACCTCAGTGCGTGAATGACGGCATCAGCCAGACCCCGGTGGGCTGGTGGTGGCTGTGATTTCTGGGGATAGGTGACTTATTCAAAATCTGAGCAAGTGTGTTACATTTCCACGTGCAGGCAGGAACATCCCCATGGAGAGAGCAGCAGGGGACAGCCTGCCCGTGCTGCTGGCCTCCATAGCAGCAAGGAATGGGAAGATACGGTGCTGGGCTTGGAAGAAAAGAGAGTTCAAAGGAGGCTCTTGGGGGGGAACTGGCTCATGTTAAAGAGGACAGTCCCCGTGGCATTTGTGTGTGTTGCGAGAGACCTATTTAGTATTTATTTCCCTGTATTTGTTGTTTATGGGAGGCTGAGCAGCAGCCTTGCTGGCTACATGGGGTCCCCCATCCGTGTGTGGGGCGAATCCCAGTTCTGGGCTGTGCAGGCAGGGCTGTGCAGGCAGGGCTATGCAGGCAGGGCTGGGGCATCCAGCCCAGAGGCAGCCGCGGGCTTTGTTTGCGAAGGCAGGCAGAATTTCAACGAGCTGCATTTTCATTCTTCAGGGTTGGAAACATGATCTCAGTCACGGGCTGGTTGCTCAGGCCTTCCCCCCTGGATGGATGGAAGGATGGATGGATGGTTGACCCCGGCTCTGTGGTGCTGAGCCCCTCACCCGCACCCCTCCCAGCTTAACACAGATTTAGGGATGCCCTGTGTAGTGCGCAGAGGGGCCACGTGGGCAATGGGTGGCTTTCTCCATCAGGACCCTCAGCTGTCACCCAGCGCCAGCCCTGGCTTCACAGCGCCATCAGCCAATTAGTTTGCTAATTAAAGTAAATTGTGACGATAGTGTTAGAGTATATGTTAAAGGTCTACCAGGAAGGGTGTTTTTTCACATGATGCATCACGTAATCCTGCCACATGGTCTAGGCTGTAATTGCTGCTTTTCCCTTTGAATGTGGTACTTGCCCTAACTTTAATGATTATTTATTCCCTGGCTGCAGGAGAGCTCGGTGCCCTGCATCGTAGCCTCAGGTCAGCTGCGTGAGGGTCTTGGGCCCTGGGTGGAGAAGCAGGGAGGGAGTTTCAGGAGGACGTGCACACAGAGCTATGCTCTGGGCGACTGCTTTCTCTGGGATGCCGGTCCTCAAGCCTGGGTCTCTGGTCCCAGCTCTGCACGCCAACTGGGTGTCTGTCCCCAGGCTGCATGCCACCCGCTGCTCTTTAACCAGAGCCGGAGTGACGGCAACGGTGTGTCTCGTCATTGCAAAAGCTGGCTGGCAGTCTCAATGTGAAATGCTTTGCTGCTCCTGAGCATGTCTTGCTTGAAAGGCAGCTCCTCTGTCAGGTAGAATGCCATCCCTCCCCAAGTGCCCCCCTTGCTTTCAGGGGTTGCTCAGAATTGTGGAAATACGGAATTTCCAAAATGCCCTCAAATAGCAGACCAGTCCCTCGGGATCACGTCAGCTGTAAACAAGATGAACCCGGAGAAGAGGTGCATCTTTTACTGGTAATAGATTAAAATTATGGATGATCACAAAATAGCAGTGTACAGAATAAATTCTTAGCTGATGTAAATTACTTTTTCCTCTATTTCCTTCCATTAGCCACCGACCATCTACCCCAGGCAGAGCTCTGTCCCCGGGAAACCCTGGAGCTGGATGTGGAGCAGCAGGCTGGGTAAGTGCTGGGTAAGATGGCAATCCTGATGGACTGAGATGAAGTGTGAAAATCAGAGGGACTGTGAGATGGAGGATGCTACCTGTCATATTATCTCCAATTCTTTAAAAAAAAAAAAAAAAAAAAAAGGCAGAAAGCTGTTCCTATCTGATTTGTGTTCTTTTGTTCTGGGCATCGCTTGCTCCAGGAAAGGATTTGGCCTGCAGACCAGCAAGGAAAGTTTGCAGCATTGGCAACAACACTGTGTGATTCAGGAGCGGTCCTTTAAGCAAGATTATTGCTCATTTTACCAGGCACAGCTATCCATTATGGTTAATAAAACACCGCATAAGTGATTCTCAGCCTGATCCAAACAATCTATCTTGTGGCCCAGCTGGACTTGCTTTTATCCTTAGCCTCAGGTTGGAGGATATGTTGCCATCGGCAGAAACTGAGATGTTGGTACCTGATCGCATGGACAGCCAAGACCTGCCTCTCACTTTCCAAGTGGATGAGTGATGTGAGCTGTTGGATGGGCACGGCTGCCACCTCCCTGCTGTGTCCTTCTCTGAAGGACAGGGTCTGTGTTGGCCACGGTGACACATTGGCCCATGGTCCTAGGGGAAGGCAGCTCCATCCTGGGCTGGGCACCCTGCCCACCCGCTCCACGGTGGTGGGTGACCTCTCGAGGGACCGCGCCTTGTGCTTTCGCAGTGCTGGAGCTGCGGCTGCTGTTTTGGCTGCCTGGAGGGTGATGTCTCATCGCCCCGGAGCAAATGGAGTCCGTGGGCTGGGGAAGGGGAGGAGGACCAGCCTGGGCTGCCGCAGGAAGGCTTCATCCTGGCACTCCTGCTCGAAGTGAGCCCCAGGAACGTGTTGTGGAGATGCACCTGACTCAAGGGCGGCGACAAGGCTGCATGTGCTCACACTGCTCAGCAGCCTCCGCCAGCGCTGCGGGAGGACAGGAGCCAGCAACGCTGCCTGCACGCTGGCCGCTGCATCCAGCGTTACGCCTCTTCTGCAAGGCGCTGGGAACAGCTTGAGGAGCGCCGGGGCCTGGGGCAGCGGCAGGAGCCGGTCCCTGCCAGGATGCAGTTACCCCACAAATAAGGAGCAAGCACCGCACGGCTCGGGGTGACCACCTGCGCCGGCACCAGCGTTGCCAGCACCTGCTCTGCGGCGTGCCGGCGGCTGGCCGGGGGGCTCTGCTCCATGCTGTCCATCTGGCGTTTTTCTGAGACACCGTGCTCGTTTTTTTGCCATGCCAAAACAAATCCTAGCAGACTATTAATCACTGGCTTGGAACAGCATCCACCCCAGGTTCAGTTATGATAAGCTATGCCAGCCCTTTCCCCCGCGCCATGTCTGACATCGTGTAGCCATTTGAAAAGGCCATAATTACAACAATTGCTAGGCATTTTTCTAGCCTTTTCTCCCTTCTCTCGTAGGTAATGTTATGTGACAAATCGCTTTCCCTGACATTCACATCGCCGAGCGCTCTGCTGAAACACCACTGGTAGCCCAGCTGTGTTGCAGTGCGGGACCATCAGGCTCACCGCAGACAGCACAGGCAGGGTGCCATAACGTGTGAATCTCAGTTTGGTGGGTGAAAATGATCCACGCGGCAATGCTGGGGGAGAGCTGGGGTTTTGACGGGGGTATTCTGCAATTTCCCTACATCTGCAGTTGCAGAAGTGGGAGGGAAGGAGGGAAGCACGCTGGGATCGGTGCCTGGACTGCTAATTGCCAGGTGTAGGATACAGGCAGGCAGTGCTTGAAACGCCAAACTGCGGGATGCCGCTAAGTCAATACCAGCGAGGAACCAGAGACAGATTCCCTGATGCGGGCATCTTGGTGAGATGGAGCTGGAGCCTGGTCCCGGCCCCGCAGCTGCTCCTCAGCTGGTGCTCCGCATAGCCATCGGCTGCTCCGGAGCCGGGGCAAATTGCGCCAGCTGAGGAGCACTGCCTAAATCTCCCAGCTGGCGTTCAGCGTTGCGGCAGGAGGCTGTATATCCCAGAAATGCTTTCTCCTGCCTGTTGGCGTGCTGGGCAGGAGGCTTGTGGCTCGGGTGTAAAAGCAAGCGAATGTTTAGGAGCTGTCAGCCCTCTGCCAGTGCCAGGTATCTAATTTCTCCTGGAAGAAGGAAGCGCTGCAGTCTCTTTCCCATCCCATGGGGTCAGCAGCAGACTGAGTAGTATGCTGGAATAAAGGGGGGAGAAAAATAGAAAGAAAAATGTAGAATGAGTGATTTAGTTTTATTCGTGACTGTTTTGAAAGACAGAATGGATGTTGCTGGAGCGGCTGTGCAGAGCTTGCGAAGCTCTGTGCATTAGCCGTGTAGCTGTTCAGACCAGAAATATTGCACTGCCCTCTTTCTCTAAATCACTGTCCTTTCCCAGGCGTCTCTGTTCCCCCAGCCTTCACAATCTGTTTGTCCACGCAAGGACCTGGAGACTGAATTAAGATGTGCTATTTGTAAGCAGGGTAGGAAGAGCAGAGGTTCTCCCATCACCTAGGATAACCTTTGCCGGCAGGCGGATCTCCTGCAGAGAGAAGTTGGGTTGCCTCTTAATTCATCCATGGCATTGCTGTCTTGTAAACCCTAAGGCCGTCTGTTCTTCACCTGTGTGGGTAACAGCGCGCACGGTTTGTAAATCTAGGCAGGCGTCCAACGCGCTGTCCTGAAGGTCCACCACGCAATCGTGCACTGAACTGCGCTGCAGCGCTCCCCCGGCTCTGCTCCTGCGCACGCTGATGGAGCAGATTGCAATCTCCTTGTGCTTCGTTTTCTACCCTCCCTCTTCTCTCCTCCTTGCTTTTAATCTTTCCTTAACTTGTTGTGCAGGCAATTGCATGGCATTTAGTGCATGGTGATGTGTGTTTGGGGCCTGTGCTGGAAATACAGCTCATTATCTGGAGTGGATAATATTAAGCACTTTTCTCTGTTGGCCATTTGATCACAAGGTTACCCTGTTTGATGGTTTTATACGCTGGAATTGATTGCATGGGAAATATTTAGCCAGCACGGCTGAAACATGTGTCTCCCTGCGGGCTGCCAGATGCAGGTGTGCTGCGGCATCGAGGGGCTGGGAGAGCGTCTCGGAGGGTGACCAGCAGCCCTTTTCAGACCCTCAGGTCAGCTTTTCTTGTAAGATGTGGGAATAAATCAATCAAGCCGTGTAGTTTTTTCAGTGCGATCCTGCAGCAGACAGTGGGTTGGCTGTCAGCCACCGGTAAGGATGATGCTTGGTCCTGACCTCGGCCACGGTGGGGCTGTGCGGGCGGCGGGACCGGCTCTCGCTGCGGGTCTCCTGCCTGACCGGGGCCACCTCCCCACCCCGCTGGCTCCCGGCCCCTCAGCTGAGCTGGCAGAGATGCTGTTACAGCAGTAGCTTTTCATAATGTGCCCTCTGGGAAGTGGCCTGAGACTGAGCGCACTCGTTTGCCACCGGGCATCGAGTAGCCACCAGGCATCGAACGCCGGCAGCAGCCGGCGGGACGTGGGCCAGCGATGTGGGGGGAAAGGCTGCATCTCCTCTAACAGCTCCCCGAATCATGCAGCGTTTTTTGCATCGCATCCTAATAGACCATATTGGAAAGAGAGCCGTTGATGATGCTGGCTGCTTTTTGCCTTAACGTTGCCCCGTGCGCGGTGCTGAGAGCCAGCCTCTGCCCAGCTCCTCGGCCGCCCATCGCAGGCGGCAATGCTCTGCCCTGCGCTGCCTTCGCACAGGGCTGCGCCTGCCTTGCTCCTTGGGTACCTCCAGAAAACACCATCCTATTATTTCTCCCCCCTCCCTCTGTTTTGCTGTCAGGCAGGCTGTGTAGATCAGGAGCGGCTCCAGCGGGCTTCCTCTGGACCGACACCAGTGCGGGAGCAGGGAATTAGCCCTGCACCTGCCACTTTTTTAATATAGGCTTTAAATCTGATTATAACTGCCTGTCTGGCTCTGCATTATGTGCTTGATGATTATTCAGCATTATGTAATCTTTGATAAAAGATGCTGCATCAGTAAAAGTGAATTAAACTATTGAGTGATAGGAGTTTATCGAATTCCTCGGCGTGATGCTGTCCCCTCTTTGGCACTTTAACCTCTCCTGTGGAAGGAGCGTGCCAGACGCTGCCCTTGCGAACAGCCAGGAAACCCTGCTGACTTGGGTGGAATTCTGGGAGTACAAATAAAGTTAGATTTTAGCTTAGAAGGACAGTTTTTTTATGGTCTAAAGACTCAATATTTTACAGCAGCGGTCCCTTATCTGAATTATGTGCAAACTGCTCACAGAGTTACACAGACAGATGTCCGCAAGTCCCGCGGATGCTCGATAAAGTTTGGCTCTTGGAGGGCTGATGGGCAGAGCTGGCCAGGCTGTCCTCACTCCGAAACCTCTTGAGAGTAGACATGCACTGAATTCCCACATGACAGGGGAAAAAAAAATGTATATTTAATTCTAAGCTGAATATTTTGTCTTATTTTCCAAACACTCCCCCAAATATAAAATATTGTATTTTTCTCCTTTTTAGGTCTTTCGTTTCTCCACACACAGCAGATGTCTGGTGGCTGAATGGCCTAGGGATTTTGCTCCGAGTTTTCTTATTTCTTCATTTCCTTTTTCTATGCTACAGTTTTTTTTTCTACTTTGCTGTGATATTAGAAACATTGCTAGGGGAAAAAAAAAGCACAAACCTAAACTGTAACTCCCAACACCCAGATGCTTTGAAAAGCGTTCAAGTTTTGCAGAACTGGATAAGCAAAGAAAGGAAAAAATAAACCTACATCATTTATTTTACTTCACCTAGTAGCTAAAAGGAAAAGGTGCCGGAAAGGGGAAAAACAATGCTTCAGAAATGTGAAATTAAAAGAAAGGCTCTGAAAAATTAAAACGATAAAGTTCCTCTTTGATGTTTAAAACAAATTTCAAAATTTCAAGCTGTTTTCTCCAGTTTTGCACTGCATCTGGAGAAATGGGGTGCTGGGGGAGCTGGGTCCGAGCGGGCTTCGCTTCCCCTCCTTGCTGTAGCAGAGGATGCGAGCGGTGGCTTGGGTACCAGCAGCGGGGCAGCCTTCGCTATAGAGGGAGGCAGGGTGTGCGTCGAGCCCCCGAAGCCCGCTGGCCTCCGCAGCAGCGTGCCTGGGGAGAGCGGGAGCTGCCCCGCGGAGCTGGCCAGGCAGGAGGCGAGCCCATCCTGCTGCCCTGTCTGCGGGCGATGGCGGGGGCCGGTTTGCCCACGAAGCAGGACAGGCTCTGCCTGCGTGGTCCGGCCGGGAGGCCGGTGGCCGTCTCGCTGCTTTGCTGGCCTCGCCCCGCGCTCACCCTTTCTCCTCACCAAGGAATGTTTAATAAAAAACGCCAGGCTTGACAGCCTGCTGATACCATAGTTTTAAATATACATGTTTTAGATCCTGAGATTTACTTTTTGACAGGTACAAGAGAGACAGCTATAAATGCTGGTCTGGCAAGGAAAGTCATTCGCATTAGCGCTCAAACAAAGGGCTGCAAGCTGCACCACTTGCTTTTAATTAAAAGCTTTCCTTTTTTTACAGCGTGGGCAGAACCAGTATCTCCGTTACGCGCTGCCCGTGCCCATCGATGTGCCGCTGAGCGACAGCCCGCGGCGCTGCCCCGTCACACCGGCTCCTCAGCTGCGAGGGGCCGGGGCTGGGCTGGCCCTGCGGCACCCCCAGTCCCCCAGCCCGATGCCGAGGGGCAGCAAGGGGGGTCGATGCAGCTCCCCGATGGCAGCGTGACTGGAGGAGGGTGCTACGAAATGGGCTGCTGTCTTGGATGGAGAGCTCTTGCAGGGGGTTTGGCCAAGGGGGACACGGGGACCACCATGCCACCAGCTCCCTCCCTCCCAGCCAGGCCACCACCCACTGGCGCTAGGGGCATCGGCAGGCACATCGCGATGGGCGTGTTGGGCTTTGGATAAGCTAATTGTGTTGCAAGGAGTGGAGCGAAGCTTTTAGATTTCAGAGCCAACGTGTGGCATCTTTATTAATGTGCCTACTTGCGTTCCCTGGGACGCGACGTTTTCTCCTCACCCTGGCCATCCATCTGAACTGATAATAGGACTATTAATCCATTTTGTGACAGCACTCGCAGACCTCCAGTGAGGCAGGAGATGGGGAGGGGCTGCAATAGATGCCTGTTTTGCTCCGAAGGGATCCCGTCGCAGCCTCTGGCAAACTGAGCATTAGCTGGAGGTGAAAGAATGGAGCGTTAACCAAGGTTACGGGTGCTCTGCAGCTGGCCAGCTGTGGCCTGGCTTGGTCACCTGGAGCGCATCCTGCAGAAAGCCATTGAGGTACGAGATGCTCTACAGAAGCCAAACCTGCAGGAGACCTTGTGCTCCAGGGTACATCACACTGTGCAGGGACACCGACACCGGGGTTATACACTGTGGAGCTGCTCAGCAACCTTGTACCAGCCACTTAACCCCCCTCTAATCCCCCTCCATAGCTATACGGAGGTGAAGTTTCTCTGATTTCAGGGCCTCTTCAGCCCTGCGCAGCTACAAGGTGCCCGGCACAGCATCCATTGTGTCAGTGATTCCCTTCAGAGCAGCAGAAATACATATATGCAAGAAATAAAAAATGCAGGTCTTTTATATATGTGATATATAAAGAAACATTTCAGCAGAAAAAGAGCTGGAAAATGAGGCGCGTCCCTGCCCAGCTCTCGTTCCTCCGCGCATCCCCTGCCAGTGGCTCATCGCAGGCGCCTTTATATTCAGACTGATCCTGTCTGGTTTTAAATATCTCAAGCCACAGAACTTTCTCCCTCCAGGGAACCACGTCGCAGCCTCATAATTTTCGCTGTCAGCAGAGGGGATTTTTTCCCCTGTGACATTCAACCCAAATGCTCCATTTCTTCATTTCCTGCCATCCCTTCTGGTGATGCCCCTTGAACTCTATTAAATAATTCCTTCCCTCCCTCTCTATTTACACCAAACAGATCTGTAAAGCTCTTAGTTTATCTCCCCATGGACAGCTCTTAGCCAAGCAATATATATATTTAAGCCTTTTAATCTTCCTTCAGAAATCGGTCTCTCTGTGCCTTTGATCATTTGCGTGGCTTCCCTCTGAACTGCCGCCAAGGCGTCGGTGCCGAGGGAGCCCCGCGCTCCGGCCCCGGCCACACCTGAGCCTCCCAGCACCTCCGCGCCATCCTCGGACACCAGCGGCTGGCCCGTCCCCGCTGCCCTTCTGCTCGGCAGCCTCCTGGGTCCCCCTCGCTGTGCCCTGAGCCCCAGGCCCTTCGCTGGGGTGTCACTCCGGCTCCGGCACGGTGCTGCCAGCTTGGCTCGGCCATCGTTGCCCCTTCTGCCGTCGGCTCGTACTTGCCTTTGCCTCCCAGCTGCACTCACTCACGTTCGTCCAAGGCGCAGCTCCTTTTGCTGTTTCCTGCCCATGTTTCTAATCTCGCTAGGCCCTTTTGTGTTAATTTTCTAGGCTTGCTGGAGCTCACAGCACCTCCCAGTATGGCATCATCTGCCAAATTCATTAATGTGTAGTTCACTCCCTCTTTCCAGGTCATTAATGAGGGTATTAAATGAGAGCAGACCCAACCTAGATCCCTGCAGTACCCCATAAACACCTCCCCCTGTTTCTAATTACCCTTTGTTTATGATCCTTCAGCCAGGTTTTCAATCCACACGGCACAGTTCAAGTCATCAGAATTAATTTTTCCAAGGCAGACCAGGCGAAGGGGGGAGCGGAGGCTTTGCCCATTCGCGCCGTCCCCTCCTGCCGCCTCCCCGCGTCCCACCCCGCTCCCCCGCGGGTCACGGTGACCCACGCTGCTGCTTCCCGGAGCGGGGAAGGAAGAAACGCCCGGCGGAGGCTTTTCTCCTCGCCGGCTTGTGCTCCCCCTCCTCCGGGACGCGGCGGCCGGGAGCACAGGGACCCTGCCTCCCTCCCGTGCCCCCCGAGGAGCGGGGGGGGATCCCCTCGGGTGTCCCCGGGCACGGTGTCGCTGCGGGGGCAGCCGTCCCCCCGCCCAGCCGGGGCCCTGGGCCCGGGGCCGGGCCGCGCCGAGGCAGCGCCCCGCGGGGCGGGCCCAGGGCGCGGCGTGCTCCCGGCTCCGCCGGGCGCGGTGCGGGCCGCTGCGCCTCCCCGCGGCCGCCGCTAGATGGCGCCGTTGTGCCTGGGAAGGCGCGGCGGGGCCCGACGGCGCGGCCGGGGCGGGGCGGGGGCCGGGGCCGGGGCCGGCGCCGCGGGGGTGCTGCACCGCCCGGGCGTCGGTTCCCGCTGCCCACCGCCCCCACGGGACCTGCACCGCGGGAGCTCCGGCCGGGCACCCCGTCCCGCTGCCTTCCCCCGCCGCGGCGCCGGCTCGCCGCTATCGATCGGCGGGCTCCCGGGGGCGGTTTGCCGCAGGGACGCGCCGGCACCCGGCCCCTCTTTTCACCCGGGGGAACGGCGTGTCTGAAAGTTTGCAGCCGAAAGGCTCCACGCTGAGCGCCGCCAGCGCCGCAGCGCCCCGCCCGCCCCCCGCCGGGGGCAGCGCCCGCCCCGGGCCCGGGGCACGGCGACATCTTCCCAGGGCCCCCTGTCATTAGGCCCCGGGAACTTGCGTGCCACGCGCGGACGCCCGAGGTAAGGCACCGGCCCAGGGACAACGGAAGTTTTGTTTCATTTTTAAGAGCAGACGGAACCGGGGAGCTTTCTCCAGTCATTAGCAGTGAGCAGCGAGCGCTGCCGGGGCTGGAGCCGCCCGGGAGAGCCCGGCGGGCCCGGGTCCCACGCCGGCTCCTGGGGGGCCCTGCCCGGCGGGGCGGGGTGCGGTGCAGCCGGAGCGGGGCGGGCTCGCTCCCGCCCCAGAGCGAAAGCGACTGAACGGGCCCGGGGGCGCTCAGCGCGGACCCGGTGCTCCCCGCTGCCCGCAGGGGCCCGCCGCCGCCCTGCGCGCGTCCACGGCGCCGAAGAAGGAACGGCCGGCGGCCGCGGCCACGCAGCGGCTGCCGCGGCGCCCCAAAGCGCCGGTGCGCCCGCAGCTCCCGGCCACCGGGGCGGGCTGGGCGCCGCGGGACAACGGGCTCCCGGCGCGGCGGGGCCGCCCCGCTCCCGCTCCCGGCCGCGCCGCTCCGCGGGCCCCGCCCCGGCCCCGCCCCGCCGGCCGGCAGCGCGGCCCGGCGCAGCCCCATTGGCGGCGGCGCGGCGCGCCGGCCCCGCCCCCCGGCGCCCATTGGCCGCCGCTCACCACCGCCCGCCCCCGCGCCGCCCGCCCCCGCGCCGCCCGCCGGCGCTCCGGACTGCGGGCAGTGGCGTGCGGCCGCCGCAGCGAGCGCCGGCGGGAGCGGGCTCGGCTCGGCGCGGCTCGGCGCGGCTCGGCTCGGCGCGGCGCGGCGCGGCACCGCTCGTCTCGGCACCCCGCTCCAGCTCCCGCCGCCGCACGCCATGCCCGGCCCATCCGCGGCGCCGCCGGCTCGGAGCGCCTGAGCAGGCGGTTTTGGCGTGGGCGCGGGGGACCGCGGCTCCGGTGCCCGCACCCGCCCGCCCGCCGCCGCCGGGGCAGCCCGGCGGGCGCTGCCCGCATGAGGGCGGCGGGCCCCTGAGGCGGGCGGCCAGCGGCCGTCGGGGCGCGGCGCGGCGGCCGGAGGGGGCGGCGGCGATGGGGGCTCTCCCGGCGCTGCTGGGGGCCGCCTTGCTGTGGGCCGGCGCCGGGGCCCTCGTCAACCTCAAGTACTCGGTGGAGGAGGAGCAGCGGGCCGGCACGGTGATCGCCAACGTCGCCAAGGACGCCCGGGACGCCGGTTTCGTGCTGGACCCCCGACAGCCCGCCGCCTTCCGGGTGGTCTCCAACTCGGCCCCTCACCTGGTGGACATCAGCCCCGGGTCGGGGCTGCTGGTGACCAAGCAGAAGATCGACCGGGACCTGCTGTGCCGGCAGAGCCCCAAGTGTGTCATCTCGCTGGAGGTAATGTCCAGCTCCATGGAGATCTGCGTGATCAAGCTGGAGATCAAGGACCTCAACGACAACGCGCCCAGCTTCCCTACCGACCAGATCGAGCTGGAAATCTCGGAGACGGCCAGCCCCGGCACCCGGGTGCCGCTGGAGAGTGCCTACGACCCAGACTCGGGCAGCTTTGGTGTGCAGAGCTATGAGATCACCCCCAACGACCTCTTCGGGCTGGAGACCAAGACGCGGGGCGATGGGTCCCGCTTTGCTGAGCTGGTGGTGGAGAAGAGCCTGGACCGCGAGACCCAGTCCCACTACAGCTACGTGATCACGGCGCTGGACGGTGGTGACCCGCCCAACTTCGGCACGGTGGAGCTCAGCATCCGCGTCATCGACTCCAATGACAACAACCCGCTCTTTGAGGAGCCGGCCTACACCGTCAGCGTGCCTGAAAACGCCCCGCCGGGAACACCGGTCATCCGCCTCAACGCCTCCGACCCGGACGAGGGCACCAACGGCCAGGTCCTCTACTCTTTCCACAGCTACGTCTCCGAGCGGGCCCGGGAGCTCTTCCAAATTGACCCCCAGAGCGGCCTCATCACGGTGAGCGGTGCCATCGACTACGAGGAGGGTCACGTCTACGAGCTGGATGTGCAGGCCAAGGACATGGGGCCTAACTCCATCCCTGCCCATTGCAAAGTGACCATCAGCGTCCAGGATGCCAACGACAACCCGCCCCTCATCAACCTGCTCTCTGTCAACAGCGAGCTGGTGGAGGTGAGCGAGAACGCCCCACCAGGGTACGTCATCGCCCTGGTGCGGGTCTCGGACCGCGACTCCGGGGCCAACGGGCGGGTGCAGTGCAAGCTCCTGGGCAACGTGCCTTTTCGGCTCCAGGAGTACGAGAGCTTCTCCACCATCCTGGTGGATGGGCGGCTGGACCGGGAGCAGAGGGATCAGTACAACCTCACCATCCAGGCCAAGGACAATGGCGTCCCCTCCCTGCAGGCCACCAAATCCTTCACCGTCAAGATCACTGATGAGAATGACAACCATCCCCACTTCTCCAAGCCCTATTACCAGGTCATCGTGCAGGAGAACAACACCCCGGGGGCCTACCTCCTCTCAGTCTCAGCCAGGGACCCCGACCTGGGCCTCAATGGTAGTGTCTCCTACCAGATCGTGCCCTCCCAAGTCAGGGACATGCCTGTCTTCACCTATGTCTCCATCAACCCCAACTCTGGAGATATCTATGCTTTGAGGTCCTTCAATCATGAACAGACAAAGGCCTTTGAGTTCAAGGTCTTGGCAAAAGATGGGGGTAATCCCTCTCTGCAGAGCAATGCCACTGTCAGGGTGATCGTCCTGGATGTCAATGACAACACCCCCGTGATCACGGCCCCGCCGCTGGTCAACGGGACCGCGGAGGTGTACATCCCCAGGAACGCGGGGGTCGGCTACTTGGTGACAGTGGTCAAGGCGGACGACTATGATGAGGGTGAAAATGGCAGACTTTCCTACGAAATGGTGGAAGGAGACAGAGGATTTTTTGAGATAGACCAGGTCAATGGAGAGATTAGGACCACCAGAGCCTTTGGGGAGAACGCAAAGACAGCCTACGAGCTGATCGTGGTGGCTCACGACCATGGAAAAACATCTCTCTCAGCTTCCGCCTTGATTTTGATATACCTGTCTCCAGCCCTGGATGCCCAGGAGTCCATAGGATCTGTTAACCTCTCCCTGATTTTCATTATTGCCCTGGGGTCTATCGCAGCCATTCTTTTTGTCACCATGATCTTTGTGGCAGTCAAGTGCAAAAGGGATAACAAGGAAATCAGGACCTATAACTGCAGGTAAAGACATCTTTGTTTCTGTGCACCTGCCGGGTCTGCTTTGATTTTTGCCATCACAGTTACTTTTTCTATTTGCTGCTGTGTACTTGGGGGGGGTGGTGTTAAATTTGCTTTAGCAACAAAAGTGAGGTTCGCGTCTCTCTAAGGAAATTTCCTGCTAAGCTTTGAAAAATTGTTCCCTGGGAGGAGAGCAGAAATCCGTGCCGAGTAACGAATCGACTTAATTGTGCGGCTTGACAATCTGTTGCAGCATCCCTGATTTTACGTGCTCCGTCGCAGGAAGGGGGGAGAACAGTTTTGCAGCGGCACGGCCGGTTCCCGCGGGCAGCCCCCCCGTCCCCCATGCAGCCCCCCGGCCTTGCGAGGGGGGAAAGCCCCCCCAGCCCACCGCAGCATCCCGGCAGCCGACGGGGCGAGCGGCCGCGGTGGCATCCGTAAGCCCTCGCTCGCCGTTCAAAAGAGCTATTGTGCACCCGATGCGGCTCCTCGCCACGGCTGACGATGGGGCCAAATGGATAAAATAGTGGCGAAAATCACCCGGTTGCCCTCGATGCGCAGCTCCAGCTCCCGGCGCGGCCAGTTGGGCTGGGAACGATGGGGTGAGGGAGGATTTTTGCAGCGCTGCGTTATTTTGCCCTGGCTGAATGCGTGCTCCCGGGTCCGAAATGCCGGAGGGGAGGTCAGCCCTGCGCCCGGAGCCGCTGAAAGGCTGATAGGGGAAATCCAGTCCCCTGAATATGTAACAGCCCGGCGATTATTGTCTCTCTTTTACTATTCTCTGTGTTACACAAGTTAGGAGACAAATGCTAACCACACATGAATATCAATCAGATGCCATAAAAGAGCAGCTGCAATGCCTCATAAATGGTTTAATCCTGTTACTAGTGAAATAGCCATGACTTCTCCATTCCTTCGGCACTGAGTCGTTTCAGAGGGGAGGGATGGAAATTAATTTTGCTCTACCTTGGAAACGCACGCTGGCCCCCGGCAATTCTGCGGCGCAGGGGGATGTGCAGTCTTTGAAGTTTTATTTACGCAGAAATAATGCCGGAGAGTTTGGTTTTTACACCCCGTTTTCACAGCGTAAAGTGCATTTATAAGCCTTTTTGCTCGATGGGGGAAAAATCATCTGCAAATAAAGGTCGGTCTGTGCTGTATTATGGGATGTCTAGCTTCAAGTGAAAGCTCATAGACCAGATTTCTTGCCAGCTCAGTCCATTAAACGAGAATACGACCTGAATGGATAAAAATCATGTCGTGGCGGTGCCCCTAACAGCTCCACACATATGTATAAGCCCTGGGTTTACTGCGATGGCTTAGGGATTAATGAAGTGCAGTTTAATTAAATAATTGGTCAATAGAGAAGGGACAGCAAAATGAATGCCTGCAGGAAATAATTGGGCTCTCGCATTGCCAAACTTAAACATTTAGGTAAACAAAGCAATTAAAGCTTCATCAAGCATTGTTAGACGAGTCAGCAGCATATAGATTGTTGGCACAACAGAAACCCCTGCCTTCCCCTGATTTATTTGCACGCTCAGGGGGACGCACGGGCTGTTATCAGCGTGCATCTGAGCAGGAGAAGTCAGCTGCAGAGGTAGGGCAGCTCCAGGTAGGCTCGGCAGCGGCTGCGACCATGGGGCGCCCTCTCCCCGCGCTGGGTGCGTCCCTTTGGGCTTCGCCAGCGCCTTGTTTTAGAGGTTCTTCACAACAGCTGCTGGAGAGCCTTCGTAAAATGTGTTAATTTATGAGGGACATAAGGTTATATGAGAGCTGTTTGACTTGGTGGCATTTTCATGCTCAGGCAATTAGCTTTCTGGAACAAGAATATTTGTCCAATATTTGCCTTTCTAGATAAACTGTGTTATTTATTCATCCCGTTATTTCTGTTGCAGCTATTGGATTTTTTTATCTTTTTTTTTTTTTTTTTTTTTTTTTTTAAATACTGCTATCATAACAAGAAGAGGAGCAAAGTCCTGACTTTCAAATGTGTATTTCTGACCGTGGGTAGCATTTGATGTGCTTCCCTGGGAAATACCGAGCTGCCCAGCGCTGTGCATGGACAGATTCATCTGTGGGGCATTGGCTGGGGCTGTGTTGCTCCCTATGGAAAGAGGAGCCACAGTGACTCTGAGCCGAGCATACCCAGTTAATGCAAGGTGCAGTCCTATTTGTCATTATTTGCTCGGGTGGTGTTTTACGATAACTTTTTTCCTCCGGTGTTTTGCAGAAGGCATTCAAGGCACTTCATCAGTTGATTCTTTTGGCAGGTGGGAAGCGAAGAGGGAAAGAAAGGCAGAGAAAAACAAGCTTGCAGTAAAAAAAAAAAAAAGGTCAAAAAGGATCATTTCTCTTTGCAAAACACAGTTGTTGTTCTCCGATTTCTAGAAGACGAAAACGTTTCCCAGCAGAAGGGGGTGTGCGTGTCGGGGGGCGAGGGAGGAATAGGATGCAGTTGGAGAAAAGGTTTCAAGTTATCAGGTATTATCGGGAGATAGTCAAAATACCAGCAGTTTGGATAGATCATTAATAAACAAACAGCCTTTGGAGTGTGAGAGAATAGAGCTTGCCAGCTAGGACTGCTTCTGGGTCTGCCTTATTTACTGCTGTGGAAAATGAAATGGGAAAAAAATCCGCTATTCATTTTGAATTTTCATTACGGGGACCAAATTAAATCACTTCAAAAATCCTTATTATGCATGGAAATGAATGCAGGTACCCTTTTCAGTTCATGGATTTTAACATCTCCATTTTTCTGTTCTGTAGGCTGGACTTTACTCCTAGTAACTAAATATCAGCAATTATAAACACTAGAGAAAAGCAGAGGCATTCTCCCTTCCCATTATTTTTCATATTTGACCTGAAAGCATTATGCATATGAAAATAAGCTAAAGACCGTGTCGTGCCACCAGACCCAAAACATGATGTAATGTGCATGACTAAGAAGCCTACATGGAGATGGGGGCCAAGCCCTCCGGGTTTCTGCATGTGTATTTAGCGGGGCAGGATTCGGGATGCTCTCAGCTAGTCATTTTCTTTCTGTCCCCCAGAATCGCAGAATACTCCTATGGGCATCAAAAGAAATCAAGCAAGAAGAAGAAAATCAGCAAGAATGATATCCGCCTGGTACCGCGGGACGTGGAGGAGACGGATAAAATGAACGTTGTGAGCTGCTCCTCTCTCACTTCATCCCTCAACTACTTCGACTACCACCAGCAGACCCTGCCGCTGGGCTGCCGCCGCTCCGAAAGCACCTTCCTCAACGTGGAGAGCCAGAACAACAGGAACGCCGGCTCCAACCACATTTACCATCACACCTTCACGGGGCAGAGCCCCCAGCAGCCCGACCTCATCATCAACGGGATGCCGCTGCCGGAGGTGAGTGCGGGCGGGCAGCCCGCGCGCCCAGGGCGTCGCTGACAGGTTTGCACATGGACCGCGGCGTGCGGGTCTTGGTGTAAGCGCTGCTGAAACGAGCGTCGAGCAAATGGGCAGTGGTGGTTTCCGTGTGTCCGACACCGGTTTCCGTGTGTCCAACACCCCGGGGTGAGGGAGCGATGGAGGACAGGCAGGGGGGAGCGGCGACCACCCAGCTTGTGGGTTCTGGGGCAGCCCCAACACGTGGTCGTGGGTGGATGTTTCACCCCCAGCCACTGCAGAGACCCCCCAGAAGTGCCCAGGCAGGGATGCCGGCGGGGCCGGCCAGGCCAGGCTGCCTCCGTGCTGCTGGGAGGCTGGAGGTGGCTGCTTTGCAAGTGGATTTTGAGTGTGGTGATCCTCAAGGGAAGAGACACTTGTTGCCTTCACAGGAGTTTTTTTAAAAGGTTGTTGAAAGTGGTGTTGGTGGCTGTTGCTCTGGAGGCAGCGGGTGGTGCTGGGGACATGGGCAGTGCAGGATGCCCGGTGTGACCGCCTGTACGCCTGCCCGGTGCTGTCCCCTCGCCGTGCAGGACGGGTGTGCAATGGCCGGTGCGGGAGGGATGTGCGGTATCTGCCGAAGGCAGGGAAAGGGGCCGCTCCGATCCACGCCATCCTCATCAGGTTCTTCTAATTCATCGGCTTTCCTGTACATCACAGGCATCATTTAATGTTGCTTGTTTGTCTCTCTTTGAATTATTGTTTGGTATTAAGCAAAACAATCAAAGGTTTGTCATGTTTCCTGCTTTGAACGGAATAACAAAGCTGAAAAAGCAGCTAAAATATTTATGGCTTGCTCTGTTTTGCGTTCAGTGTGCTAGTGTAAATGCAAAACGATGCTGCTGAAGACAGTGGAGCTGCTTCAGATTTATACTTGCGCTATGGAGAGCAGAGCCTGGCCCTCTGCGGGAGTCTGCAGGGCTGCTGGAGAGGGCTGGTGCCGGCGGGCCTGATCCTGCAGCGTCTGTACTGGCAAAACGCTCGTTGAACCCTGGTGTTTAACCTCCGCTAAGGCTGCAGAACCAGCTCCCGAGAGGTCATGTATGGGTGTCGGCCCAGTTTTGGGGTGCTCCCAGCCCAAATGCCGGTCGCTCAAAGCAGCTTTTAATGACCAGACGGTCGGGAGGGGGTTGTCGGGATCTTCGTGACAGATCGTGGGCACTTAGCCGCCTTTGGCCCAGCCTCCGTTTCGAGCCTCTCCTGCCCTGACACATGCAGGCTCCTCACCGTATGGCATTGCCTTTTCAAGGTTACCTGCTGCAATGCTGTGAGGAGGCAACTTCTGCACGGGTGCACCAGTACAGCCCAGTGCAGCTGCCTGTGGTTGTGGGGCCAGGACCCTACCTGCGTTCGGGAGGGTATGGCGGGGGCAACCAAGCGCTGGTGCCGAGAATTAAAGCTCAATTTAACTTCTCTTGTCGGTTTAAAAGCCATAATAGAGTTTCTTAGCAATAACTGAATGGGAATGACCTGGATATAAGCACTCATATGTTCTACTTGCATGTATCCAGCCATAGAGCTGAGCGGGCTCTGCTCTCCCAAATGTCTCGATGAGGAGAGGCAGGGACTTTGCATCTGAGTCTGGATGGGAGCAGCCTGGGATAAGCCTGTCCCTGGCCAAGTAGGGCAGAAGAGCTGCTGCTGAAGCCGCCTGCTCCTTCTGCTGTGCCCGGGCAGGCCGGGGGTGGGAAACACCACCCTTCGTGTATTAGGGGATCTCCATCGATGCTCAGATTTGCCTGTGCTCTTTGCGGAGTACCAGTTGGGGCTCAGGGTGCCCAGCTGCCTGGGGGACGCATCCCGAGGTTGTGGGTGACCAAAGCTGTTGGGATGCTGGGGGCAGTGATCCCTGAGGAATTCCTGCCTTCCTGGAGCTGTGTCATTTGGAGAGGGGTCTCAGGCGTGTTTCTGGCTGGTGCTTTGCTAAGGGCACCGAGCAGTGGAGCACCCTGTCAGCCTGTGATTCACTGCCACAGACGAAATTCAGTCATAAAATCCATCACACGTCAGCATTAGCCAGAAGTGTGTGCTGGCAGCGGGAGGTCTGCGGTGCCGGGGAGGAGAGAAGGACCATTGGGAACATCATAGCTCAGCTGATAAAGTTAACAGGCAGCTGCAGGGAGAAGGCGGTGCTGCCCACGTTCCTCCCCGACACAGCGGTTAGCCTGGGGTCCGGCAGGATGGGCTCTCCAAAGACCCCCACCGCCTTGTGCACCCTCGCGTGAGGGAGCCGGGATGCTTGTTGCTTCTCCCCATGCCTCCAGCTCGCCCCATTTCCCCATCGCTCGTGCAGGTGGGATGCACTGCGATGAGCTGGTACCTTGCCTGGAGATATACGTTTGTCTCTTGTAACGAGTGCCATGGAGTGTCAGCTCAAACCGTGCCCTCCAGCAGCCCTGCAAGCACGCAGGAGGGCAGCTGGCGGCTCTCTGGTCCTGCTAAGGGCCCAGCAGCTCTCGGGTGGGTGCCCTCGGGGAGAGCAGCATGTCCTGGCAGGGGCCTCCTCGCTCCCTGGGGATGCTTTTGGACAAAAGGGCAGGGCCAGGGCACGGGGAGGAGAAATCCCAAATGGAAGTTGCTTGGAAGTTTGGTTTAGGGTGGGAACTTTTCTTTTTTTTGGCAGGGAGCCTCTGTGTAATGCTTCCAGCTGTTGTAAGGGAAGTTATCCCGCTGGTGTTGTGCATTCAGCTGGCTCCTAAAAATCCTGAGGGTGAGGAGGCTCAGCAGTGACCAGAGGGACAGCCCTGTCCTGGCACACAGGGTGACACAGAGACTCCATAAAAGATGCTTCCATGGAGCTTCCAAGGAGCATTGCAGCCTTGTACCCACCATAGCCTGTCGCTGCCTTAGCAGGTGCTATTGGTGTGATGATATGCTTATAAAGTATGCTGTTGGTACACCTCCAGGTGATGATGATTTAATAAATTAAATTCCTGCCCAAGCCTGGAGTTTCCAGAGCCAAACCATTCCTTGCCGTGCATCCAGCGGGACTTTGCCTGGGCTGGTTTAAAGCACCTCCAGTGACGAGGCTGCTGGCATTTCCCCTGGGAGCCTTTACGAGGTGTCGGCATCAGGGAGATATCGCTGCTGCTCCACCTGGGAGTGACTTTTCCTAATGGGAAGGCAAAGCATCGGTTGATAAAAGATAAAATATGGAGGTAAACGTGTCGCCGGCGGTGTCGCTTAGCATATGATGGTTGTGTCTGGGAGTAAGCGATTGCTTCTGCAGATGCACGCTGTCCGAGCAGCAGTGGGTTTGCAACGTAGCTGGTCTTTAATGTGAGGCTCATTTACTTTAACAGTCAGGAACCTTGAAATAAAAGTCCCCAAGGATGGGTTGTTTGTGGAGCTTCAGGAGCTGTTTCCTCCGCACCGTGGCAGCGGTACGTGTGGTGGCAGGTCTTGGGGCTGGCGGTGCCGTGCCGGTGGTAACTGGGTTCGTCGGTGCTCCCCGCCTTTCCCTGCTGATCCAGAAAGAATCAAACAGCGGCGTCTGTGGGGCTGCAACCCCACTCTGAGGATGCAAAAAAGGTGTGAGACAACCCTTGAAAAGCTTTTCCCTTCAGGTGGGAGCCAGGCTCGGCTGCCGGCTCTGCTTGTGCCAGGGCACGGCTGCCAAGAGAGCATCAGGAGGCAGCCAGGGGTGTCCCGGGGGGATTCCTGGCCCCACTGGGGTTTGGTGGTCCCTTGGGTGCTGGGGTACCACTTGGGGACCCCTGCCCATGGCCTTTTAGCATCCTCGTGGCTGTAGGCAGCGGTGGCAAAAAGCATTTGCGAGCTGCTCTGGTGATCGTGGCTGACAGCGGGAGGCTTGGCCCCCGTTAGTAGTTCGACTTGTTTTGCAGAAGGGAGAGTGGGACATGTTGGAGCTGCAAGGGCATTGCCGGTCAGAGGCTTTGCTGCTGCCGAGGGCTTTTTTTTTCCTTCCTGCTGAGCCGGAGGAGAAGTCAGCTTTGAAACCAAAAGGGCTTGTTGTCAGGTTTTGCATGTATATTACTGGAAGTTGTACCAGGAGATTAAAAATCAAAATTAATAGGAGCCATTAGGCAGCTTCCTTGATAAAAATGCACATTGCATTGGGGTGGTGTGGAAAGCGGTCTGAATGCCGAGCCGTTGAGGATCCCCGGGACACGACTTGCATGTAGAGCAGCCACCCTTGGGTAACACTTACATGCCTGGATTTTGACTTCATGGTTTTAAAAGAAAACAATGTGCGTGTAATGGCTGCGCCTGTGTTTCAGAGACAGTTTTACATCCAAAATCTGCGCCGCTTTGGGAAACGGTGCCGAAGCATCGTGTGCTGCCCTGGGATGGGGAGCATCCCCCGGGACACGGTGGCTTGCTCTGCACCTCGGTCTCAGCCGGGACCACAGTGGTGACCGGTCCCCGGCAGGACCCAGCGTGGGAGAGGCGAGAAGGTGTGAAATGGGAGTGGGCGAGCCTTGTTTGAGAGGTTGGGTGTCCAAAGATGGAATTAGCTTGGAAGTTCAGGATTGACTCTCTCTGGGGGTCCGGGATGGCTCCGTCGTGGCGGCGGCAGGGAAGGGAAGCAGCAGCGCTGCCGTGGCACCGTGAGCGGGGTGTGGATCAGGCGTGGCCTTGCTCTGGTGCTGCTTCGGTAGGTCCCGCTGGAGAAGGTCGAGGTGGAGCAGCCACTGATCCAGCAGGACTCGAGTCCTCCGGGGACCCGTGTGCCCTACGGCTCCCAGACCCGGCCCTGGCCCCGGCGCCAGGAGGGTCATGGCCATGGCGATCCGCTGCCTCCTGAGCTGGTGGCCACCATCAGTAAGATGGGGAATTACTGGTTTTAGTGATAATCCTGGTCTAATCCCCCAACCTTGATACACTCCCGCGTAATCCTCACTCACACTGATTTCGTTTGGGCTCCTCGTGGCAGCGGGGATTATTTGAGCGAGCAACAGTTGCAGGATAAGGCCCTGTTGGTTTCAGATATGCTTTTTACTACCTGGAAAGCGTTCTCCTCGCTGTAGGAAATGGTTTTCTAAGCACAATAGAGCAATTTTCGTTTCAGGCAGCACCGGCAGTTTTTGCTCTGGCTATCTGGCGGTGTTAACTAAAGCACATTTCTACAACACACAAAGATTTTTGTTTTGTAAGAAATGAAATCAGTGTGGCTGTTCCTCTTTCTCTGTCGTTTCTCTACTTGTCAATTCTTTCTTCCCCTCCAGCTTATCCTCCTCTTCTCCGCTAGCCTTAAAAAGCCCCCGAAGTGTCTGTTATAATCACATTTTGTGTGTTACAACCAGAATGAATGTACTCACTTTAATATGCTGGGTTTGAGGAAATCAGTTTCTGTCTGGTATAACAGACAATTTGTTATAAACCATGCCATTTAGAAGTGAAGGGCCTTGCTTTAGTGTAACGCTGGGGAAACGTCATGATACATAATTGGAAGGGATTTGGCTTGCTTCTGAGTAATACTCTGTATAGAGCAGGGGGAAAAAAAAGGAGATAATTTCCAACCCGGAGAAAGTTTGCGGTGCTGAGACACGCCAGGCTGTTGAAATAAGGCTTATTTTCAGCAGAGATAATAATTAAAGCATTATCAGCGATGATGTTCGACTAGTCGGAAGGCTGACTTCGCAGCGAGCGTTGCCAGTCTTGTTTTCTCCTTGGGAGGTCACTGTAACTCAGCACTTTTTTGTGCCTGCGATGCGCACCGCCATGGGTAAGCACAGGTCACGGCTCTCCTTAGTGCTTCTGCGTTTCTGTCCCTCTGCATCCCTGTCTGGGAGCTAGCGACAGCCCTTATTCTCCGAGAGCCCACCGAAGAGGAGTGATGCTTTCGGCTTTAGATAGTGACTGGTTATCGCCTCCCTGGGGAAAGCTCACCAGTCCCTGCCTGGGCAGCTCCCGGGGACCAGAGCCTGCGGGGTGGGAACCCCAAACCTCCCCCCACGCTCTCCCCATTCACTCCAAATCTGCCCCAAAATTGCAAGTCCCAGTAAATCCCTCGGCTCAACTGCTCCCGAAGTGTTTTGTGTATCGCTGCACGTTCCCTGACCTCTCCGAGCATCGGAGGCCGACATAATGGAGATCAGCAGCTCCATTTCGAGGTCAGCCTAACCAAATTATACATCTCCTAATGTAATCACTCCAAGCTCTCCGATTGGAAAAATTCATTTGAATACCTTGCAACAGAGGTAAATACACCAGCTCTCAGTCATGTTTAACCACGTCTCTCATTGATGGCCATGCTCGCTGTGCTGTGTCTTGGGGGAGCCTGTAGTTCAACATGCTTTGGCTTTTGTATCCGTGATATGAGGCTGCGACCCTGTCCCATCCCTTCTTTGGGTTTTCCAAGGGTTTTCCAGCCTGCAGTGGGGTCCTGGCTGGGTGGGACCAAGGGGTTTTTGCTGCAAGGGTCCGTGGAGGAATTAAGGCTGGTGTGGGATGTGGCGGCAGTAGCCAACCTGTATTTGGGAGTAAAACCCCTCTCCTCTGATGGCAAGGCCTATAGATAATAACATAATGATTGTATTGTTATATATTACATACTGTATGTTATATATCATATATTATCTATTATATACTCCATGCTATATGATATATACAACATATTGATGAGGATATAAAAAGTGTGTATGGAATTATTATGTATTGTACCTAATTATGTAAATAAGTATATAATATGTCATATAACCATATATATCTCTCATTTGTTTTTATGCTACTGGTTTGGGTGTTATGGTTCACTTTTACTGAAAGTAGAGAGACTTGTCTTTTTTTCCTTTTAGTAAATTTGAATTTCTGATGCACAGCTCTTACTTGTTGAGTCTTTAAAAAAAGGTTCTGCCCCTATATTTACATGCCAGATAAGAATTTTCCCTTAAATTGGGAAAGATTTATGGTAAGTTTTTTTTTAAATTACATCAAAAGGGTGGTCTTGCCTGCTATTTTTGGCCTTTCTTGTAGTAGTTTCCAAATTAGCTCCTGTTGTATTGAGCGATTTGAACTCTGTGGTTTCTCCCTGTCGTTCACTTTGCATGAAGCACACGCTGCATGCAAAGGCATCGTTAAGGCCAAGCGGTCGCCTTTGAATAGCCTTGTGCGCATCTGCTCGGCTCCCTGGAAGAGCTGTATTTTCCAGCTCCCATCTCCTGAAGTCCCTCCTGAGGGCTTTGAGCCAGAGAAGCTCCTCAGCCAGGTGCTCTCCCAGGCTCCAGCCCTCACCGAGGGTGCCCCGCTCAGGTCTTTCCTAAATTCCCATCAGCCGGCAAGGGCAGAGCCCTGCCTGCTCTGCGGCCCCTGCCTGCCTCCATCCGTGGGCTCTGCCTGCAGGCTCTCCAGCGATGAGCCCTCCATCTCTCCTGGGAGACCTCTCCTCTCGCCCCTCTGACGGCAGCTCCCACTCTCGTGCGAGGGCTCGGATGGGGGGACCCCCAGCCCTGCCCGCTCCCCCTTCCCTGCCAGGCTGCCTACGGGGCTGGGCACAGCCTTGCTTCAATAAATGATTAGATATTGTTCCCAGTAGAGGCTATAGTTGAGTTCCAATCATTTTCTGTTAATTAAAATACAGGATGGTCTTATTTGTAGCATAAATAGTTGTAATCTGTGTACTTATAAGTGTAATTATAATTTAAATTAGAGCGTGCTCTGAATTGGCGATGGATGGGGTGCTCCGCAGGCAGCGCTACCCTCCCAGGGCTGCGGTACGGGTTGTCTCCTGGGGTCCCCCGCAGTCCCGGTCCCCACCGTCCCCAGGAGAGCATCGCCCAGGGCTCAGCAAAGGGACTTTGAGGCTGTTGATGGCTCCCAGTTTCACCGTTCTTGTTGGGGCAGAGCTTGCCCGTGGCACCCGTTGGAGGGTTTGCCAGAGAAGAGACCGCAGCATCGTTGCTTTGGTGTCTCCCGCTAGTTTCTAGTCTAAATTTGGAAGGAAGTAATGGCTTATGTCAGCCGGACAAGTGATTAGTACTTAGCCTTGACGTGACTCCCTGTTTAACATGGAATTACGGTGAGTTCTCGTTAGGCTGGTGAAGGCTTGAGTGCAGCGACTGCTAATGCTGCAGCGGGCAGATGTGCATCGCAGGTATTGCAGTTCATCCACCCTCTGATGGAGACCCTCGGCACGCTGCAGGTAACCCCAGCCGCTCCTCCTCCTTACACCCAGCACATCGTGGAGGTCTGGGATAAATAGCGTAGGTCTGTGCGTGTTGGAGCCGTGTGGGTGAGGTCCTCGTCTCAACGCCCTGTTGGCCACCGGAGATCTGGACGTGAATCCTTCATGGTTCTCACGGGGATCTGGAGCTTGTTGGATTATACCATCTTTTGTAATGGCAGGTGTATGCCACAGGGCAGGTTTTAAAATTCCTGTGTTGGTGGATTGCATTAACCCATCCTAAGTCAGGTATGTAAAATTCCATTAAGCGAAAACCCTCTGGCATTTTCTCACCCGTGCTCGCGCTCTGCAGGCTATGCTAATGTAGTGTGTTTGCTCATCTATTAGGAGGATGATGGCTTTAAAATAATAACATTTATCTTTGGCAGCAGACCTACAATAGTGCATGCCGAGTACAATTTTGTGAAAGGCTCTGCAGATGTTGCCTCATTCAATCTGGGTCAAAAAGAGTGCTTAGAATCATAAAGGTTAGAAAGAGATCAAATAATTTGGCGGTTTTATTGCTGAATAATGTACTTGGAAAATATCATTCACCATTATTAGACTAAGTGAGTACAGAAAACACAGGACTCAATAATAATTTCTCAGTATTGGCTGATTTTACTGTTTTTATAATGTAGCTAAATTCCCTGTTATTGATTCTAGCATTGATTATCGATCTGGAAATCTAAATGTATGTGCTGGTGGGAGCACACAGGAGTCGGACAATTAGGGAATAAGGCTTCTGCACCTCCCTGCAGTGCCTGGCAGCGGGCAGCACGCCCGCAGGGCAGGTTGATGATATTTTTGGGGAGCTGTCAGGGTTTTGGGAGCTGTCTTCACAAACGAAGATGAAAAACCCATTTTATGTGTGTTCTTTTCCATGCCTGCGAGCTTATGTAAACTTGGTCATGCAAATCCAGATGGGCTGGGACGCCGGCACCGGGATGGGGGCTCGGTGCCCGCGCCTGCAGCTCCCGTCACCTGCTCCCTCCTGGACTTTTCATATTCAGATTCACATCTGGATGCTCTGGCAGGGACCCAGCTTCAGTGACATTTAGTAATCAAATCCGCACGGCTGTTGGCTTAGAAACAGCATCCGAACCTGTCTGCCCGGTGAAATGCTTTTCCAGACGTTTGCAAGCGGTTCCTCTGCTTTCTTGTTCAGCCCCCACCATGGCTGTGTCCCCTGTCTGGGGGGAAATACCACGCTCGGGCTGAGATCCTTCCCCGTACATCAATTAATTGCAGGGGTTGGATTAGTGAGAGACCAAAGCCATGGTCCCATGCGGGCTCCGCATCCCATGGTGAGCCCATGGACCAGAGCCGGCAGCATCTCTGTGGGAGTCACGGGCTCCCGCCGGGCTGGGGCTTCCTCAGCCGTGCGATGGATTCCTTTGTTCCGAAAAAAAAGATGAATTTTGGAATATGTTCATCTCTTGTTCTCCACACTTAGTTGTTGTCAGCATTAATATGCCATTAACACATGCTCATTAGGAGGAGAATGATTATACCCTGCAGAATATGGGGGAAACCTTCATTAGGCACTAACATATTGAACTGAGCTGCAAACTTCACTTGGGAAAACCGGGGAAGGTTCTGCTCGGCATCAGGTTTCCCTGATTTCTCCTTGTTGGTCTGATAAAAGCACCTCATCTTCTAGCACGTGGTTTCGGCCAGGGCTGCGGGTGATGTGCAGGCGAGCCTGGGCTCAGGCTCCAGCACTGAAGTCCTTCTCGGGACTTCAAACCCATCTTCCCCCAGATCGAAGATGTCCTCATCAGAGCTTATTTTGGCACGCAAAGAGGACGTGAGCCCGCCTGCCCGCTCCAAGGGCTGCGCTGGCTCTTCAGGCTTAACGAGATGAAATCTCCGCAGAGCTGGGAGATGCTCCGGGAACAGATTTGTTGAGAAAGGAGGTGTCATTTCTACATCCTCGCTTTTCACACTGTAACGACATTTTAAGCGTTCATCTGGCCTTGCTGCCTCCAGTCTGAAGCCATAACCTGCCATGTGTGACAGGGCAATTGCTCGCCCCGGTAATGATTACAGCGGAGCCCAGCGTTGCTCCCTTGTTTGCTCGGTGCGTGGCAGCTCGAGGCATGTGCATGGTGCTCTCTTAAAGTCAATCAATAAGAATAATTGCAAGTTCAGGTGGGGGTGAGGAAAGACAGTGCTGTAGCAGACAAATATTTGCCGATTAAGACCCTGTTTACATGCAGATGCCTCTTGTGATAGGTAACAAGGGACAGACAATAAGGACCATATGTGGTATTTAATCAGAATTTATTCTAAATGGGGTGATTTCATAGATTTCCATGGAGCTGACAGCTGTCCTCCATTAAATGTGAGTGTGCTGCCTCTGTCCCTGCCCCTCTGCCCTGTCTGCCCCACAGTTTTGCAGGATTTTGCAGCATTGGCAGTGGGGCATTGCAGTCCCGTCCCCCCTCATCTCTGTGTAGGTGCAGCCAGAGGGAATTCCATGGATCCGTTTTCATCTACAAACCTCAGCAAAGGAAAAATGGCATTGGATGGGCCTGGATTTCCCATTGTGAAGGTGAACGAAAGCATAGCCACGTCAGGAGTGCAGGAAGGCACTGGGGGAGGTAGCCCTTTCTTCTCGTGCCTGCAGCAGCCTCAGGAGCAGCGATGCTGGGCTGAGCGATGCCTGCTGTCCGCAGGACAGCCAGCACCCATGGGATGTGCTGGAGCTGCAGCTGGTCGTGGGGAGACCCAAACCAGAGGTTGGAGGGTTTCTTCCTGCAGAGATGGAGACAGAGAGGGCTGGAGCTGCCCATCCCTGGCTCATGTTGCCTTCAACCCCTTTGATGTTGATCCTGAAACCTAATAATGGGGAAGTACAACCAAACAAGAGAGGTGAACTGTGGTTATCTGTCATTGAAGGGGAGGGAAGTGAGGTGGCGAGGTGAGGTACCAACATGTGACAGGCCAGGCTTGGAAGCTTTTCGGTGTCTACCAGTGCCTTCATTAGAAGTAGAGTACCATCTCTTGGCTTGTGGTGGCTGGACGAACGGACAGATGGACACCCTGACTGTTGAGGAGGCAGGTTGGTGGCCGTCCCAGCTTCACCCAGCTTCTTGGTTATTTCTCCTCTGACCTGAATGACTTCTCCTCTCAGCCCGCCGTGCTGTCCGCAGGCAGAGCAGCCACAGGCTCCCATCTAATCGCATCTCGCCACGTTGGAAACGTGGCTGCGTCCGTTTGCTGGATGCTGTGTGACTCATGTAATCACCATGCGAAATGCATCATTCATAAACTGTTTAGCGTGACCTTTTGTACAGTAGCACTAATTATTATTATCACAGAAGCCCAGTAAACTAGACTAGTAATTATCAGGGATTTATTTGAATGGACAGCTAAGCTATTCTTGGCAAGTTAGTCAAAGCAGTTGTCATGACAGCCACACAAATGTGTCTTATGAATTGGGTTAATTAGGGTAATTAATAACTGTTGTTTTGCCCTTTTTAACAAGGTATTGCCTAGACACTATCAAAAAATAGCAATTGTACCTAACAGAAATAGTCATCTTCTAGCAGCAACCTTCAAATCACAAAATCAAAGTAGTAAATACCCGTTGGGTTGTCATTTCGCAAAGCGACGTGTCATCCTTCTCCTTGCGCAAAAGCAGGGAGGAAAAGGCTCTGTTGTAATTTTTCTGCTGAGCTTCCCCTGCTGTGCAGTGTTATCTAGAGATTGATCATCATCATTATTGATAATATTATTATTTATTTTAATACCGTGCTGCTCCGAGCAGTTGTCGCAGAGGGATCTCTGCCGTGCCTGGCTCTGTGCGAGCGGTGAGGGCAGCCCCAAGGTGCTGGACCCACCGGTCGGAGCAGGCTCTGCAAGTGGCAGGACTTAAAGCCAACTTGAAAGTCGTGACTGTAAATTATTGTTGTTTTGCTGGTGCATCGTCACCATCCTCATCAGGATGGCTGGTGCCAAGCCGCTGAGCCCTCGCTCAGCAGAGCATCTGCTTCTTTCGAAAGAAGGGTTTTGCTGATTAAGTGGTTTTGGTTTTGTCATGGTTGTTGCCGATATTGAGTAATGGCGGTAACTAAAGCTCTTAATAACTAAGTAGCACTAAAGAGCCTCAAAAGGAAAAAAAAACCCATAGTCCCCATCCCAGGGAGCAGCCTGGGCACCCCCGACTGCCTCGTAGGGGGTTTGCAGCCTGCGATGGTGGCGGTCCCCGTCCCGCGGCGGTGGGCTGGGTGCTTGCCGGCACAGAGCACCCTCTCCCCGAGGGCTGCAAGATTTGGTGGTGATTATTAAAAATGGCCCAAGATTACAGATGCGACTGAGGGATATTATGTAAGTTTTGTAGAAAAATGACCTGAATAGATGAGTGAAGGCTCTGACTGGTTCTCCAGCTGCACCGAGCCCTGGCTATTTATATCACCTTTGGGCTTTCGAAGCCCTCTTTTAACTAAAGGTTATTTGATAACACACATCTTTTTAAAAGAAAAGAATAAAAAGAAAAAAGAAGAAGAAGTAAAGGAGGGGAAAAAACCCTAAAGAAAAACACCTTTGTGGAGAAGGTAGGGTTTTAATGAAGAAATATTTTACACCATTCTCCTACAACCTTAGGGCTAATAGCCTGGAACTGGTACTTTGGCTCCTTAAAAAGCCCAACAAGACAAGCCAATTACGGCCTCTGAAACATTTTTATTTTTAGTTCCTTGTAATAGCAATTCATCCTCGGCTATGGTACATTAACTGGAAGGAACAAGAAGTAGTAAGGTTTTGGCATCTTTGTAATAACCAACGGGCTGTGTTTACCAGGCTGTTAATAATGCGGGGTGGCTGTCGGGCAGGGGGAGCGGGCAGCCTGGGGATGGAGAGGGGCAGCCAGTTAGTGCTGGAGCAGAGATCCCCTAACTTGGCGAGCGCTTTATTATCATTTACTTCCCTACAGTTTATTCTGGGAGAAAACAGGTTCCTGTTGGGTGAAATTCCTCAGTTTCCCAGTGCCCCCGAGCTGGCAGCACGGCTCAGAGGGGAGGAAGGGCTCTGTGGAGGGTGCTGATGTGTCCCCAAGGATGCTGGAGCCAGTGTGGCACCTTTGGGGGGCAGCGGGTTTCGAGGAGAGCTGAGCCGGGCTGAACTGAGCCAGGCTTTGGATCCTGCTTCCCAGCCGGGGCTCTGCACGTGGTGCCGCGGCCGCCGATGGCAGCGGGGAGAAAGGCCAGTCCTGCTCAGGTTTGCAGCCAGTCTCATGGCCGCAGGGTTGTTTTGTGGGCTGGAGAGCTGTGTTTTCCTGCTCAAGTAGGGAAAAAAATTAAAACAGGGGAAAACTCTTTGATAAATAATTTTGTTGTGAGCAAAATTCCCTTGAGGGCTTAGTGCGGGAGCTGGCCGAGGCTATCCTGATTGCAAGCCTTCCCGTGCAATTACAGATAAACAATGTAAATGATAGCACGATGAGCACACGGGGCAGTGTTCTCCTCGGTTTTATTATCCGCCATTGCCGGGGAATTTTAGCTGAAGCCAGGCGGGAGCTGCTGGTGTGGAGGTTTCACTCCAGCGCTGGGTGTGGATGCGCATGGCTGTGTGCCGGGGACACGGGCTGGACCGGATCAGGCCTCCGGTGAAGCCGTAGGATGAAAAGACCTGTGGGGTGTGTAGGTGATAGGGGAAGCACTCGCTGCTTGTCCAAAAATCAGAAGAAATGGGGCTTGCACTGAGACATGGGGCAGGGCCAAGGTCCTTGTGTGCCCATCCTGCCCTCCCCGGCTGCTGCCGTGGGGCTGCTGCCTGCCACCGCACCGGTCTCGGTACCCCCGGCCAAATTTCTCCCCGCTAAGCCACAAAGCGGGGAAATCCTCTGGCTGCCGCTGCGAGCCCCCTCGCCCACCGCCCTGGGGTGCCTCGGGGGCTGTCCCCGTCTCCTCCGGGGTGCAGAAGCAGAGCGAGGTGCCCCCGTGCTGGCTGGGCACCAGCTGAGCCCAGCTGCCCCTTTCGGTGCCTGGCTCGTTTTGCCGTGCCCCCGCGCCCTCCGCCGCCCCGGGGCTTGTGCGCGCTCAGGGATGCAGCCGGCGGGGCGGCTGCCCGGGCATCCCGTCACTCCGATGTGCAGAGCTGGCAGTGGCATCTCACACCTTTGCTATTTTTAACTCATCTGCAATGATTTTTGGTTTTTCTTTTTCTTTTTTTACTTTTTTTTGCAGTGACAAATCTGTGATTTCTCCTGTTCCCTACAAAATGCATCGGTCTGACCTGCCGCTCCAGAAGGTGAATGACAAGGAGTTTTATTTAGCCCTAGCGATGGGAACATTTAAAAAAAGGTTCCTCTGTTATATTTGTTTTCATTCCTAATGGCAGGAGGCAGGGAAAGGACAGTTCTGAAAGGTTTTTTTAACAAACCTGTAAGTCATGCCCCATTACCCTGGGGCTGCTGATTAGATCCAGATTGTTTCTTGCACTGCTTAGGGAGGGGTGTAGTCCACGCTGGAAGCTGCATGCATGGATCCATTACACATCTGAAAGTCCCAGGCATAGGTGATGGGAAAAAACCCTTTTATTAGGTTTATTGGCTATTATATACCCACAGGGAATTTTCCTCGGCGTATCAAGGCAGCACCCCCGTGCAGAAGGCTGTGCCATGGGGGGCCGGCGAGCTCGGCCCCGTGCCCGTTGGTGGGCACACGGGAGGGAGGCATTGCCCCCCTGCCCCAAAATCCCTCCGATCCCAGCCCTGGGGGGGCCATGGGCAGCCTCCTGGCTGCTCACGGTCCAGGGAAGGCACTTGTATGCTCTCCCCTAGAAAGCATGCCCCCCTTTTGGGTCAGTATTTTGCTTCTCGATCGATTTTGGGGGGGGTGGTACCAAGCGGGGGCCTGCCCTGGCAGTGCTGCTGGAGGGACCCCTGTGCCATGGCCACCAAGAAGCTTTTGGGTTATAGATGCCATCTGAATGTAAGGCAGGGTTTTTATTATTGCATTTTTGCTTTTCATAACCATATGGTAGATTTCTGATATGTTGACAAATTCAAGCGGGTGACACTATTTGTGGCTTTCAGGAGTGTAATTATGGCTTCATTGTGTGTTGCCGCTCTCGGGATTCAATCTGGGTTTCAAATCCTATACCCTTTTTCGAAATCACATCACAGCAGCTCCTTTCCTCCTGCCTCCGATCCATTTTCAGACAAAAAATGACAAAGCCTGTATTTATTTGGGGAGGGACAGGAGTTCAGCGTGGATTAGTGGGCACGTCTGCGCCGTAATACAATCTGGTTTGATACTTCTGCTCATTCTGATGAGCGGGGTGATGCTAAAGGATGAACTCTCCCAGTGATTTCTCTGCAATGCTTTTTATTTCATCAAGAGAAAATGGAGGCTGGACTCAGTTCCTTCGGTGTTTAATAACGTCCATCAGAACCAAATGCCCTTTATTTAAGCTGCAGTAATAATTAGAGGGTCGGTGGTGTTAAGCAGCCATGGAGTCTGGCTCTGAGGAATGTTCATTGTGCCTCATTAAATTTGGAATTAGTGCTTAAAAGGTCAGAAATAAATATTCTGTTTATATTTCGGCAATAGTAAATCTAAATGGATGCTGTGTTTGCACATCCTCGTCTCTGCTCGTTCCTGCTGAACTGAGCGAGGCACCGCTCCATTTGGTTTAGGCAGCAATCAGAGTGTCTGCAAAAAAGCCCAACCCCAAACCAACCCTGGTTTCATTGATCAAGGGCAGGAAAATGATCTGCTGTATTACATCTAATTATAAAACATCAATATCAGATGCTAAATGCACTTATTTTTTCAGAGACACTATGTTGCTGGTTAACAGTTCGCAATCTCCTGTATTATAGGCTTTAACGGTGAGCTGGCGTACAGGGAGATGGCTGCAAAGGGAGACGCCGGAGGTCAGATCCTGTTAGCCTTTATTGAACTCCTCCAGGTGACTGGCTCTTAAATGTTTCTTAATAAGAGCTGAATTGCTTCACGTTTTCCTTCCGTCTTGCCTGGGGCTGTTGACACAGCAGAGGTGCATCCCTCTGCCCCTCTCCTCCGGCTTGTGCTCCAGTGCCCATGGAGTGGGCTGCAGCTGTTGACGGGGACCGGTGGCCAGCCGGGTCCTTTCCAAAGGCGCTGACCCCACGGGGGTCTCCAGGCCACAGCACAGCTCGGCTGTTGGAGGAGAGGGTGGTGGGCTCCTTGGTGCTCACCCCACCGCGTCCATCAGCATTTGCTGACTTTCCCCCGAGGTGGAAGCACCAGTAGCTACTTGGGTAGAGTTTGCATGGGGGTTTAACCCAAAGCCTTGGGCTGGTGCTGCTCTCACATCTCTGACATCCACCGTGCCAGGATGTGCCGATGCTGGAGAGCGAGGAACTGGGAAATACGGGTCTGTCTTCTGTTACCTCTTCCTAGGCCGTGGCCGCGGTGCTCAGGACCCTCACCTGTGGTTGCAGACGTTGCAGATGCTGTCAGCACCTGAGCGGAGCTGGTGGCGAGCGCAGGGAAGGAGGAGCAGAGCTCCTCAAGTGAAGGGTCTGGAGCACAAGTCTTGTGAGGAGCGGCTGAGGGAGCTGGGGTTGTTCAGCCTGGAGAAAAGGAGGCTGAGGGGGAGACCTTATTGCTCTCTACAACTGCCTGAAAGGAGGTTGTAGCCAGGTGGGGGTCGGTCTCTTCTCCCACGTAACAAGCAATAGGATAAGAGGAAACGGCCTCAAGTTGCACCAGGGGAGGTTTAGGTTGGGTATTAGGAAAAATTTCTTCACTGAAAGAGTAGTCAGGCACTGACAGAGGCTGCCCAGGGAAGTGGTTGAGCCCCCATCCCTGGAGGTGTCTAAAAGATGGGTAGATGTGGTGCTTAAGGACATGGTTTAGTGCTGGACTTGGCAGAGTTAGGTTAATGGTTGGACTTGATGATGTTAAAGGTCTTTTCCAACGTAAACAATTCTATGATTCTATGATTCTGAGTGGGTCAGGCACCATGGTGCTCATCCAGGCTGGTCTCCAGCCACCGGTCCTGGCCTCTGACCGATGCTCTGAGGCAGTGGCGTCCTCGTCAGCAGCCGGTAGCGGAGGGGCTAATTACGTGGTGTCACACACAACAGGGGAAAATCTCTCCTGATGTCCTTTGTGATCCACTCCCAGCCCGGAGCTGGATCTGATGGGTCTCCTGCTGGTGTGTGGAGAGAGACCAGCCACCTCGCTGGGCGTGAGAGCATCAGGACAAGCCCAGCTGTTCCTCTCAGGGCCATGGGGCTAGATTTCGGTGTTCGGTGGGGTTTTGTACTGCGCCTGCTCTCGGCAGAAAGGAGTCTCCCGGCAGAAAGGAGACTGCTTATTTATTTCCCATGGGGTAAATAAGCAGCTTGCTAAACGATAATGACTTTCCCTCATTGCTGATCCTTACTTCATTTGACCTGGTCCCTACTTTGAAATTTTCCCTGTTTCCCAAGTGCAGCTGGAGTGTTTTTATTTAATTTGCATGAATTCTATATCACCTACAATATAGTTCAATCGGTAAGAATTAAGTGCTGGCGAGATCTCCTAACAGGGAGCAACAGTTTTATTGCAGATGCTGGAGCCTGTGATTGAGTGGCCCATGGAGAACGGGACCGAGGATACAGGAGGACCAGGAGAAGCGGTCTTACAAGCCCTGCCCTTCCCACCAGGGAGGCCCAGTGGATTTTTGGGAACGATTTGCCATTTCTATGGTCCCCGATGATGCCTGCAGCACGGAGGGAAGATCAGGAGACCGGTGCTCCTAGTGAAGACATGCAGCTTGATGCAGAGAATGAGGAGCTGTTGTGTGTTTCAGGAGGAGTTTCTGAAACCCAAAAGGAGAGATGCACATTGCAGCCTTGGAGAAAGGTCCGCTTTGTTTTCTAATAATAAAGGGTGACATGCAAGCTTTATTAACAAGGCACATGGGGGAAAAAAAAGGCTCAAGGGATAACCCTGAAAAAGTGGCGCTAAATGTGTCATTTTTATGAACCTGATTTTGTGAAGGGTCCCTACATGCTTTGGCAGGAGGTTGCAGCAGGTTTACAATAATTTGTAGAAAGATAGAAATGTTTTCACCCTGAAGTGAGAAGAAGGGCAAAAAACCCAGCGTTGAGATGCTTTAGAGTCATCTTCCGAGGCGGAGGCTGGCGGAGGGATGGATACCTGTCACTTCGGGTCGGGAGAGATGGGTCCAGCTTTGAACACCCATGGACTTTGCTGGGGGGCTGATGTGCGGACCAAGGAGCCAAACCCTCCATCAAGAGCCTGGATCCAGACACATCAGGGAAAGCTGGATTTTCACCTCCATGGAGTTTGGTTTGGAAAAAAAAAAAACAACCAAAAAACATTTGAAATAGCTGAAAAGAGGGAAGAGTGAGAAAAAGCCGGATCCTGGGCATCTGCCCCGAGGCGGGCAGGCTGGCAGGGACACGGCTGTGCTGATCCGAGCCTCCTGGCACGGCCCAGGACACGTCCCCCCCAGGCTGGGGACCGACCCCAGCCAGCATCTTCTATTTCTCCATCAGTCCACAGCAGTGGTTGTGCCCGGAGTTGCCGCAGCCCGCTGACCTTTCCGCTGGCACTTGCATTAATTCCCCTTAAAGCGCCTTTGGATCCTCCGGAGTTTATTTCTGTTTCTAAGGCAGGGAGTGAGCAGTCGTTAGAGCAGCGCCCTTTTGCTAACGGACCTTTCGCTAACGGGGAAGTCACTGGCCCCCGATGTCCAGGTCAAGAAGAGTTGTACTGACGTTTGTACATCTTTTTTTTTTTTTTAATTTAATGGAATTGGCAGTCCTCAACCGAAAGCAACCGCTGGGGAAAAAAAAAAAGTTTAAAATTTCCCTGCTGATTGCTCAATTCCGAGTGTGTCTGTTGTTATATTTCTATTTGTGTTGCTAGGGCAGCAGTTAAAAGCATTTTTCAAATTAGGCACTGGTAAGCTGCGGGCCGAGCCAGGGCTCTCTCTTTGATGGCATTGACACCAACACGCCTACATCTGGAAAGCAAATTGCGAGCCCGGAGGACAGCAGGGTTTCTCTCCTCTAAGAGAAATGCAGGCTGAGACCACAGACTTTATGCTAGGTGTTATTCAGCGCTTCCGGATGTCTCGAATTTATTGTTTATAGCACAGAGGCTGAGGGTTTGATCCTGACAAGCATGAGCATCCTTTGTTCATGTTACGATGAGCAGGAGATAAGAATTGGCAGCGCCGTTCGGGAGGTCCTTGCCATACCCAGCTCTGGACATGGAAAGGAGAGGCTGGGCTTGAGGCTGGGCTTGAGGCTGGGCTTCCCTTTGATTTCTACGGGAGCAATGCTGATCAGTGAGAAAGTAACGGTTTGTTTGCTTTTGCCAAAATAATGAAGAAGACAAGGGCTGGCCTCTCAATGATGCACTTTATGAAGAGCACACTTTCATCGGTGCCAGCCAGCCTTACCTTTTCCCTCTTTTTTGTGCTTCGACTTTGTTCTTTGGGCCTCATTAAGAGAGGGAGCGGGTCCTTTCCCAATTAAAATGTTGACATGTCGGAGACGCTCTCCTTCCCCATCGTTTTGCCTCTGTTTGTAAGTGATTGCACTTTGCAGGATGAACTAGAATTAAATCAAGTGAACTTCGATTGAATAATGCAAGCTATAAAGCAGCCCTTCTCCATGAAAAATCTAATTTCTTTTTTATTTTTCTGTTTTGATCCCCTAGCCTGCATGGAGATAACCTTGACAGATAATCCCATGGCTGAGGAGAGGCCTCGTAAAGTGCTGGGCTGCCTCGTGCACCGGTGGGAGTGTGCTGGTGCGGGCAGCACAGGCAGCTCTGTCTGAGGGTGCAAACCCCCAGCCCAGGGAAGCACATTTCCCACCCTTGTGGCCACGTCACTCCTTGTCTTGTCCAAGATCTGGAAGTAATTAGCATTAGTCGTGCTGCTTTTGGTGGTGTGGGGGATTCGAAGCCTGGGAACGGATGCTGTGACCGACCCCGCGGGAACCCCCTCGCTTGCGTGTGGACTTGGGGGTTGTGTCTTCATTAGCAACGTGGCGCAGAGCTTCCTGAGCAGGGGGCACATGTGGACCAGGGAGTCCGCATGTTACGCCAGTCCATCAAACTTAAACCATGGGGAATTTGCTCGTCGGTGAATGATTTCAGTTCAGCCAGGATTTGGTCTTTTTTTGGGTCAGAAATCAATAGCAAAGCTCCAAGTGATGTTGGTTAGAGGGGGATTTAGTGCGAGGTCTGCATCTAGGCTGCAGCAGGGGACGCGGTGGCAGCACATGTGGCATTTCCTCAGCCTGCAGTGGGGTTTCGGTGACACCAGTCGAGCTTTCCCTGCAGATGGCCCTGGGTATCCCTTGGCCCCTGAAGCCTGGGCCATACGGCGTCAGTGCTCTGAGCATTTTAAAGCTCTGTGATGTATGTGTACGTATTGAAATTTGCTTTCTGGGTCCTCCCACGCACCTGTTCCTCTCCTGGTTTTCCCGGGGCTGAGATGCACACACATAGGGATGAAGCTGATGGAGGTGGTGGTAGGTGCAGGGGGTCTCACACCGCTGCTGGGCACAGCGGCAGGGCTGGGGATGCGGGGACAGAGCCAGCTGAGGCTTCAGGGTTGCTGGAGCCATTCCCATATCCGCCAGTGCAGGGTGATGGAGGGGGCTCCCTGCCGAGCAGGGATTGCTCCGAAACTGGCTCCGATCCCTCCTGCCCTCCATCGCTCAGCTGCCCTCAGAGCCTGTTTTCAGGGCTGGGACCTCTTGCCTGCGCCGCGGGGCTGCTGGGGGGACCAGCTGTGGGGTGGCATCCCTCCCCTTGGGATGGCAGTGCCAGGATTGATGGGTAAACACAGGATCAGGAATTTTCTGCAGCGTTTAAAGTCTTGGGCATTGCGTATTTTAAAAATCCATGTGTCCATTTGCTCTCGAGCTCTAACCGTCAAAGTTGTCCTGCAGGACCGAGGATGCAGGAACTGCAGGGACCAGTAGTTTGTGCACTAAATCTCCTGCGTGACTCTCCAGCAGTAATTACTATGTGAAAGTAATAACTGAGCTGTGCTGAGTGCTAGGCCAACTCCCCCGGCTCGCAGCTCCTTGCATGTTTCTCTCTGGGAGGCTCCTGTTTGGTAAATTAGATATTGTGCTGTATTTCAGAAAAGGTCACACTTAACCAGCGCTGCCTTTGCTTTATTATCTTGGCAGAGCAGTCTAACCTCTGCCGGGGTACGATTGGATTTCACATTCGGCTCTGCTGCAGCGGCCCCGCTCCCTGCATCCTGCCATTGTGATTACGTTAGCAGCAGACTCTGCTTTCCTTTATTTATTGAGACATTAAAGATGCATGCATTTATTTTTACCATGTTCATAATTGCCATAAAAACAGGCCATAGTATCCCAGAGCGGCTCTTTGGGAAGGAGAGCGGCCGCGAGGCCGGGGCGAGGAGGAGCCGCGGCAGAGCGGAGGCAGGATGGAGCTGCTGGGGCAGGTGGCTGGCCCCGCTCCTGTCTGGGGAGACGCTTCCCGGAGGATGGGGGCAGAGCAGAGTCTGCCCCTTCTGCTGCCCAGGGTGCCTGGCAGGGGCAAGGAGCATCCCCCGGGCCAGGGGTGATGCTGGGGGGAGCCCAGGTGGGTTCCCTGCAGCTCTGGGGGGGCTTTGGGTGGACAGACAGACTGGGGTACCTGACTTATGCAAAGAGATCTGCATCCTCCAGGGTACGCGAAGGCCAGGATGGATCCCGGCCAGGCCATGCAGATCCCACCATGTCCCACCACATGGCTTCCACTGTGACTCACCGTGGATCTCCCGCCACATCCCACCATGCAGCTCCCACCACATCCACGGTAGTGCAACAGCCGCTGCATCCCACCTCACGGCTCCCACCATGTACCACCGTGCATCTCCCACCACGTCCCACCCCACCACTCCCACCATGGCCGCCTGGGTGGTAACACCCTGCTCTCTTCCCCACCTTCTGGCTGCTTTTTTTGGTTCCTTACCTGCTCAGAGCACCAGAAATCTGAGGCTTTGTAATCCGAGGTTAAAAGACGGTGTTTCAAGTGCAGAGCGAGTTAGTGGGTTTTGCTTGCAGATGACAAATCCATTGACTTTGCTTCCCCGCTTTCACTCCCCTCCAACTTTTAAGCATGTCACCCATTGTTTGCTTTTTTATTAATAACAGAGCCCACTGTCTCTGCAAATGAAATGATGTAAAACAAAGAAAAGTGCCCGCATTAAATTCTCTGGCAGGGGATTACCTTGCTAGCATTTACATATCTATGCAATAAATATTTTAACATGTTAATTATACACTAATAAGAAAAATACCTTTTGAACTTTCAGTCAAATTGACACACACAGAACGGAGTCCATCAGGGAATTAAAAGCAATTAGTTTTGTAACAGAGCGTAGTCACATTGTTTCTTCTCTGCAAATTGTTCTGTGGTCACCAGCCAGCCTTTTTTTCTGGTGAAAGCTGGTGGAAAGACCAGCAGGGACTGGAGTTTTCTGTGCCCAGCTCCGTCCCATCGCTGGGGTCTGTCCCGTGCCTGGATGCTCCTTCCCTCCTGTGGGGTTTGCTGGTGGCTTTTGACCTGGCTGTTCCCAGTCGTGGAGCAATCAGACCTGTAACCATCTCCCTTTTCTATTCCTCCTTCCAGACTGAAAACTACTCCTTCGATTCCAACTACGTGAACAGCAGAGCTCATTTAATAAAAAGGTATGTAGGCTTGCTTGAAAGCACTTGGGTTTGCCCAGCCAAATCCTGATTATTTAATGTTCTTCCTTACTGCGTTATATGCTACTAGCTTTTTTCAATATGCAAAACGTTTCAAGAGTAATCATTTGATTTTAAAAACAGTATTTACTTCCTATTAAGTCCCATTGCTCTTGGTTTGCAATAAAGGCAAGTCTTCTTTTCTTCTCCTTGGCTCCTTTGCACCGGGAAGTTGCAGCGAGTTAGGTGGAGTGCTGTTACCCTGACAACTTTCAAATTCATAGAGTTTATTCTATTTGAATGCATGGGAATAAAATTATAGATTTGGGTGGTGAGATCTCCCTGCCGTGTGAGGCGGGGGAAAAGGAAAAAAAAAAAATCTCATTTGGGGGGCAGGTCATTGGGTTGGATAACGCTTACTGTTTTAGTTTGAATACCGAGGCAAAACAGCACTTTGCTAGGCTTTTTTCTTCCATGGGTAAAAAGGAAATCATCAGTTCAGTTGCAACCTGGCAATTACTCTTGGGGGAATTTAACCCTTTGGATAAAATGCTGCCTCAGAGCTTAGCAGTGGCAAAGAAATGTCTCTGGGAGGTTAACACCGGGGTTATCCAGTTGAACCCCGCTGGATTGTATTAAACTGGAGATGAGCATTCCCCCCATGGGGCGAGTGGCTGGGCTTGCATCTGCCTCCTCGGCTGTTTCCGAGGCAGGGAAAGGCACTGACACAGCCCGATCGATACTCATCAGCAGGCCGCCGCGCAGGGCTGGAGGGCCGTCTCCCCGCGCAGGATGCGGGCGCAGGAGGTGGCCAGCAGCTCTTCGCCCACCTCCCCTCTTCTCGGCCGAGGTGTGGTGCGGGCGAGCCGGGGCCGTGCCCATGACCCTGCCTGCCGGGGTTGTACCCGGGGGCTCTGCAGAAGCCATTGCGGTGGCAGGGGTGTAACGGAGAGCAGGAGCCGGCCCTGAACTGTTGAGATCTGATCTGAGCAGTAAAAAAATCCAATTATCTGCCTGGCTGAGATCCCATTTGTTTACATCTTAAAAATATAAGGAGTAAGGGAGCTGCGAGCGCATTGTTTAAGCAGCTGGGGTTCAGCTAGCGAAGGGCAGGTATATTTGCCTGCGTGGCTCGTGATGTTTAACGATGCTAATGCAATTGCGAGAGAGACGGCTTGCCTGCGCCACGCCGCTCCTCGCCAGAGAGTCTGCAGGCATCCTGAAAAAAACCCAAATCTATTAATCTTTCCTCGTTCACACCTAAGATAAAGGCAAGCAGCGCTCCCGCCTGCCGCAGCAGGGCTTACTCGGAGGCTGTATTGTTTGGGAAATGCTGCTGCTGCCGATTCCCCGAGACCTGCCCATCCTTTAGAGAAGTGTCAGCCGCGGAAACATGTCGTGTGGCTGCTGCATTACAGTCTGGTTCACTGCGGGGAAGATAAATGCGTTGTAACACGGGTTGCCTGCGCATTATGAACAGCAGCTCCGTGTAGGACAGCGTTTCCCCTTGCTTTCTACCTTTGTCTTGTATCTTAAGTACAACGGGTGCCAGGAATGCTGTGCAGACATCTAAGAACAAAAAATATTTTCTGTAACATACTGTGGCATCATTTTCATCCTTTGCCTTTATGAAGACGTTGTAGCTCTTCTATCTTTGGTGAGTGAATCTCCTCAAATCCAGGACTTTAATTAATCTATTTGTACTTTTCCTGTGTTGTCTGCCTGCCTCTCTCGCACATCTACACACACACAAATGAATTGTAGATTTGTAGTGCTTTCTTAACTTAAAATTCTTTGATGTCGCCTGGAATCAAAGTCAGTGGCTTCAACAGGGACATCTTTATTTAAAAGGTAATGTTTGAAGGTTTACCAATTTATATGTATTTCAGAGCTCCCCCCTCGCGTGCTTTTGCAAAGCATCAGATGGTAGGTGGTCTGCTTGGTTTCCGTGGAGACGCAAAAGGGCTTTTCAAAGTAATGAAAATCTCCAGCTCTTTGGGGCTTTGAAGCACAGGCCGCGTCTTCCACCGACGCTTCACACCGAATCAGCCAGTGAGAAAGTTTGGGGCCATGGGTGCAGGTGGATCCCCCCCGATGGGTGCAGATTTCCCATGCCAAGGCTGGGTGTGGACGGAGGTGCAGAGCGGGTGGCCCCGGGGACGCCCCGCTGGCCCTGCCACTGGGGCAGGCGCATCTCGAGATGTCCCTGCAGCTTGCCGCCGCCGGGTGTCCTGGGGCATCACCCCTCGCAGGGCAGCGGGGAGCAGCAGAAGGATCCCAAATGCAACCAGAAATGAAACTCTTCCATCCCTCCAGCCTAGGAGCTGGGTGCCGTGGGGTGATCGGAGCTGCTCACCCCTTGGGGGAAATTTGGGAGCAGCTCAGCCGTCAGGTCCCCCCAGCAGTGGCTGCACTTGCAGGCGATGTCAAGCAGTTCGACTGTGTATCAGCTCTCCTTAAACCTGTGTGAACTTGGACCCAGAATCACTGGGTTATTTTTAAAGATAAGAATGGCATCGTCATTGGGAAAGGAAATTTCCGTTTCTGGGAAGACTTTTGTTTTCAAGTTTTAAGTGATTAGAATTTGGCCTATAACCTAAAAAATTAGGGTTTAGATCCTGTGTAACTTCAATATGAGGTCATACGACTTGAGGGAGCCTAATTATGGAAACAGCCCATTTAATGTCTATTTTTTAAATTTTATTTTCAAATCCCGCTTCACTCTCAGCTTCCATAATACCCACAGAAGCTCACACCAGGCAGCAGCAGCCTGTGAGGTGGTGCAGGCTGGATGCTGTGTTTTGGGGTGCAGAGGTGCCAAGCAGGGGCTGTCCCCCCTGCACCCCCTGCCCCGGCTCTCTGTGCTGGGGGAGCAGTCCCAGCCCTGCCGCTGGGTGCTGGGGATGGCAGGGGACCTGCCTGTCCCTGCGGGGCACGAGGCTGAGCGGTGGCAGCCGTGCCACCACCGCAGGTGTCGCTGCAGCACCACGGGGGGGTGGGGGCCACCTTGTCCCACCCAGTAAATCACGGCTGTGTCTCCCCCAGCAGCTCCACGTTCAAGGACTTGGAGGGGAACAGTCTGAAGGACAGCGGCCATGAGGAGAGCGACCAAACGGACAGTGAGCACGACGTGCAGCGGGGCCTCTACTGCGACACGGCCGTCAATGATGTGCTGAACACCAGCGTCCCCTCCATGGGGTCCCAGGGCCCTGAGCAAGGTGAGCCATCGCTGTGCGCCCTGGGGGGCTGCCCACCGCCCCCCCGACCCCCACGTGCCCCATCCAGTGGCTCCGGTGCTGCCTCAGTGGCTGCACAATAAGGATGCTTAGCGCTTGCTGGGGATAACACTGTACATCGTTGGAGTGCTGGGTACATAGAAATTAATCTTCACGCCATGCCTGTCAGGTAAGCAAGCAGTTAGGATTATCTTCTATTTCACAGGCAGAAAACCCAAGGCCCTGAGCATCTGCCTGACAGCGAGCGAGCGGTGGGATTGGGATTAGGACAGGAATTAGCGATGCCGTGCCTGGGGCTGGTCCCTGCCGGCGCTCCTCTCTGGAGCGCAGTCGGTGCGCCCTTCCCTGCGTGCTCCGCTCACCGACTCCAGAGCTCTTCGCAGGTCCTGTCCGTGCAACTTTTCCAAAAGGTCAGCGGAGCACATAGGCATCCCATGAGGGATTACTCCAGGCAGTGGGCGAGGGTTTTGTATCTTTTTCCCCAAACAGGCAGCAGGATTTCAGCTCTTACACATCCCCACGTGCAGGGATGAAGTCCTGCTCCGAAACCAGACCCATATTAGCTAGAGGAAAGAAGTCAGAGGAGTTCAGCTGAGACCAAGCCGTCATTTGTACTTGGGCATGAATGTCGCTTTTAATGTTTGACGGATGCAAACATCCTATGCAAACATCCTGTCTTTTTCAATTAAGAAGCCTGAATGCGGTTTGGTGCTCGGGCGCAGGGGAGCCTCGGGGCGCTTGGCTATATCTTGAGATAAGCTGTAGCTGAGGCTCAACTGGAAGCCCCACTGCTAAAAGACTTAAGGATATGAAAACAAAATGCTGTGATTATGAACTGGTCTTCAGCTGTTTAATTCAATTCATGGTAAACATCATTAAAAGCCTTTGTTTTGCTGTCATAAAAGAGTCAAACGGGGGAAAGAGAGTTCTTGCCATCTGCGCCACCGAATGTTTTTTTTTTTTCTGGAGAGAAGCTGATCGCTGTATTAATTCTCGATAGAGTCTGTTAAATGGCCATAGTTAACCCTGTAAGACTCCGCGAGGAGGGGAACGCAGAGGTCACCTACCCATTCCACGCTGCCAGCCACGCTAATTGGAGAGGGATGGCATCTGCAGCGATAATGTATTTCCAGACAACCCTACTGTGGCCAAAGATGAAAAAAATTAAACATTTATATAACTGTACAGTGGCAGTTTAATTCTCCGCGGACCGGTGCCGTGTCAGAGAATGCAGGCTGATAGCTATCATTTATTATTCTTCTATTACAAAGAAATGCTTTTTCATTTCGATCAGGAGAGGGTTTCCTAAGATGCATTTGCAGTAAGGGATGACTGTAGGAGCAAAAATGTTCATAATTGATTCCTGTCCTGTTGAATGGCCTGAGCAACATCTGTTAATTTTTTGTCACATTTCTTCGGCAAAAAAGACAATCTCAATGGACTGCAGATAGGGTTTTACAGAGATTACATTTCTGATAAGTCTGCGTGCTGGCTCTGTCATGCACCAGATAACAATGCAAATAAGTTAGAGGATGAGTTGGAGGCAGAGCTCGTCAGAGGATTCCGACGGAAATAAATATGGTTCCATCCGTTGTATCAAGAACTCCTTCTTGTGTGTAGAATACCCCCCAAAAATCAAGAGTATTTCCAGAAGGCGACTTTGAAAGGCAACCTGTGTGTCTGGCTCCCAGTCCCGTGATGGCCAGGGAGCTGGTGCTCTTGGCTCTGGTTTATTTTTGGGAGGAAGCCGGCATGCCGGCGCTGCGTTGCCATCCAGCTGGACCTGCAGGCAGGCAGGCAGGCAGGCAGGCGTGCCGGGGGGGCAGCTCTCATGTCCTCCAGCACCCACGCAGCCTCACGCGGAGGAGCAGGGGGTGCTCACCTGCAAGGTTATCGGGGTGTTCGGGGAGCAATGAGAGGAGCAGCGCAGGCGGGGGGGTTAGCAGTTACTGTCACAGAAGCTGAAAAAAAGGTTAAAGAGAGTATTTTCTGAGCTGATTTGTCGAGCAGGGACTGCAGAAAATAATGAGGAAAATCAAGATGCTGAGATGATGGTGATAGCAGCAGTTCCTGCATGATTAAAGCGATGGTTTTTGCATGGTAATTTTTACCCGATTTCGGGTCAGAGTGGCAGGGCGGGGAGGAAACACAACAAGTTCAATGCCAAGGATGCACAGGACCAGTGGGCTGACCACTGCCCTGACTACACAGTCCGTGGCTGAAGGGCAGCCTGGCAGCTCACATCCCCACGCTTTGCCTTCGTTCGCCGTCCCTGCCCGAACCGCATCTCACGTAATCCCAGAGAAATGGGGTGGGAGAGTTGCTGGGGTTTACTCGTCGATGTTAATGATCCTGCCTGGGAGCCTGGCGAGGTGCCCCCATGGCCAGGCACTGCTGGGCTTGGACCTCAGCTTCGTGAGCGGCCAACCCTCAGACTTCATCAGATCATTCGGGAGTCGTTATCTGCTCAGTGGGTAATCCTGGATCTGCCGAGGCAGGACGCTGCTTGGCAGAAATCCTTGCAGCTCGGTGGTAGAGGATGAGAGGAGCTCAGTGGTGGCACCGGGGGGTTAGCGTGGGCCTGTCTGGCCAGCCTTCTCCTGCTGAGATGCTGGATTTCCTGCAGAAAGAGGTAGGCGTGGGGTAGGCATGGATGTGTCCAAGCTTCTTTAGTGTTCTTAAACCAGTGCGTTAGGCTGGCACTGACGGTGAGTACGTGACCACGGGAGCCCCAGGGACCTGCTGCAGATTCTCGGGTGGCCTCGGGGCACTTTACCCCTTCACTGCCCTGGTGCCACTTTTGGATGGGAGTGACACCAGCTGCCAGTCCTGCTGGCAGGAGCCCTTGGAAATTTCCTTTGGAAATGACATAGATTTCCAGAAAAATGGCAAACAAGCGTGGAGGGTGTCAAGCTTTAGTGGGCAGCAGCAGGTCATCAGAAATACTGCCTGGAGCTCAGCCACACCGCTTATTTTGGGAGTAGGACTTCTGCCCTCTTTACCTCAGGATCTTAATTATTGATTATAAATTCATCAGCTGAAAAGATTGCGTTAATTGCTCTAATATGTACCCAATTTAGAATTCATTATCGCCCAGAATTGTTTTGCTTCCCCTGGTAATTGATACCAAATGGGACGCTGAGGAAGGCGGGCACCGGCGCGGCTCCACCTTTCGCGATTGCCTTGCTGACGTTTAATTGTTTGTTTATTTGTGGAGGTGTTAAGCGCTGCTAGAAGTTTATATGCACTCCTTTCCTAACGGCGTCCTCAGCTGAACTTCCAAACGGATTTGTTTGAGAAGGGGAGGTTTTCAAGTGGCTGTTGGATCTCAGCGACGTTTTGGGTTGGCTGGAGAAGTCTGTTGGAGGATGGGGGTAAATCCTGCGGTCCCCCTTCGTATCTTGGCCTATTTCACCGCAATATGGGGTGGATTTTCTCCACGTCCTGGCGTAACCTTGACTCAAAGTCCAGCACTGGAGGAAATTATGATTTCCAGCAAGGAGGCGAAGTGCACGGTGGTGCCGGGCGGGAGACCCACCACCGGCATCGCCTCCGTGGACAGCGGTGGGTGATGCTGGCAGCCGCGGGAGCTTTGCCGCCGGGTTTGAAGCTCCTGGCACCTGTTCCTCCCAGCAACGCGGGGAAATCTCAGCGTGAAATGTTTTCCAACACTGCAGAGCGTGGTGGTGCTTTTCCCGGGAAATGGCAGCGCGGACCAGATGTTTCACAGGGTAATTGAAAATTCCATTTTATCAGAAAGCATTTGCTGTCAAAAAGTTTTATCTTTACTTCAACAAAGAGGTTGATTAGATCCCTCAGGACCTGAATTAGCATCTTTGAGGCTAGATACTCAGTTCTGTAATTCAGGTAGTTATTCCTCCCTTGGTTTTGCTCATACTGGGACTTTTTTTTTTTTTTTTTAATGCCTCCGCCCTCTTCCAGACATAGTGTTTGTGCAGGTTTGTCTTGTTTTCTTTGTGTGGATGTATACGGGCACCTGCTTAAATGTTTTCTATCACCTTTTTCACCTTGCCTTGAGCCAGAGCCATACTTGTACTCTATAAGTCATAAGAGCTCTTGCTAGCATAGAAATCAGAAAGGAACTATTTAAAATATGTGTTTTTAATGTTAGAAGCAACAGATTTCAAACTTATCTTAATTCCCAGTGCCAACCAGTATTTTTACCATCAGTTTTAGAAGGAAAATCGTTGGCCCAACAAAGCAGTGATTCGCTGTTTAAGATAAAAATAGAATCCAAAAGAAAATATGAAAATAATAGACACACACTAATCATGAAAAAGCCAGTGTTAGAAATAGTCATCACAGCCATAAAATAGTGAAAAAGCTTTAAAATCAAAGTGAGAGGGTTTTTAAGCAATGTCAGTAATGTGTCTCTACAGAGAATTGCTTCTAAAAGCATCACTTCCATTTTTCTGGTGCCAGATCAGCAGTAAAGGTTGGCGTGAAATGTCATCTGGAAAGACCTGATCCTGCATACATTTCCACATTTGAGTAACTTTGTTCACATAGGTGGTTTAATTGGGTCTGACTCTCATAAACTCCAGCAAGACAAAGGGTTCTTTGAATAGAAATGGGTTATATTTAAATGCTTACGTTAGGTCTTCATACTATCGCACACTGTAGAAATAGGCTTGGATGTAAAGGAGAGCCGGGCACATGATATTCACCGAAACTTTTCTGGCTGGTTGCATCCCAAATTATTCAGATACATCGTCATTAGGGGATCAGGTTTTATCTAGAATATTCCAATTGGTTCCTAGCTCATCTCCATAGTATCCGGGTACATTTCAGTTGTGAATTGAGAACATGACTAATGATATTAACTGGAGGCAAGCACAGGTATTAGAAACTGTTGATTTTTTAAGCTGATTTCCAGCAGTCATTCCACCTGCAACTCCCTTTTACTCTGCAGAAAAGCCTGTCTGTAGAGCTGTATGTACATGAAGACCTAAGTGACATATTCTCAGGCTTTGGAGTCTGGAAATACAGCCGCATTTCTCTGGAAGTTTCTACAAATTAATAAAAATACCTACTTTCTTGTATTCATATATGCAGCACAAAACATAAAGTATAACATTCATATGTGAGTGACAGCACATCCCTTAAGATGGATAAATGCTGTAAGCTTTCTTTACAGGGCAATGTCAATTATTACAGCTCTTCTGATTTCTGTATTATTGCATGGATCTGTCAGTAACGCAGCCTCGGAGAGCTCAGCGGTGCTCCTGCAGTGGCCAGCCTGGAGGGAGCAGTCAGCTTCTCACAGTGCTTTGAAACCCCAAAGAAGGATTTTTATGATGAGCGGGTAAGCTGGGCTTTGGGAAGAGGAGTTGATTGTCTTATGATTCCTGCACTTTTAAACGATTACGTATTGAGCATCTAAGTCAGCTTATGGATGGCTGGCGTGGTGGTTACTGATGCTTTTGTACATGCTCTCTCCATCCTCCCCAAGCGCCCGCTCCTGCTAACGTTGCCCAGCCGGGCTCGCAGGGGGACGTAATCTCTTTTTATTAGACCAGTGATTGTAACTGGAAAAAAGCTGTCAAGCACTCAGACTAACAAGCCTCTCTTCAGGTTGACCCTTACCGCTGCCAGGTACGCGGTGCTTAGCTCCATCTTCAGTGGGTGATCTGGGCAGGTAGGGTTGGACACGGGGTCAGGCTGCGCGGCCGATGGGCTCAGTGTCCTTCACCGCTGCGTTGTGTCGCAGCAGAGCCGGGCAGCAGTCACTCGAGGAGGTTTAATCCACGCACGGACAGGTCCCTCGTGTTGCTTCTTCCTAGGTTCATAGCTCTGTAGCATTGAGCACAGCTCGGAGAAGTCCTCGCTGGAAACTGCTGGTGGGGCAGGGGTGACACTGAAGTCATATCTACAGCAATAAATGAACGCCAGTCCTTTTCTGCAACAGCAGAACTAAATAACAAACAGATGTGTAACCTCCTGTGTTTGCATAAGAAGCATTATCGTATATCCCACATTCCTGGCACTCTTCCTTCAGTTTTCAGGTTCCTTCCATCAAAGATAATTCTTGCAATGTCTCCATCACTGAAGTTACTCAGTCCAGGGTCACAGGAGTTACAACCTTTAGATCCTCAAGTCCATCCCGTCTAAGCACAGAAAACACTCACCAGATGTGAACACTTTGGCAACTTTGGGAGGAAAACTAAAACTTGGATCCCTTCCCCATTGTGTAGGTTTGTAATGGATGAATGATCAACCCAGAAAGTTGGAGGGTTTCTAGTGTTTCATTGTACTTTTTAATGAGATTTTGTCAAATTTAGTTATTGCTTACCCATATTTTTGCTGGGTGACTGGAGAGCAATTTATAGGAGATATGAAGAAGTGATATTTCTGACTAGATAGCTTCAGCTTCTATTTGTGCTTGGTTTTGTTAACTGCTCCTAAACTCCAGCCCAGGCAGAAGGTTCGCAGAGAAGATCTTTGTCAGGGTTCAGCTGAAGGACGGGGCGGTGCTAACCCTGGCCCTCCCAAAGCATCCTTTTCCAAAACACCACACAATACTTAGTTTCTCAAATATTTCTAAGATAAATAAACAGTTCAGTCAAGCTTGCAGCTTCCTTTTCCCTTATAAACAAGCCAAAAAAAGGCTTGTGTGGGCTTTTTTTTTCTTTTGCCAGTAACCTCTAAGGAAACCATTAACACTTTCTGTCTCACAGCAGTTAAGACTAGCAAAGTGGTCAAGGTAATGGCCATCATATTTAACAGTAGGGAAGGTATATGAATAAAACCTAACCTTCTGCTAACGCAGCAAGCCAGCACTTCCCGATCTCCTCCTGTAATCAATCTACATCGTTAATGACTCTGAAAACAGACTGAACTGCTGGGGCTGGCACCGGGAAACTTGCATTACAAACTAACCGTCTCTTATTAACCTTTCGGTGTTTCCTTCACAGCACTAATTAGAGCCAAATAAAACTACTGTTTGTGAAACTCTTAAGTTAAAATACAATTTTCAGAGGAAATATGGTAAACTCCAAAGCTCCTGTTTGCTTGGCCTTTCTTTTTAATTATGATGGAGGATGGCTGTTACTTGTTTAACAGAGGCTTACATGATTAATGCTGCAATGTTACTGTAATTAAAACGGCAAAAAAAGATGTGATTGGAGCCCGTATAATTTACAGACATCTTGGCATTCTGGTGGCAGAGCAGCATTAAGTGTTGCAAAGAGGAATCATAAAAATTTATTCTAATTAAAATTGCCAGATTGACTAAACAACAGGTGACTTATGTAACTGGAGCGACTTGCTCTTGGGGTGAGAAATCATCTGAAATCAGTGAATTATACAAAGCTGTCTATTATTCTGCTAAATGGGAAAGTGTGTGCTTACCATGGCAACCTGCATCAATTTTGCAGCTGCTGGAAAATACAGGGCCTTTATTAAAGGAATAATCACCGCAAGCAGCGTGCTGACCCTCGGCTCGGCGGGCGCGGGATGCCCGGCACAGCAAGTTTCAGAGCAGCATTCTGGGCACGGGCGGTTGCCATCAGGCTAAATCCGCTCCTGCTGTACCGAAACACGCGCCCGGCAGCTCGGGGGTGGTTCGGGTACGGCGCCGGACCCGCATCTCCGGAGGGGGTGGTACAAGTTGCGTGCCTGTTTATTTTCCCCCCAAAAGTGGTGCATACAACTTTGTAAGTGCCATAAAGATAAATCGTTTGGACATCTCTTAATTACGCTTGCACGCTGCAGAGAGCTGTAGGGCAGGGGACTGCATCTCCCCTGGGTGCAGGGGAAGGAGCCCACCCGTCTCTGAAGTATGGTGTATATGGGTGAATGTCTAAACTGCTCTGGTTCCAGCAGATAACTGCTGAAGGGAGACATACCACTGGGTTTGTATATAGGTTGTTTTACTAAATGATCTATGTAATAATAGATAAGTCAAAACTCTGTAATAATTGGCACCAAACAGCAAAGAGAACTTGCAGCTTTTATCCGTCTTATGGGAAGTGCTGCCACTCAAAACTTGCGAGCGCTATATTTTATTTCTCATACAGCATATATGAATGTGAGAGAGTAGATATTTTTAAATGGGTCACAGAATTGTTAAGAAGTTTGGCAGCCTTTCCTCACGGCAGACGTGCAGGTATGCAGCGGCGCGGGCAGGGCTGGGAAGCAGGAGCGTGGGGCTGTGCCGGGCACTGGCTGGGTTTGTGTTGCCTTTGCTCAGTGATTTCCCTCTCCATCCTGCATTTAACCCCTGTGTCTGTTTGGAAAATAAGTTCTTTATAGCGAGTTATTATAGATATATGCTAGCCACAATGAGTATAATCACAGTAAGCATAATATGGCCCCATTTTTGCTGAGTATCTGTAATAGTAATGATCAGCTTCCCCACTCTCAGCATTAGCTCTCTTAGTGTTTTTATTTTTCAACAGAAACCCTTTTTTGTTCCATTTTCCTTATCATATTTTCACCCTTTTTCAAGTATGGAGAACGACTTGCTTTGTAACCAGCTTCATTAGCTACTCGCACGTTGTGTTTCATTACCGATACCCACAGCCAGTTGCGGGTGACAGCACGTGGCAGCGGGTGACCGGCAGTCATCACTGTGTCGCTTCATCTTCGGGCAGTGACGGTGACACTTGGGGCAGGGAACTGGAGTCGGGTCGAGATGGGTTGGACTCGAGATCTGGGTGTAGTAAATAGGAGGACATCTGGGTATGTGGAATGACTAGCTGTAGTGAGAGCAGAGCTTTATCCTGAAGAAATCCTGGGTTAACGTCAGTCCCTGTAGGAAAAGGAGAAAATTGAACCACAAAAAAAAAAAAAAAAGATGAATAAAACCCTCTCTGAATTGAAGCAATAGGAAATGAAAATTGCTGAGATATACTGTCATGTGGGTAGTGGTGCTACCAACCTTGTGCTGCAGTAATTACCTCTATGCATGCAATTTGTGCTTGGCTACGACTGATTTCCCACATCATCCGGAGCCCAGGCTATATTCAATCAGTCCCAGCTGGAGAAAACTATCTTGGATCATTTGGTGAGATTTCACCACAGATGCTACCTTGCGTCTTAGGGAAGCGCTCGAGAGCTGTACGCCCCAAAGCCTCCCTGGCACACGGGTGGAGGTGTGGGGCCGGGCACGGGAGGCTCCCTGCGGCACGGGGAGGGGTGCCGCGTCCTGCGGGGTGCTGAGCACCTGCAGCTGGGGGGGGCTAAAGGCGAGGAGCTCCTAGCCCTTTCTAGGCAGAAGGCTTTGCTCCGCTGGGTGTGTGCTGGAGAGAGTAGGTTTTGTGGTTGTTCTTGCACTGCTTTCTGTGAAAAATGAAAGAGCGAAGAGTGTTGGTTGGAAATTTTTGTGAGAAGCCTGAGGACGGTGGGTGTCCGCATCACTTGCAAACCAAAATAGGTCAGGCACTTGATTTCTTCTGACTGCTTTGGAAGTGTTGGCTTCATTAAAGAGTCGAGGCAGGAGATCAGCTGGTGCGAGCACGGCAGACGGTGCTGCTTCATCTGCTCAGGCACGTTCTCCGCTCAGCTGGTTTAATGGGCGAACCGCTCCTGATCCAGGTGAGGAGCCTCTGGATTTGCCCTGCGAGGGGAACAGCTTTCTCAATTCAACTAACTCTGCTTCTGGATTTGGTACAGCTCAGTGAGAAGTTATGAAGGAGCAGCTCCCTTTCGGGAAGAGGAATTTGGCTGGAAACCTGAAGTCAAAACTGCATAGTAGTAATTCAGGAAAGGTTAGAGAGCCAGAAGTGTTTTTGGGAGCGGTAGGTGGTTAGCGGAGGGTATAAATACCTTTGGGGAGGGTCTGGCACACTTAGGTGGGTCCCCGGGTGGGCACTATGCATATACTGGACTTTCATTTGGTTTTCACTCTCTGCGTTTACCAGCTATTTGTGCCGCTGACATTGCTGCTCGCCAGCATGTTTCAGCGGGAGCCGTGCCTTCTCGATGCTCCGCTCTGCCCGTCCTCGCCGCGCCTCCCGCAGCGGGCTCCTGGGAAGCCATCCCCGGCAGCGCGGGGCTGCCGTCTGCCTCGCGGCGCGCGCCGGTTCACTTCCATGTCCTGCATCTGTTCTGACAGGCGGTGCTTTTGCAGCCGCTCTCTGATTAGTTTTGGTCCCTCGGATGCATTGATTTACAGACCTTTGCTCTGCAATACAGCTTTTCTCGATGACAGTCCATGAAGCACATGATAACTCAGCAGCCTAAATTATTCAGGCAAATTGAATGTGTTTGGCTTGTTCCAAACTTTTGTTTCCTTTCAGCGCTGTCAGGAGAACAGGTAGCCGTGATGCTTGTATCCAACTCATTCCAGTGCCAGGGAGACAAACAGCTCAAGTATAACCTGTGTTTTACCTTGTTCATCACTTATTTCTGCCTTCAGCCGTGCTTTGTCTGGGCACTTTTGGGCCTCATAAAAATGTTTAACTTGCATCTAGGCTTGCTCCCCTCTGGTACACTGCTGGGCTCTGGGAAGTCGCTTCATCTTCTGGTGGAAACACCCTTGTAAAACCCAAAGAAAATTCTGTGTCTGTTCCACCCTTTAGCCACGTGTCCTTTTGTGGAAGTATATTCACTCATGCAAATATTTTGACCCATTAGTCATCACTGTAGGATCCAAGAACCTCATATTAATGAAGACAAGTAATTAAAATGAACAATTCTACCTGCAATTCCCTTATCGCCTGACCTCTGCTTTGTCAGTCTTCCTCCATTATTATTGGGTAGATATGTCCAATTAATTCACTATAAAATCCACGCAAGCCCCACTTCACAGTGCTTTGCAGCAGCCAAAGAGCTCTGGCACATCAGGTGGAGAGGAGATGCTTTGTCAGTGCAAAAATGTCCCATTGCTTTCTGGAGACTGTTCTGCATCAGGAGCTTCTGGGTATAGCTGAAGGCATTGCCTTTCATTCTCCAAACATGTGTCTGGACATTTAGGACCTGACTCAAAGCCCGTTGAATCCAGCGGGACTCTTTCAGCTGAGACCATTGGGCTTGAAATAGGACCCAAGAGAGGTGCCATCCTCGGGGGACGTGCTCTGGACTTTGCTTGAGACATCGGTCAACTCAGCCTGTGTTCAGAAGTGAACTCGGGGAGAAAATATCCGCTACTAAGCATCTCTCTGAATCAGCAAACAAGGCACAGCTGCTGCTGGAGGATGGAGGTTTGCCTTGGAAAATTCGAGCTGCAAATGAGACGCATGATTTTAGGAATTAGAATAATTACCCCCTGGAACAGGTTCCCAAGGGATGTGATATATTCTGTATCACTTAGAGTCTTTAAATCACATTTGCATATCTTTCCTAAAAGCGTGCCTAGTCACTCAAAGTGAAGGGCTGTGCTTGAGAAGCACAGTGTGGCAAAGCTGAGCATCCCGTGGGTTGCAAGGGAGCAGAGCAGGGAGTCACCGTGGTCCCGCGTGGATTAAGCTCTGCAGATCCCTTGAGGAGTAGGTTTTGGCACACCCTCGAGGAGAAGGGCTCACGGCCGTCCCCTTGGCTGGCGCTGGCTGCCATGCAGGAATGTGCAGAACTGAGCAAGTAACCACGTTGGGGATGATTCAGGAGTGAACTCCCCCAGCCAAAATCTGCCTTCCCTTTCCGAAGGCACACAGTCCCTTCCTCGCTGAATCAGACGTCCCCAGGGGCTGAGCAATCCTGGCTGTATCAGTGTTTCCAGGACCTTCCCTCCCACCGCTCCCCAAATGATGACAGTGTTTTTGAAGACCTCATTTCCCGAACTTTCCCTTTCATCTCTCCAAACAGCAAGTAAATGAGCAGCCCTTTAGTTTTTAGTTACTGCTTCTGCACCGGGTGAGCTATCAGAGGCTGTTGACGATGACTTTTCTCTTTTCCGTGCTCCTGCCTGCAGGATTTGGGGAGATAATTCATTTGGTCCTGGTGCTTTGTCAACTTTCAGCAGTTGTAATTGCCTAATGATCAGTGCTGATGCCGTTGTTAAGCCTGTTAAAACTTTGTCCTGCTGAACAGCCAGACTGTGGCTGTCTCATCATGTTGTGCCTGCTGTGTCAGCTGGGGCCGCCTTTGATGCTCCCTTCCCGGTCCTGGCTTTGGTTGCTGCTTCCCATCCCACCTCAGGCGCCTGCTGAGGGGGATGGCTGCAGCAGGGTGCTACCCATGCTAGGAAACTGCTCCCGGGGGTACAAATAACTAAAGAATAACTCCACGGAGAGCCAGCTGCTTTCCAGGATGAATCCCCTCTCGCCTGCCCCAATGCCCGTGCTGGCCCTGAGAGCCGGTGCTGGGGGTGAAGGTGGTCCATCGCCCTGAGCCCTTGTGGGGTGTCGAGAGATGCTCTCTGGAGAAGGCTATCACTGGTAGGGTTATTGCTATTTAGTAACCTTCACGCCATTTTTGCTCTTCCATTTCTCGGATGCCTTTTCCACCTTTGTTATCACTTTTTTAGAGCTCTAATTGGCTGCATTTTGTGCTATCACCTTCTTTGCTATGCATCCGAGGTGCCCAACTGGCTGGTGCCCTCTCGAAGCTCCCGTCGCTCATCCTCGCCTCTTCCAAGGCTGTTTCTTACTTAATGGCGCACACTGAACATTAGTGCATTACCATCCCTTTTCCAAGAACAGTCTCCATCCACTCTTCTCTCGTCCCCCAGTGCCTCATCCAATTTAATTAATTATACTTAGTATATTACGCATCCTGTCAAAGTTTTTCCTTTCCGAGGTTTAATGGTTTTTTAATTCTAATGCATGCTGCATGTGTAAGTGTTTTAGAAATGAGGCAAGCGTGCAGTGGCAAAGAGGCAGCATTACATCTGTGTGCCACAGACAGCGAGGGTGGATCCCTGTAGAGAGGCTCCAGCAGAATTACTGCAGGACCGCGCTGCCTGCCTTCCCATTGCATCCCCCTTCTTGTGCTCAGGAGGAAAATCAGGCTGATTCCCACCGCAGAGGTTCACGTTTGGGTTAAACCTACCCGCTTATGGTGCATCTCGTGCTCCTGCCGCAGAAGCGGGCGCCCGGCCGGCGGCTTAGCCCCAGCACCGGCCGCGTCTTCTCGGCTGCTGCAGCCCTGTGGTGAACGCCAGTGTAATGAACTTGACTCTTCTCCTCGTGCTAACCGTGTCTGAAAGCACCAAATTACATCAGTCATTTCAACCTTGCTTTATCCCTTTGAAGAAAGGCTGTGTTAAGGATGCGGTGGGGACTAGACTAATCAGGTAACGCCGGCTGGGGCTGGTACCTATCGCTCTTTATTTCCCAGTGACAGTTAAAAGGTTTGGTCAGAAAAGTGGTTCAGGAGGAATGACTTTGTGGGGTCTTATATTTACCAGCTTTGGATATTTCCAGATAAAACCTGCTCAGACTAAGAGGGTTGTGGGTTGGTGGGTTTTTTTTTTCTTGCCTGTCAGTGTTGCAAAGTGCTTAGGTTTTGAAAATCCAGCTGGGCTCTGTCTGTCTGTCACACCATCACCGGGAGTAATGATGCCGTGGTGCAATTTAGCTGGCAGCCCTGTGAACCGGGGCCAGGAGCCAACACAATCCAGACTGACCTTGGGGCAGCGCTGCAGAAATGCACCTCGGAGAAATCAGAAATCATGGGAGGCTGCGCAGGCAGAGGTTGGGCCAGAAGTCCGCCGTGCTGGAGCAGTGCCGGAGCAGCCCGCCTCGGGCAGCCGGAGCCTCCTGCCCTCTGCGCTGGAGACCCAGCAAGGTAGCACATGGCAGGGCCCCAGCGCGGCGTGCAGACCCCCCGCATCAGACTCGGCATCCGTGCCCGGGCGCCCGTGGGTTGGCATCAGCTTGGCAGGAGCCGACTGCTTTCCTTGCAGTACTTACACAGGTCATGAAAATACACTTATTTTCCATTCCTATTGCTCAGCCGTCTCACCATGGCTCTTCAGTTTACAGCCCCAGACAAACTCGAGGGCTCGTTTTCCATCTCGCCCCCATGGCTGGATGGGATGGGATGGGATGGGACAGGACGGGACCCCGCCTGCATTGCTGGAAATTGAGCTTGTCCATGACTCTCACATAATGTAGTTTCCCTAGGCCTATAATGAGGTTTTAGATTTGACTCTTGACCTTATAGTAATTTTATGTGTATATTTATACACTATGATCACTCTCTTAATTAATGAAGGTAAACTTAATTGCCAGAACGAAGTTTTGGCTGAATTAAATGGGCCAGATTCCCAGGCTTTGGCAATGCCGTGATCTCTTCTGGTGGCCATGGGGCCAGTCTAACCTGTGGCTGGTGTTCCCCTGGCATCGCCGTTGTTCCTCGTTGGTGTGGAGCTGGAGCCTCGTTTGAGCCCTCGGTGTAGATCCATGGCCGGGACAGAGAGGACCAGGAGTCTCCTTGTGTCACAGTGAGTCATGGTGCCGGATCAAGCCGTGGGCGCTGTTGGGTGCTGGACAATGTAGAGCAGCTTTTGTAGACCTGTCCCTGTGGCCGTCCCAGTTCCCTGTGGGGTTTTCTGATGCACCTGCCACCCTAGGCCAGCATCTCATCGTGGGACATCCCTGTGCTTCAGACAAGGGGGATCCACCAGCATGGAAAAGCCCTGTGTTCATCTGAAAAACCCAAAGAGTTCAAGCAGAACACCAGGGAGAGGATAACGCTGGGTTCCAGGGTGGAGGAGCGAGAGATCAATGTCATGTGAAGGATGGCCAGCAACCACTGCTTTTGGTTTAAAAAAAAAAAAAAAAAAAAAGGGGAAAAAATTCCCTAGCTCGCTCTCGATGGTGGGGAACGCCCCATCGTGCTGGGAGCCTTCCAGCTCCCTCCGCTCTTCAGAGCTGCGCACTTTTCAAAAGTACAAAGAGCTTCTCATAATGTTTTGCCTTGTGGGTACATCTATGATTAATTCCGTGCAAGCATTACTGGTGCAATAACAATACTGGAGGTCCTAAAACTGAAAAAGGAAACACATTTGGCTCGTACTTCATACACAATCACTTACACTTAAGCTATTGATAGTTGATTGGGATCTGTAGACTGCTGGGCTGGTGCCACTGGATTTCTGAGCGCGTTCAATGGCTGGAACAGACAGCGAGGCTGTAGGTTTTGGCAAGCTGTAGGTCTCATTAGTCAGGCTGACTGTATCTGACACGAGAGATTCCCATCCACCAAGATGAAGCTCACTTCCCTAGGCTTTGGCTGACGTCCCAACAATATTTACATGAAGGACAACAGAGGATCAGTGTTAGATTAAGGCTGTGAGTTTCCAGTAGGCAGACAGTTAAATATTCTATTGAAATACTCTTTTGATTATTTAGATAATAACGAAGTTTATGCATGTCCTTGAGAAATCTGGGGAAAGGCAGTTGTTTTATGCTAAGCATGCAAAGATGTGTTTAATCTTGATAATAGGAGTAAATTATGTATCAGCGTTTATAACCTCGGCTCCTTTATTTCTCATTTGTTGTGTGGAAGCGCCAGAAACCTCGCAGGGATGGGAGAGCCGCGTTGGGCGGGTGCGCAGGAGCGGGTCTCGCCTGCCTCCCCGCTCCTGCCGGCACCCTTGCCCTCCGCATCCCTGCGGGGAGAGGATGAGGATGGGTGTTTCTGCTTCATCCTGGCCAAGGGAGGTGCTGGTTGCGGTAAAACGTTTGCCGTGAGCCCCCCAAGGGGTGTACATAGGTACGGCTGCAGCGAGGACAGGGATGCTGCTCCGACAGGCGCTGGGCCAGGAGCTGGCCCAGTACAAGTGGCTGGGAATTGCTTCTTATCTCCACAAATGTAATTTCTGTTTTGTTAGATTTTTATCAGAATCGTCGAGTAGCTCTTTTCGGAGCAATGCCTAATTTTGAATGGGGTAGGGTAATAATTTGATTTATTGCTGCCATTGGAATGTGGCTGCCTGGCTGGTCCCGTGTTGCCCCGACAGAACACGTGAATTTGTCTGTTTCGGATTTGACAATAGCGGAGAAAAGTAACCTTTGGATTAATTAGTTTTAGTGACTAAAGTCCCATTAAATGGAAGGCAGCTGGTGTCAAAGGCATAAATGGAGACAAAGTTTTGCTCCCAATTGTGGGAAATGTGTTTAAACAGACTAGAAATGTTTCCATCTCTGCAGGGTATAATATACTCAAATGGTTACATTAACATGAAAAAAATATAAGAAAGAGTGTATTTAGGACAATCCCTCTGTATCCAGCGTTAATGAAATTGAATTCCAGTAATGAAGTCAAAGGGTTGTATTCTGCACTTGTGCAGGCAGCACAGTAACTGCCATTAGCATTAATGGGAGCTGTGCCTATGAATTACGGAGCTGTAATGGTTCGAGATGGAAAAGGTCTATCGGATCCTGGAGTGCTCTCCCCTCCGAGGACCAGATCCTGCATTCTAACATCAGTTAGGATGCTAATGAGCCCTGTATCGAGGCATGAGTAGCGGAGTTTCGGAGGTGAAATCCCCGCCGCTCAGGGGCCAGCACGAGCTCTATGGACCACTTAAGAAAAGGATTAATTGGAGTTTAAATGGTGTGTTCCACCGGTCCTCTGAAAGGGAATTAATTTTGCCTTGTGAATGAGGTGGGGATTGGCCCGCGGTCCCGGACAAAGCGGGGCAGCCAGCATTAAATTGCATTCCAGCCCATAATACCTTCTGGGTCTGGCTCCGCTGTAGTGCACGGCGTGCCCAAGCATCAGCTCCTCTCGCTTCGGGTGATCGCCCTCGTTCCCACAGCCTTCTTCTCATCCCAAAGGTGTGCCCGGGAAGGCATTTTTCCAGAGAAAATCTTTTGCATCAAATCTCTGCTTAGCCCTGCGGTGCGTAGCTAGCCAGGCACCCCAGATGTATCGCTGCGCCAGGCTTCGTTCATGATACAGGGACCGTTCTGCAGAAGAAAGGGCGTCATTAATGGTAATAGAGAGCAGAGGAAGAGGTGAATGGGCCAACCCCCCGGCTGGTGTAAATCAGCGTGGGTCCTCGGCGCTGCTTGGGAGCTGTGTGTAACAGCAGCAGCTGGGGGCGAGCCCCGTCACATCTCTCCGTTGACCATTACAGAAGCGATGCCCATGAGCTGCATTCAGCCATGGGTCCTTATCAGCAGTTGCCTGATAAATTAATCTAATTCACATCCCTTGTTTCGCTAAAATAATTCCTTGCAGGCATTTGCTTTGTCCAAGCACTGTTGACCTCCTGTGTCGGGACAGACAATCCAGGATTAAAAATACAGCATTTTTTAGCTTGCATAAATCCCGAACAATGGCAAAAGAGAGGAAAAGAAAGGCTCCTCGTTGCGGTAAAGAGCATTTGTCACTGTCCCTGGTTATTAGCATCCTCTGAGCATTGTGCAAGGGAAGCCACGCCAGGATTACATTTCTGCATAGACTGGAGATTTCTTATTAGGAAAGGCGAAGAAGGCTCTGTAAAAGCCCATAGGTCAAAAATATAATGCACTATTCCCCACCTCTTGTTTCCTGATATTGTGCTATTACCGGAGATAAGGGAGAGGTGCAGAGTCTTAATTTATAAGCAGATGATGAACCATGGCTGGGGACTGTTTGTACTTTGCTCGAGCTTATTATTTTATCTGGAGTGTAAGGCAGTGGATCGCTGCTCCTGAGCTGGGAACTGCCGCTCCTGGTGGGGTGGAGGGGAGGTGGGCTCTGCCGGCGTGCCGAGGGTGCTGGGTGCTGCAGGGCGGCTCGGGGACCTGCCTCACACCTCGTGGTCTACATTCCCCAGAAAATTAAGGTGCCAGAGTTGAAAAGAAACCCCAAAGTAGCTGGAAGAGGAGTGTTAAATAATGCAGTTGTGCATTGTCCATGAAAGATGGCTAACCATGAGTAAACATCAACAGCAATGTTTGATCCCTTCATGTTTACTATTTATTCATATTTATTATTCATAAATTCTGTCACAAATGTTAGGCCTGCACCCCAGTGAGACATTTGTATTTTATTTTAAGTTTGATTCCCCCCCTCCCCCTTAGTTCCGTGAACTGAGATTTAATGATTTGCTTTTCCACATCGTTCCCATGCTGGCTCTCCCTGGCTTTCCTCTTCTTGTTTCAGGAAGAGATTTCTAACATGGAAAAGTGATATTTGAATAGATTCCCCTAAGGCAATCAATTTACTTTTAATTTGTCTGGAACTAAGCTTTTCTTTGTTGCAATGAGAAAGGATTGAAACTGCTGTAAAATTTATTAGCTTCCAGGAAGATTTTGAAATGAATTTTTTAATGATCGTGCTGTTTGCTGTACCCAGGAGCAGTGTCATCGTGATTACAGTATAATCATACGGTTGCTGAAGAAACACTGAAATGTGGAGATAAAGCCAGGCTCCTGCACGAGGGTACCGATGGCACCGGCCCAGGTACGGGCACGCGTGCCCTGCACCGGCATCGGGCTGGGGCTTTGGGCTGGGGCCGCTCAGCACGATGCTCCCCCACGCACCCTCGCCTTGTGCACGTCCCAGCCAGGCTGTGATTCTTCCAGTCGCCGTTTTTTTTCTTATTTTTCATTTTCAAGCAACTCTTCCACTCCTTTTCCTTGCTCCCCATGTAATAGCACAAATGAGCTCTACTTACTCACCTCGGCAAAGCTGCTCTGACATGGATTGGATTGAACTGAGCGGCTGTTTGAAAATGGAAACTCCAGGGACTATTGTCATCGCCCAAATTGCACCTTAGATTGTATAACAGCGCATGTCATCTGGCCATTTATCAGGAATATTACATTCCCAGGCACTTGCACCTTGCTACGATTTAACTTTGTCTCTTTGGCCAGCACTGCGATGCCACTGGAGATAATTCAATTGCTCTGAGAGCTGAATGGGCACCTTGCACACCGGCTTCATGTTGCTCTGCCGCAGGTACGCAGGCTTTGAATAGGAGATTGAAAGCACTTGTACACCCTGGATGTTCGTTAGTCCTTCCTTTTAACGAGAGAAGGCCCCGTGCAGGGGGAGCTGGAGGCTCTGTTGCTCCAGCACCCACCCCATGTCCTCTGCCAGCTCCTCCTGGGCTCCTCTCAGCTCCCAGCTCTTGGGCATCCATCCCATCTCCCTGCTCACCTGGCCAAGAGCTTTCATGGTGGGATCGGGAAGTGCTGAGGGTGCAGGCAGAAGGGTGCTCGGACCCCTTAGATGGGTGCTGTGCTGGGCTCAGCCCCGGGAATTAGGGCAGTCTTGATTTTTCATGTCACCTCCCTGCTTCTGGTGTTGCTGTGCCACTGTCCCCAGCTCCCGTTCCCCGCCAGCAAGGAGAGCTGTGCGTCTGCCCACAGATGAGCCGCGGGTGTCGTCGTCTCTCCCACCAGGTCTTTCTGCAGCCGCTGGTTCTCAGCAGCCCGCTGCCTGGCTCAGACCCCGCAGGCAGCACAGGCAGCATGCGGGGCTGGCTGGGGCTCGTTATTAGTTGCCTTTGTGCTGGTCCCCTGAGGTGCAAGTAGAGAAGGTTTGAAATCTGGAGCTCAACGTGGGTTTTGCTGTACTTGTTGAGGAGCATATTTATTCCAGGGGTGGCTGTTGGTTTTATTTTAATTCATATTTGCTATGTGAAAGCTTACGTTCAGCAATGACACATTTTTTCTGCCAAGCCTCCAGGATAACTGCTCACCTCTTCATGGCAAGGCTTCTGCCAGGATGTTTTGCACCTGGAGGGGAATAATTTTAAAAGTGACCCTGCCCCAAGGTGCTCTGAAATGAGATTCTGGAGTTGTGAAGGCAGACTGGCTGAAAAATGGACATTGCTGCTGTGGGACCTGCGCGCCTTGTGTGCCAGACTGGATGGCCGTCACCCGCGCGTGGCACCTGCCCCCTGCGAGCTGCTCCGCATCTCTCGGGACAGCCTGTGTGTGACACAGGTATCCCCACAGCCTGATATGCAACAGGACTCTCCCTGCAGCCTGCACGCGATGTGCTTGGCTCATTAGAAAGCCCAGCCCAGCTCAGAGCAGCTTGCACAGCCCTGGGCCATGGTGTTCCCCTTCCCCGGGCCGTGTCAGCCGGCGGGTCCTTGCCAGCCTGGTGCATTGGGCTCCTTGGGGACTCCTGTCCGGGAGGAGGTGTCTGCTCCGTGGCTCATGCAGAGCGCCGCTGAAGCTGTGGCATTGCTCACCCAGCGATGCCCCTCTGTTGTTTCCTCCTCCCTTTGCTCAACCCCCTGCCATCGGTGCGCCGGGCGCGGAGGTGGGAAGCTGCCTGTTTTGGCTGCCTGCCGCTCGTCATGTTGTGCGTGGTGCGGTGGTTATTACCCGGGCTTTGCTCCTTGCATTACGAACATTTTTTAGTGCAGACAGTAACAGTCATATTGACTAGGGCAGGTCTAGGGCTGTAAAACAATTTCCTGTTGTCCTATTTCCGATTGTTAAAGTGGTAAAAAAAAAAAAAGACAGAACAGTACAATAAAGAGCCCGTGAATGTGAATGACCGTCCTGGGTGCCGTTAGGGCTGGGTGAGTCAGACCTGGCTGCAAAGGGCAGCACCAGGAGCGGTGCCCGACGTGCCTGCCTCTGCTTTGGGGCAGCAGCTGCTCCTGCGCAGGAGGATGCGAGGTGACAGCCCTGGGATCAGCCCGCCGGAGGAGCCCGAAGCCCTCCGAGCTTGCCTTTGGACCTGGGATAGCAGAGGAGTGCTGGGGTGTTCGTGTGTATCAATAGGGAGTGCTTATGGCGTAAAAATAGTATTTTATGTCAATTACAGGGTTAAGACAGTGATGGGTGGGTAGCTGAAAATCCTCATTCTGCCATGAAGAAGCGGCTGCTGGTCAGGGCCCCGCACTGGTCCCCGGGCCTGCTGCCAGGTCAGGGCTGGTCTGGGCAGCCCAGACATGTGTTGTCCCCAAGAGCAGGATGGTTTCTGGCTGTGGGACCTGGTCTCTGCAGACCAAAGCTGAGACATGTGGTAGGGACAGGAGCAGGGAGGCAGAATGTCCAATGGAGCTACCTGTTGTCTTCAGGTCTGTGGATGGCTGGTGACATCCAGCCTGGCGTCTTACGTACTTGTTACATTCCCTTCATAAAATAAAAGATTGAAACGGTATAATTTAATGTAATGCTTTTCATCTCTTCTCCTGCCTGCGTTTCAGCTGCCGCTGGCGCGACTTACAGACAAGCATCTTGGTATCCAAAGCGGATCATCGCCACAGCAGATAGGCACCGCGCCAGCGGTCTTTAGTAAAACCTCTCTTAAAGCACGGGTCCCTTCCTAGGGTTTGAGGAATATCCACTTGCAGTACAATCATTGGTGAAGTCCTCAATTTGTTTTTAACTGTAAAATGTGCCAGCTTGGAATAAATGGGTCAAGGCGAGGTAAACCTGCCTATGCTCCGCCTGGAGCCAGGTTTGCCTTGGCTGCGGTGGTCCCGTGGATGTGGGGCTGAACCGTGATTCTGGGCTGGGCAGGTGAGGAGCAGCAGCTCCCTCCGTGCCTTCCCGCGCTGGACCAGCCAGCCCAGCGTGTGCCCAAGATCCCGCCTTTCGTGTTTGCGGAGAGACTGAAGTGATGTGTGCTCCAGCAATGCGCCCAAGGTCACACAGCACAATAAATCAGTGTCTCATCAGGGATGAGAACCCGAGATATTTCTGTAGCCCCTCCAGCCATCACCAAGTCCTCTGCTATCGCAGCCAGACTACACAACTTTGTACGCCTGTAGCACCCTTTTGAAGTTAAGCTGTGGATAAATAGGCAGACAGCAACACTTTCTGGGCAATTTTTCTTTTTTTTATTTTGCTCAAGTACTTGAAAGTAACAGAATCAAAATATAAGAGCATGGGCTTTTAGATCTCGGTGCAGGTTGTTCTGCATGTAAGGCTCAGAGCATCCCTCTCTCAGACTGCTGTAAAGGCGGCTGCCGAAACCCAGACCTCCTACGCAGCCACCCGGCGCCACGCTCCACACCACCAGGTAGCTGCTCTGATGTAGAGAGAAAGCTTATGTTTTACCCATAGATTTTTCAATTAATTGGCTTCTTCTCCTTTAAAAAAAAATCCTTCTTTTTTTTTTTTTTGAGGTCTGCCTTTTACTCGTTTATTCTGTGTAAGTGTTAAGCTGCTCATATTTTGGTGCATTGTGTTATGTGCTGAGAATTTTTATCAGCCGCCCTAGTGCTCGAATGTGGTGGAAATACCAATGTGTCTGAGGAGCGGAGGTTATGCACACAGATGTACAAAGCATCAAAATGAACGGTTTGCAGATGGACGGGAAGCAAACCCAGGCTGAGTCTGCACCTTCGCAGGCTTCAATCCATCAAACCGGCACTGACCGAGCGCGGTCTTGTATGGGTAATGGCATTAGGGCTTTAACGCTGCTTTGCGCGTATATAGGGTAGGATAGGAAGGAGCTACGTCTTTGCGCAGGGAAAGGTTGTGCTTTTGAGGGCTAGCTGTAATGACAAGTTCTTATCAAATGAAGGGAAAATCATAAGCTGAGACTGAAAAGCAGCCAGGACCCTGCAGTGTTCAGTGGGAGCCACGGTCAGACGCTCAGCAAAAGCTGGGGAAGCTGAGATTCCTGGATTTGCTTTCCAGCTTTGCACTTGGCTGAGCCCGGCCGCTTCCCTGGGCCCCAGTTTGTCCGTCCGTGGTGGGGGTTGAGGCCATGCAGCCCCTTGGGGTTGGCCGGCAGCGCGCGGATGCGGGCGAGCACCAGGCACGAGGGTTTGCACCCGCCTGGGAGCGCTCAGACCTGGGCATGGAAGGTCCTCGGAAAGGATTAAACCACCACTCCATATTTCAGCCCTGTAACATGGTGTCGGGACAGCCCTAAGTCGAGAGAAGGGATCTTTATTGCTCTCGTATGAATAAAGCCCCAGTGCTGGGAATGACACATTTAATCTTCAGTGGAGTGGGCAGTCTTGGAGATTTATAAAGCCTCTGTTGTGTGGGAGGTCAGTGGGGATTAAGCAAAAAGTTAAAACACAAATATACACCAAAAACCCAAAGAAAACTCCCTCCTCCCTCTGCTCCCTTCCCCCTTCTGCAAAAAGTCAAGCTTAAAAGTCACGTCCAACCAAGCTTAAAACATGGTGGCTTTTAGCACTGGTTACTAAACCCAGAAAGCGCTGACTCGGAGCGGCTCGCCACGCGGGACAGGCCCGCTGTGATGGATTTGCAGCCGTAACTCTTTTCTTCAGGTTGCAGGTCTGGCGGTGGCAGATGACACACAACCTGTTGGAAATTGAACTCCGGTCTTTAGAGTAGCAGAGAAATAACAGTAAAGAAAAAAAATCCCTCTTCCGAGCCTTGCCTTAAAAATGATTGCTGTTTAGGGTAGGAGAAGCGCTGTTTGGGTGGGAGTGATGGGCAGCGCCTGGCTTGGTGGGGGCTCCCCCACCCCGGGCAGGCTGGGGGGTGGCGGGCCCCCCCGGCGGGTCTCCCTCCCTTCAACGGCCCTTGTGTTTTCTCCACGCAGATCAGAGCGAAGGATTTCATTGCAGGGAGGAATGCCGCATCCTGGGCCACTCGGACAGGTGCTGGATGCCCCGCGGCGCCGTCCCCAGCCGTGCCAAGTCCCCCGAGCACGGGAGGAACGTCATCGCCCTCTCCATCGAGGCGACGGCGGTGGACGCGGAGCCTTACGCAGACTGCAGCACAAAAAGGACCTTCGCCACCTTCGGCAAGGAGGGCGGCGAGCCCCTCGCCGACGAGCGGCTCGCCAACCCCAAAGGCAAAAGAACGGTGGACCCGGCCGCCTGCAGCCCCAAGGTGAGCGGCGCCGTCCGCGAGGCGGGCAACGGCTGCGAGGCCGTCAGCCCCGTCACCTCGCCCCTCCACCTGAAAAGCCCTTTGTCTGGCAAGCCGGCGGCACCGTACGGTGCCGGGCACTGCGCCGGCAACCGGGAACGGGAGCCCTTTGGGAACAGTGGCCCTTCCCGGCCGACGGAGGCAGAGCCCCGGGGGGCGGACAGCGAGAGCGGAGGGCAGGAGGGCAACCCGCTCCTGCAGGAACGCCGGGAAAAGGACTCGCCCGGCGCCCGGAGACTAAAAGACATCGTCCTCTGAGCGGCACCCAGCGAGAGGAGGAGGAGGAGGATGATGAGGATGAGGGACCGCACGATTCCCAGCGCAGATTGTTTTTATCGCTTACCAATGGTTCACAGATTGCTGTATTTAAAAGCTTTCCCTAAATGTATTGTTTATAAATGAAGCTACCGTTAATGTGACAATCCCACTTGTCTCAACAGGCGGCAGGGGTGTGCAGCCGGAGCAAAGTAGCTGGTGTTTTGCTTTTGCCAGGAGGCGGTGGGTGGCGGGGGGCAGAGGCGAGACCCCCCCGGTCCTCAGGAGCGCTCGGTATCCCCTCCTCGGAGTTTATATATTTTTATATCTCAAAACGAAGATAAATTTCCGTTCCTGGAAAGAATTGAATGGCAAATTCCTTATTCGGACATCTTTAGTAATCACCCCGGTGGTTTTGTAGTCTAGACAAAATAGCGGCCATTTCTTGTGTGTGACTGTTCAAGATGACAGTCTGGTGAGTTTTAATATTCGCCCAACACAAGGTTGTTTGTATTTTAAGATGTTGCTATTTTGCTATGGACACCCCTGCATTTATGAATCCTTTTGCTGTCACATGCTTATCTGTACTATTATTGTATTTGATATTGCAAATTACTGTATGTCTAGTGATGGCAAAAGGCTTTCAAGCTAAAAAAAAAAAAATAAATCACAATCATCTTACTTAAACCTTGGGGAACCTGCAGTTTTCAGACCCAGTGGAGCAAGCGCTTCTTCCAGCCCCCACCATCGCCTGCAGCCTCCCCCGGCTCTTGCAGGGCGGCGACAGGGCTTTACGGGGAGACGTTTTGGGGAAAATTCTGCCTGGATTGCAATTGTTGGATGCACTGTGCTGAACTTTTTCCCTTATCCATTTCTTTTGCGTAATTTCAAGGCAATGCATGGAAAGGTTTTCCAGAAGTTGGTTGAGTTGGTTGAGTTGGATTTTTTTCCAGTTCCCAGATTTAGATATCCCCCATCTCCAATCATTTCCAAGTCGAAGTGATGGAATTATTTAAGAGATCTAAATTACCTTCTCAATTAGCCACACGCTTCCAGTCAGCATTTCCCAGTCACGATTATGCCAAGTATGTGTGTATTTGTATGTCACCATGGCATGGATTTTAGACTGCTCTGTTTTCTTTCTATCCCTCCATCATAAATAAGTATGGAATGAGCAATAGTGATGTTAATTTAGGGGCAGACAGGTGATATGTAACAACGCTACTAATTCAATTAATGTGCCTTCTTAATGGAGAAAAAATTAAAGCAATTCATTATTTTTTCTCATAATTAAGGACTTTTTTGTGTGGGTACAAATTTACTCATATAAAATTGATTTAAAAATTGAGCTACTTTAATAGCCATTTTGTAGAAGGGGGAGAGGGAAGGGGTTTCACAGCTCTCTACTCTCTTGCAGTGATAATTCCTCAGTGAGGTATGAGTAAGGTAGGAGGATTTCAGTTAGTGTATTATTATTATCATTATTATTATTATTAACCCTTCACCAGGCAGATTTTCCTAGCCTAAATAATGTTTCCTAGAATTTAAAATTGATTATGGAAGGGAAAATACATAGCTCTTGCCAATGTTTGCTGTACCAGCAAGTTGAAATTAGTGGTTTCTAGAGAGATAGTCTTTCTAGGTCTACATATCATGATAAAATATTTGTTACTTTGATTTATTTAAATTAAAAACATCAACAAGAAAACAAGCTCCAGTCATTATTATCCTCAAAATAAAATTAAGCTCTAGCCATTTGTTTCTTCAGGGCAGATTGATCCTGCCTGAAGTCGTAGCCGGTCTGAGACAGGTCCGCAGTCAGCCTGTTCCCCCTGCCACTTGCTAGGGCCAGGAATTGGGAAAGAACCGACAAAAAATGGTCATCTAATGAAATTTGTGACGCTTCCCTCGCTGGTGTTGATGACTACCTCATTCAGCTCCCATCCCACGCGTTAACGTGATGTCCTGCATCCCTCCGGAAAGCGAACCGGGGATTTTCCCCTCTGTTCTGGAGTTTGAGCCCATTTTTCAGGGATATGCTATTTCTGTTCCTGCAGTGTTTGCTGCCTGCGTACTGTTACCGCTGTCATTTATTTCTGTTTTTTTTCCCCAAATGTGTGTATTGTTATAACACAAGCAAAGAAGAAAGGGGCTGGCTTGGGGCTGTTGGAGTAACTGGATTTTCTGTAACTGTTCAGCTGGGTTTATTCTGATGTTACCTGTTTTTGTCAGCTCTGGATGTTTTTTTGGGGGGCGAAGTATGCGTTTGCTGAGCGACAGAGCCTGTGATGCCCCATCTGTCAGATCCTCTTGGCTTCGCAGGGCAACGGCCCCACGTTGCCCCATCCTCTGCCCCCCAGCTCCGGCAGGATGGGACCCGGCTCCCCCCATTGCCCATTGCAGGGATGGGGTGCGCTGGTCCCCCCCGTCTCCGGGCGCCCCATCATCATCCCCAGCTGCCCAAAAAGCTCCGGCCGGTAATTTCTGCTGAGCGTTGCCCTCTGCCTGCAGAGCCACCACCACCAGCCCGGTGTTTTGGATGAAAAATAGATGCTAACTGAAAAGGAAGAAAGAAAAAAAAATAGAAACATTTCACTAATTTACCCAGAGGAAACGTTCCTTGCCACTCTGAATAAAAGCACAGCCGAGAAGGAACGTGAAATAATTCTGTATTAAAAGGGGGCATTAAAGAGGTCAGTAAACCCTTATGCCTCCAAGAAAATCGTTTAAACACCAGTTTTCTGGGCTGACCCGGGCTGCAGCCGGGGATGCTGAGCGAGGGGCCCTTCCCCGGCACGTCCTCACCGCACGGGGCCGAGGGGAGAGCCCGAGAGTGGCCCTGGCTCTGCTGCCTCGTCCCTCTCCTGAATATTTTGCTGCTCCTGTCACTGTCCCTCTGTGTCACTTGAGATGAGTTCAGGGCTCCTGGGCAAATCGCAGTCTGTCTTGGTTTTTTTCCTAGTTGCATCAAAACCGGCCATGCAAAAACGTTCAAAGCTGCGGGGCGTGGGGGGCGGTCTGGGGGGGGGCTCCAGATGTAATTATTGTGCTTTTTAATAACTTAAACCTGTCCTCAGATTTGGTTTAGGAAAAATCGCTGGGTTCTGTTGGTTTCCTTCAGGCAAACTTGCTCTGCTCCCCTGGTTATCCCATTTATCCAGGAGAGCAGCAACCACCTACGATTCTCCCCCGAGCATGACGAGGACCCCACCTGGAGCAGCCCCGGGGCTGGGGACCGGGGGAGATGAACCCCCCCCTGTGCTGGCCCAGGGACCCTTCCCTGCTCCTTGGGGAGCCCCCGGCCTTTCCCACCCTCCAGGCTGCAGGGCTGCGCCGGGAGGGATGACGGAGGGCTGGCGGGGACGACTGATGGCTGGAAAAATACCCCCTGAGCACCGTCCTGCTGAGGTTGTTGCCGTTCCCTGTTTGTTGTGAAGCTGGAGGTGGCCTGTGGATCACACGTTGTGCAGAAGTGAATTCCTTTTTTTTTTTTTTTCAAATAGGAAACAAGTTGCTTTTGTAAAGAACACACTGTCTGATGAATATGTTGAAATTATTCTTGGGGGAAAAAAAAATCTAATTATGAATGGAAACACATTTGTCTGTCATTGGGGAAAATTGATGATCTTGTTGCTACAGCTGCTTTCGCAGCGGTGGGTAATCTCTGATCCAACCTGAGTTGCGGTACCCATTGGGGAGAAGCCCAGCCGACCCTGCTGCAAGCGCTGCTGAGATGGATCCTCTGTCGGCATCAGTTGATGTTCAGCTGATCTAAGCTGGGATATAATCTTCAAACACACCAAATGCAAACTGGTTTTCAGCAGCACGCCGCCTCCTCGCAGCCTTGCGGGATGGCAGGTATGAGCCGCGGGTCTCGCACCTTAACACCGGGAAGAGCCGGCGGCGGCACCGGCGCTGCTCGCCTGCTGGCAGCAGGCAGGGCTGCCACTGGACTGAGCGCGGTACGTCTCGTCATGGTGTCTCCGTTGCCGAGTATATGAAGAATAAATTGTTGTATATGCTGATATGTATGTTATGTACATTTTCACAGTGATTGAATCATTGTAAACAACAAAATGGAAAAAGGAAAAAAAAAAGAATCACCATTCTGTCTATTTTATGAAGATGATAAAGCAGCTTTATTAAATTATTACAATTCTGTTTCAAAATGGTGTACCTGCCACACTGGTTTTTTTTCATCTGATGAGAATTTTGTTTTCCACCTAAATGTGATTTTCTTTTCTCTGCTTTGAGCATCTAATGCATTTTAGTATTAAAGCAATTATTGAATAAAATGGAAAGTAAGTGTTTGGTTAAATATGCCTAAGTGGGTTTGCTTTGACGGGCTCCAGGTGCTGGCCCTGCAGAAGCCAGCACAGGGCTGGGTGCCTGCGTGGTCTGGGTGCCTCTCCAGCCCTTTCCCCATCTGCTTCTCCCGCAGCTGATCCGCTTTGGCACCCGAGAGGCTGCAAACCTCAGGCAGAGCTTTCCTGGTCCCAAGGAGGGGTCGTCACCGTCCCCACGGGAGACCCACTGGGGCGGGCAGGCTCTGAGCCCCACCGCGGCTCTGGCCAAGGCAGAGCCCCTCTCCTCGCCCCCACGAAACCGGGCACGGTGCTGGCCCTTCGCACCCCCCCCCCCCCCCCCCACCTTCGGGGAAACACAGCTCCGAGAGGGGTAAGCGTGGGTAGGAAACACCTCCAACACACACTACTTCTCCACTGAGGCACAGTAGAGAAGGAAAGACCTATTGTCCCTAGGTTTTCAGGAGGCACTTTGGAGGCTGTGGGGAGATGATGAGGAGCATCCACTGCCTCTGAATTAACGGTCTGCTCACAGACCGCTCTTAGGCACGGAGCATCCGAGCGCGTTGTGGCTAGCAGGGATAAATGCCCTCCCCTAGTCGCCTCTGCCTGTTGGGTGGCCCAGCGGAGGTGACACCAAGGTGGAACTGGAACGAGCGCGACGCGAGAAGCCCCTTCCCAGGGGTGGGAAGGTGCTTGAGCTGCATGCCCCAGCACCGTGCCCATGGCTGGGGCACACAGGGGGCAGCCGGGGTGTTAACCATGCCTGGATGGGTCCCCCACTGCTGTAACTCCGTAGTAAAGGCTTCAGCGATGCAGTGGGGTCTGGCTGACTGCTCCGGGGTCAGCTCTGGCACAGGCATGGGTCAGCCAGCACAGGGACCCCAGGCAATGGTTTGCAGCCAGCCCAGCAGCAGGACCCAGGGCCTTGCTGCCCCCTCGTTAGTTAGTCATTTGGCAGGTGGGTAAAAGGAGATAAAGCCAGGCTGTGGAGGGGAGGCTGGTGGTTCATTGAGGATTTGCAGTCTTTGGTCTGTCCGGGTTGGTTTGTAGCCTGTCTGGGGACCAGTGGTGCTGCTGCAGACCCACGCCGGTGCCTGGGGAGGCAGTGGGCTGCGTTGCAGCATCCCTGAGCCGTGTCCCCTGCCTGCACCAGGGACCCAGCGCTGGAGCCGTGCCGGCACCATAGGCTTGTCTCCCAGGTAGGGACTGACCCTGTTTGGGGGGGGAACGGCCCCAGTGAGCTGACCCTGAACAGCAGTGGTGGGAGGCAGAGGAATAAGGGCAGTGGCTGTGGGGCTACCCAGGGGGCTGGCAGCGCGGCAATGCACAGCCCCAGCCCGGGGGCCAGGCATGGGCTGACTGCAGGCTGAGAGCCAAAATGGGGCTGAAACCTCTCTGGAGGGAGGACTCCCCTTGTGGCATCCCAGACCAGCTCTCACCCAGAACCTGCTGGGACCCTGTGGGCGCTGGCTCTCTCCTAATTTAATAAACCTCCTCTAACGCCAGCCAGCTCGCCGTGCTGGCTGCGGGCTCCTGCTTGGAGCGAGCTGGGGGCTCGGAGATGTCAGGTCGGTGACATGTCCCCGCTGTGCTCCCCAGCCAGCTGTCGCCGTCCTCTGTCCCCGCCGGCGCACCCCAAAGAGCTGCAGCGTCTCCTCTGCTGAGACAGCAGCAGTAGCAGCGGCATTGAAGTTTGCATAAATAACGGTGCCAGGAAGGGCCGAGGTGGGCGGCGGGAGGCAGCGTGATTGAGAGTCTGCTGCAGATAAAAAAGGGATTCTTCTTTCAAGCGTGCCTGTCTGGAAACGCTGCTGGCCCATAGGGATGTGCTAAATCTCACCGCTCGGCAGGCTGCCTTGCGCTGAGGGCCAGATTCTGAGCTGAAGCAAGCCCTGGCGAGGTCCCTGGGGCTGGGCTGGCTTTGGCCAGGCAGGTCTCTCCCCAGCACTGCTGGGCTGCAGGCTTTGGGCTGCGCTGATAAACAGGAGCGGTCGGTATGGAGAGCTGGGTGCTGTGGGTGGGCTGGGTTCCCCAGGGAGCTGCTGCCCCAGACCTGGGGGGGACCCAGCCCGCAGCCCCCTGAGCTCCCCAGCATCCCTAGGAGAGGCTTCCTGGGGCTGTGCCAGCAGCTGGTGCTCCCTGCTCTCCCATGGGAGAGAGCTTCCAGGGGTGCTCTGCCGCACCCCAAGGTGCGGAGCCCCCAGCCCTGCTGCGCCCTGGCTGCGGTGAGGGGCTCGGCCACAAGGACTGGCTCAGTGAAGCTGGAGAGAGAATAAATTAGCAAAGAAAGCAGCCAGCCCTCACCGGGCAAGGTTCAGGGCTGGTTCATGGACATGGATCTCATTTGTGTTTCTTCTGGACATTATTTTATATTACATTTGATGTTAAACTGGAATATCTAAATAGAGCCAAATTGGATTAACAAGCAATGAATTATCATACACTTTGACTGTTAAGCCCACAAAGGCAAGAACAAATAAATTGGAGGGATCAAAAGCCTGAAAGCACAGAGCAAAAATACATATAATATATTTCAGTTTAAAGCATGGCTCTGCAAACACAGAGTATTGCGGGCAGGGCAAGGGGGAGCGTAGGTCCCCGTCCTGCCTTTCTGTTGGTCCCGGGTCCGGGCTCTGCTCCCACGTCGTGGTGCTGGTGGGGAAAGGTGTGGGACCTTCTGCCTGCCGTGTAGCTGCCTGCAGTCACTTGCCTTGGGCAGAAACCAGAGTCCAGCTTTGCTGGCAGCCCCAGCGGGCCTTCCACTTGTTTAACTTGCATCTGTTTTTTGTTTCGTGTTGTTGTCCTTTTCTTTTGAACGTGATGTAACCAAGCGTCCCCAAAGAGCCATCAGAGAGCAAACACGGGCAGGTGTACAATTATAGAGCTCACCTCTGCTGCCGCGCAGCCCTGAGCAGCTCCCTCCTCTGCTCCTGGCCCTCGGTGACGGGGACGGGCTGCAGCAGGAAGGATGGCTCTTTGGGGACAAACTCTGGGCTTTAGGGTAGACATTGTGCCATTGGCGGGGCCGCTTCTGCGGGGACGTGGTCGGTAGCTGCTGTACTGTGGTGTGATCACTCATCGCAACCCAGTGTTTAAAAAAAAAAAAAAAAAAAAAAGACAAAACCCAACAAAGCACCACTGTACTACTGCTGTAGAAAACCCTGCTGTGGCACCTCCATTAATACAGATAAAAAATTGAGACACATGGCAAACAATATTAACCCCATCACTGATCAAGCTTAAAAGCTTTTCCCAAGAAATATTGTCTCTGGATTGCAGTTAAAGAATGGGCAGGGGGATTGCTGCCTGCAGCCGCCTCTGCCACGGGTCCTGTGCTGCTGCCTGGGCGAGCAAAGGTGGAGGGGATGGCAGCAGCGGGTCAAAGGCAAGCACGAGCCCGATCCCTTGCAAAGCTTTAGGACAGAAGAAACTCAAAGTTGGCCTGGTGCTTTGGGGGGGTGGCAGAGGAGCAGAGCTACAGCCTTGGCGGGGGCCAGTCTGTGCTGCCTGAGGGTGATGAATTGTCTTCCAAGCCTAAAATAAAAAGGAATTATGATAATAAAAGCTCCAAGAGAGAGAAGCTCAGTGCAAGGGTTTCCAGCTTCCCCGATGGGAGGGGTGGGGTTGCTTGGTGGGAGCCCACGTCCCCCAGATGTGGAGGCAGGGGGCTCCAGCACAGCCCCACTCCCCTGCTGCGGCAGAGCTGGTTTGCCCTTTCCAGCCCCAAATCTCTGCCTTCCCTGCCTCGCCCTCCCTCCCCGGCCCCTCTTGAAGGCAGCTCTCCTGCCCATGCAGATGGATGCTGTATCACCAGTGCGTTTCTTCATCTCCCGTCACTTCTGGCAGCCTTTGCGGACCTCAGCCCCCAGCATGCTGGACCCGTTTGGGCATTGCAGAGCTGAGGCAGCTTCACGGGGTGGGGGCTCCAGGGATGGGGACCGCAGCAGCTCCATCCCGGCCCCGCTATGAGAAACCCTGGGCTGCTCTGCTCCCTCGGTGCCCATGTGGAGAGCAGACAGAGGCGGGGTTGTTTTGACTGGAAAAGGAAAAATGAGCAAATAACGTTCTCCAGGTTCCTTTTTTCTTTTTTTTTTTTTACTTTCCTGATAAGGAAAGAACCTTTTTTTTAAACTCCCCTTTCTGCCTCTGCTGCACACCAGCTCAAAGGCTGTTCTTTATCTATTTGATTCTCTGTAAAATTGATCTTATTCTCTTTGGAGGAGTTAGGTTTAAATCACAGGATGAAATCCTGGCCCCAGTGAATCAATATCAAATCTCCTATCAACCTCAGCCTGGGGTGGAGATTTCAGCAATGGGGCTTTGGTTCCCCCATTCCCAATGGGAAATGTCATCTGTTGATGGAGGATGTTTTCATCCTTGGCCAGCAAGCCGTTCCCAAGGTCTCTATTAAAGCAGGTCGCTTCTGCTGTCCTTCTGCTCCAGCCCCATTTGCCTGTGCTCGTGATTGAGGCAAGGGCTGAAGTCTCCTCCTCTAAATTTCGGTGGAAAGCCTCCAACCCACCCGCCAGGTACCTCCCCAGCCCTCCTCTGCCTTGCTGACCGCTTCTGTCGGGAAGGTGCTGGTAGGCATGAAGGCGTAGTGCGGCGATGGCCGGCCTGGCTGGGTGAGGCAGGAGATGTGCTCAGCGAGGAGCGAGCGCTGGCTGTCTGCGCCATCCCTCCTCCATCATTTGTCCCAGCCTCCAAACCCCAGTGTGGCTCTGCATCCCCCAGTGCCCCTTCCCTGGCCCATGGCGCAGGCAAGGTGCCCAGCGCTGACACCCACAGCCGCGCTGGCGTTCCAGCACTGTGCTCCCCCAGGGAGAAAAACCTAATTTTTTTAGCTTCCTGTTGCCATAGCAACCACATCCCACCTCCTCAGCGGGCGACGCGGGCTGGCTGGGCAGCCTGAGCACCTGCTGGGGCCGTGGGCAGGATGCGGCCCCTGGGAGGGGAAGGGTCGTGCTGGCTCCCCTCCACCTGCAGTGGGTCCGGCAGCCGCAGTGCTGGGGCTGGATGGCAGCAGGGTCCCCCCTCTGCCGAGGTGTCCCTACGGTGGCCGCGTCTCCCCTTCCCGCTGCCAGTGGTGTGAGGTTCCCCTGAGGCAAATGGTAGAGCAAAGCAGTGTCTTTATCGGAGGATACCGGTAGCATTCAGCTGCTTTTGAAGTCTCCAAAGAGAGCTAGGATATTTCTTGATCTGCTCTTAAATAAGTCATCGCCACTGCTGTTAACTCACATTAAGCCCCGGAAGATGCCGGGTGCACAGGGACAGGTGTGCGGAGCTCGGCACGCTGGGATGGGAGCCTGCCTGCACGAGGCGCGCAGCCGCGGAGCGTACCCTCGGGAAGAGACTTTGGGGTATTAAATATTTGATGTGCAAAGTTTATTTTAGCCTGAGCCAGACTGGAATTGCTCTGCCTCCAGAATGCTGTTGGTCAGAGGAACAACCTTGTCTGGTTTTGTGGTGTTTTTGCACCCTGATTTCTCTTGGTGCTGCTGCAGTTTTCGTTCCACGTCACCCCCAGCACATCCACGGCGTCTGTGCCTGAGCCCTGCCTGCTCCCCGGCAGCACGCCCTGCCTCTGTACACATGTCTACACATAGGCGTTGGGGCATCTCATCCCTTTCAAAGGCACTGAAAAAGTGCCTTTCTTGCTGTTTTGGCTTGAATGCACAACAGTTTGCACCCAGATACCCTTTTTTTCTGGCTCTTTGCTTACGCTTAGCTGTGGGAAGGAGGGGGTTTTGCAGAAGGCTGACGCAGTGCCTGGTGTCCGGGAGGTATTCAGTGTTAACAGAAATGTTGACAGGTCAGACTGTGTTTTTTAAATGCTGCTTTTTTGCTTTTGCCTGTTCCCCTTGGACTCTTTTCCCACCAGCAGCACCTTTAGCATTTATCTCATTCGAGTCTTCTAAGCAAATCTTATCTCTACATTTATTGCATCTTTGGGAATAGTAATTTTCAAGTCAGCTTTCACATTACTCCGTATTTGTTACTACTCCTCCGTCGAGGGAAAACCTGGCTCGTTATTAGTTCTCTGCCTGATACAAAACATTTAATTTGAACAGAAACCACCAAGAGAGAGATACATATTGCTTTTCATAACCAAAGTGTCAACATCTTGACCAGACTGTAGCTGAAGTAATCTTTACCATATGGTGGATTTTTATACTTTAACGTCACATCTGCATCCCCGCTGCCTCTCCTTTCATTCCGGAGATGCCGTGCTGGTGATAAAAGGCGCTGTCTGCATGTCCTTCCTCAACACAGCCAGAAAAGGACTCCTCAGCAGATAAGGAACTAAACCAGGGATACAATAGCTGTGGCTTCCCACTGGCTTTCTACTCAATAGCTTTCTGCTATGCAGTAAAAAAAAAAAAAGGGGGGGGGGGGGAAGAAAAAGAATAGCAAGGAGGGAGCATGTGTTGGGAAAATAAGCCCCTGTAAATCTCAGGGAGGGCACGGCTGCAGAACATGCTGGGAATAGCGACTAGAACTGGGCTGAAACAAGATGAAACTGGTTTTTTCCAGATTCCTGGTAAATGGGATGCTACGGACAGCTTCGCTGAAGCTCAGGGGCCTTCAAAGCATCCAGACTTCATTTTTAGGAAAAAAACTGAGGCTGTATTAGTGTTGGCTTTTATTACAATGTAATGCAAAAGTGTATTAAACTCTGTTGAATCCTGGTAGGGATGGGTTGTGCGAAGTTCCTAGTGTAAAAGCTTGTTCAAAGCCACAGTGCAGTGTACCTGCCGCCAAGCAGCAGGTAAACGTTCTGCACAAACCGCTGCTGAGCTGGGGTCGGGGCCGTGCCGACGGCAGTCGAGAGCGCTCAGAGCATCGCCTCTGTTTTCTGCTGGCTTGGGCACTGCCTGTCCCGGCTCCTGGCACTGCCTCGGTGCCAATCCCAAACCCCTCCGCTGCTTCTCCCTATACCTGGCTGGTCTCTGAAGGATGCCAGGAGCTTCATTCCTTAAAGTGTGCTGTGAGCATCGTTCCTCCTCCTGGCAGCTGAATTTCTTGATGTGCCCTCAAAGCTGGCTGCAAATGCCCATTTTGATTGCATTGAGGCTGCGCGGTCTCTGCCACCAGCTCTTTCCTCTTCTCGCCTGGGCTGGCCCAGAGCCCTGACCTGTGAAGGGGAGAAACAGGACTCCCATCCCCATCCCACCTCTGTGCCGCACTTCCATGATGGACATTTCAAGTCTTGCTTTTTTTTTGTTTTAGACTCTTGCCTGCCCTTTTTTCTAGCCCCTGGGGCCTCCAGTCGCACCCGCCTGCCTTCCCACACCTCTTCCCAATCCCTGGCAGCTTCGCAGAGCCTGTGGAATTTGCTTGGGTGCAAGGAAGAACGGGGTCAGGCTCCATCCTTGGCACATGCCCTAAACTCCTGCCTCAGCATTTTGCATGCTGCATAGGAGTTTATTGTGTTGCTTTAATGGGAAGTCATGCAGCTCTGAACCCCAAATACACAGCTTTGTAAGAGTAGTGGCTGGAAGAATCCGCAGATAATTCAGTCCTGCCTCTCTTAAGTGAAATAGGATGTTAATACAATACAGTGGAGAATCGCTAATACAATCCTATTTTTATACTAGCACTTTCATGTCATATTAGAAGAAGATTCGACTTTTAGATCTTTTTTAGCAATTTAGCACAGTAAGGATTTCATTATACTGACAGAACTATTGACAAAAAGAAACACATTAGAATTGGGAGGATAATGGTCCTTGGGAAGAAGAAATTTTGCAAGGCTTTTCATTTAAAACTGGACTGGACAAAGTAACAGGCACTGTGCTGTGGGGAATAATCCTGCATTAGCAAAGGGGTGGACTAGATGACCTTTTAAGTCTTGTCACAGACTAATAGAAGTCGGAGATGGAAGAGACTTTTAGGTCACATCAAACGCTTCTTCCAACCCAGTGCAAGATTATTTCTTGATATATTTGATGGTGGTTTTTTCCACTTCTAAAAGTTCCAAGTCACGAAGCTTTCTCTCCTAAGGAGTCTTTTTCACACTATTTCACCCAGTAAGCGTGCGCTTAACTTTGCGCGCTATCATTAATTCCCCTGAATTTAAGTCTCTGTGGGATTTAACAGCTTTAATTGGATTACTCACAGCCTGCAAAGTTAAGCACCTGCATAAGGCTTTGCAAGAGGGAGGTTTAACAGATCTTAGCATTAAGTTCTTCTCACTTTTCTACCTTAATCTTTATTTTGCTTCACAGTCCTCTCACCTTTCCCTTGCCTGGTTCAGCTCAACCTCTCCTCCTTCCTCCTCCCGACGCACAGACAGTTCTCGCCTTCCCTGACGTCGGTGGTGCGGACCACGCAAACCACTCCTCGCCAGACCAACTGCGACTCCGCAGGCATGTGAGAGATGGAGAACTGCGTCACCGCCAGCGGCGTGGCTTCTGGCACCAGATCTAAATCGGGTTTGCTCTTGCTGCACTGAACAATTAACGTGTTTCTTTCCCCGCCCCGGCTCCCTGCCTGCTTTGGAGCAAGAGGAGAAGAAAGCGTGGGGATGCAGCCCGGGACGGCGGCACCGCCCAGCAGGCAATCTGGCGAGGTGGTGAACCTCGCTCGCCGTGGCTCTGCGACAAGAGGAGGAGAAACTTTCCCGTTCCATCTGCTCCCAGCCTTCTCAACTAGGTACCCGCTTTCCACGCTGAGAGCAGATGTTCCTGCTGGAAATAGGCTTCCCTTCTGAAGTTGGAGCCATCACTTTGCATTAGAGCCTGCAAGCCTGCTTTCTGCCTTATAGTGCTTTCCCTGCTGACAGGGTGTGAGGCACAAAACATTTTAAATGAAGATCTTTACAATTGTGAACATGCTGCAATAAATATTAATGCTAACTTGTTAAATGGCGAATCAGCAATTTATATAATGGCTGGGGATGCCTCTCCTTAAGTGACACATGGTGGTTGGGTCTTGCTCCGTGTTTCCCAGCCTTGGCTCACCGCTGCCTTTCGGAGAGGGGTGTTGCCTGTTCTCCTGCTGCCCTGGGGACATGGTCCCTGATGATGCCGCGCCACATTTGCCACCCTAGGGACTGCAGCACGAGTGGTTTGCAGCAAGGGCTTGAAGCCCAAGCTACTCCAGCTGGCTCCAGCAAGATGCCAGGCGTGCTGGGTGTTTCTCGGTATGAACCATCCATGGGTGTCTGAGGGCTGCCCTGCAAAGCCCATTTCAGCCCAGCATCCTGGGTGCGTTTGCAGCCCAGATTCCCTCCTCCTCTGTTTAATCGTCTCGAAGGGAGAGACGAGACCATTGCGTATCTCGGTGCTGGGGGCGGTGGATGAGCGTTGGTAGAGTTGTCTTGTTCGTTGAATAAAAGGCACCTCAGAAGCGTGACCTATTGCTATTAATTAACATATTACATTAATATGATGGAGATCTGAATAGGCCGATCAAAGCAAATGCTCAGGTTCCATTGTTTCCCTGGTGAGCCGGGGGGTTGTAAATAGAGCTTGACCAGGCTCCAGCCCAGCTCTCCGGCTGCCTCTTGCCTCCCCAACAGCCATGTATTGTCCAGGCAGGAGGTGAATTTTCAGCAGAGACAAAAGCAAGACAAGTTCCTTTTTTAGATTTTAAGCTTGAGTTCATCCAGAGGAGACAATTTACTTCTCTTTGTTGTTTCCAACATCATTCATCCCTTCTGTTTGTGCTCTGTAGAGGCTGAGCCTGGGATATCATCTGAAAGAAGTTTCTCTTTCAGGATCTTTGATGTTAGGTTTGTTATATGTATATTTGAAAAGTACTTCTGCGATGACAAAGCTCGGTACTACTCCTGCTGGGCTGATGTGTGTGTGAACCGCGCCAGTGAGTGGCAGTGATTAATCCAACAACACCATGTGCTTTTGCTGCTCAACGGCTCGCAGTGTGGACAAAGCAGCAGCACATTGGCTTTAAATTGGTGACAAAGGGGATGGAGTAGTTTTCCTTGTCCTCAGGTGTGGAGGAGTTTGTGGGGAGCACTGGTGCAACCCCCACGACCGGCCAGGCTTTCCTGCCTGCAGCGCAAGGAGGGGTGCCCTGCCTGGGCTGGCGGGAATGGGCTCCTGCTCTGTTTTGCCAGGGGGACTTCCAGTTTCCAGCCCTCAGTGCCCAGCAGGGCCAGCCTGGCCAAGGCATGTGAAATTCATCCCCAGGGTCTGCCGCGGTGCCTCAGATGAGCCTGTGAGGATGGGCTGACTTGTTGCACATTATACTGATTTCAAAAAAAGCTCCACATCCTCTGCAGGTAGCTACCCCCAACCAGGAGGGCTCACTTGATGCCTGGATCTAAACCATCACTCAAATGCCTGCCTTGCAGCACACAGCTGGATCACTTGCAGGCTCCTACCGGGGTGCCGTTGACTCCAGGTTTGCTCTTTAGCACCTTCCCACCTGCAAGCAGCGTGCGAGGGTGGCTGTGCCAGTCCCGCTCAGGACTCGGCTCCGTGCTCAGCCTCCAGCACTGGCCAGCAGCAGACGCTGGGGAGAAGGTCTCAGAAGCCAGGGCTGAGCTTTCCCATGGCAGAGCCTGCCGGGATGGCAGCCAGGCCGCCGGGCTCGGTAGCCAGCCTATTTGCTCCCCTGTTTATATGTCTGGTCTCTTTTGAAGCAGCTTGTGCTCTTGGCTACCACAACATCTGGTGGTAATAAACTGTACCATGTAATTGCGCTCTGTGTAGAAAAGGGTTTCCTTTTTTTTTTTTCAGCTTAAATTTACTACCTAATAATTTCATATGCCCAAGGATGGGTTGGGAATGTCATTGTGGCACTGGTGCTAATTTGCAGGGTGTTCTTTTTGCCACAGCCTGCGGTGCTGTAAAAGACCTAATTCCCACGGGGACACGCTGAATGCACCGAGCAGGCCGAGGCGACTCGGTGCATGGCCCCGCCAGCTTCTGCATCCCTGTTAGATGGGGCTGAAATCTGGTTTTGTTTGCTGGATGCTACATAAATAAAATCCAGATCTGTCACATTTGCTGCTAATTGGCTTGCAAGGGCTGCTTGTTTGAATTGTGGAGCTCTCACAGAAATAGGTGACCTTTGGCAGTGCTAATGTTTCCCGTGAAATCCCCAAAGCTCTGTGCGTTCCCTTGCTCTGGCTGAGAGGAGCTGCTCCCCTGGTCTCCCATGCCTTCCCCCCCTGCACTCAGCTCCTCTTCCACGAGCTCCTTCATCACAATGGGTTAATTAATAAGCAGCAAAAGTCCGGTGCTCAGAGTTGTTAAGAAAGGGCAAGTGAAGCAAAACATCAACTCTTTTGGTGGCTTCTGGCCTCTTTCTGGGCACTGGCACATCTGCAGATGCTTCCTGGGCCGGGCTCTGTCCTGGAGAGGAGTAAACACTTCCCTGCAGGAGAAAATCCTGGCATGGCTTGGATGGTGATTTGCAAAGGATCCTGATATGACTGGCAGCCGGGGCAATGCTCTGCTCCATCACTTCTCAGCCTTGCAGCTGCGCCAGCTACACTGCCCAGCACCGGGAGCAGGGCTTGGTGCCTCCGGAGCAGCCCACCCAGCCGTAAGCCCTCCTCCTGTGCTCCATCACCTGCATGGGGCTGTATTTTGCAGGTTTAGTTTTTCTGCTGGTTCAGCTGCTCAACCTGGCTCAGCACCCCACCAGCCAAGCACTGGTGTTGGGACCAGGGCAGGGAGACATGGCTGGGGCGAGGGGGGAAGCAGGACAGCACCCTAAACCTGCCCTGCAGGGAATGGCCTGGAGCTCAGCAGGATTTATGCCATTTCCCTATCAGGATGCGTAGCTATTCCTTTCCCATCCATCCTCACAGCATCTCTTCTTATTATTCCTTTATTCATATTGATTTTAGTTCACTGGAACCTGAACCGCTTGGTGTGTAAATCGCTGGAGTCTGGCTCTCCCTTCTGTGTGGGTCTGTCTGATTTGGGGTGCAATCCCCAAAACAAAATCCCCCCTGGAGGGGTCAAGCCCCCCATGCCAGCCCACCCACCGCCGGCCATGCCCCGGTAAGGCTGCTCCCCTTCAGCCCTGCTCAACCTTGCGAAATGCCGCCAGGTTCTGCGGCTGGCAGGGTTTTGGGTGACGCACGCTCAGCCCCTGTTATTTGTGCTCTCAGTTACCCACTTAACCATGGTGATTTACATGGCAACCCGATGAGGCCTGGCATTTCAGTGCCTTTATGCATTAAGCAGCATCAGCTCCCATGTAATTTAATTGTCTGTGTTTTAAACATAAATCAGCAAACTGTGGGCTGGAGCAGAGCAAACTCCTTGCCAGGCACGGAGGCTGCTCCTGCCAACTGCCCCTCCAGCGAGACGTGGCCCATCCTGGTGTCCCCGCTCCCCGGGAATGCACCGTGGGGAAAATTTAGGGTATTTCACTCAGATGAGCCTCCCCTTCGGGGTTCCTGATTCAGGTTGTATCAGTCAGGCTGGAGCCAGGAGTCCTGCGAGCGGTGGGATCGGTGAGGTCTGGTTCCCGCATCCCCCTTTGGAGCAGGCTCTGCAGCTGGGGCTGCCGCCCCCCAAAGCTCCTAGGATCCTGATACCGGGAGGACTTCCCTTTCAGTCAATTTTTTCTGAAGCTGGCCAAAGGGCTCAGAATTCATTAGGCACTGTGACTAATAGTTGTGACGCAACCAGCCTCGTTTCCTGAGGAAACTGGGCTAAACAACCCCCGCCGCCGCCATCCCATGTGCGTTTTCTGTCCCATCAGACCTTCCCGGATGAGCTCTCACGGAGAGCCGCTCCTCGGCAAGGCTTTGATCACCCAGCGCCAAGTGTCTGGGTGGGTGGTGAAAGGGTGGTTGGGTTTTGCTCCGCTTTCTTTGCACGGCAGATCCCTGGTTTGAATGGGGTGAGAGCACTCACTCCCGCTGCCTGCTTCCCGAGGCCCTGGGATGTGGTGCAGGGGATAATATGTTAACAGTGTGGGAATGGGAACCAGGACACGCTAATCGGACGGGGTTTGGGCTAGGGGAGAAGCGGCCCCTGCTCTCCCCTTCATGCAGCCTTGTTGACACCGGGGGATTTCTGCCGGCAAATTCCCACCGCCACAGCTGCGTCCCTGCTAGTGATGGTGGGAAGCACACGCCAAAATCCTTGAGGGAGGCTGGCCCCGCTGTCCTCCCCATCCCCAGCAGGCAGCCTCTGCGCTGGCCAAGGCCACTAGTTCCCATCGTGGCCAAGGCCAGGGACGAGCTGCATCTCCCCGCCAGGTCCCTGGGCTGCGGGGGGCAGAGAGGGCAATGCCCCCACGCTGGGCAGGTCACAGCTGCAGGCTGAGCAAGCCAAGGTGATGCTTTTCCCAGGCTTTCTGCTGCCCGTCCTGCAGTCCCCTGCGTGTCCTGCCTGCAGTCCCCCAGGCACGGCAAAGGTCTGCCACCCCAGCAGCCCCCTTCCCTTCTCTCGCGCTCCCTGCAGCCCTTCCCGCACCCCTGGCTCTAGCACACAGGAGCAGCAAATGTTGGTGCAGGGAATGCACGTGTGTTTCATCTTTGCTAAATGTTTTGCCCTTCTTTTTCACTCTTCTGCAAAGCATTTTGCAGGCTCTTCGGAGTGTACAAATCCTCCCATGCAGGGTAAATCAAGGACCAGAGGGAGGTAAAAAATAACTTAGGTAAAAAATAAACCTTACGCTGCCAGGTCTTACCAGATGTGTGCTATGGTACGCGTTATACTTCTACTAGGTTAGAGCTACAGCAGTAAGTAGCTTCCCTATACCAGCTTTTTGTAAGCTTTTTGTATGCAAGTGCTCCTTGTAGTGTAAAGCAGCTTCCCAGCAGCACTTATCTCCTGCAGCAGCACAGCATCTACAGAGACTTTCTGGGGTGGGAAGGGGCTGGAAGGGTCGCGCTGCAAAGCCAGCTGCAGCCCGGGCAGGAGCAGCCTGCCAGACAGGGCTAGCTTGGCGTGGAGCCTGGCTCTGCAGGTGACAGGAGCTGTGCTGCCTGGGTTTGGTAGGAGAAATGCGTGGAGCTGATTACCATAGTTAATTCAGCTCTGTGATTTTCGCCTGAGGGGGCTGGTATTTCGGGATGCATCAGGTGAGGCAGGGTGAACCAGGCTGTGACCTGCAGGCATTCGCACAAGCACGTAAGTGGGCTGGGGCCAGGAGGGCACAGGGTAGCTGAGAGCAATTTATTCTGTTAACTACATTCACAGTCTGCAGGCTTGAATGGATAGTTATTTATTTTAGTGTGCTGGTTTTATGCCCATGGAGAGACTTGACTTCTGTCCTGAACATAGATCAGCACAGGAGTATTTGGCTTCTGCCGAGCAGAGTCTCCCTGTCTCCCAGGAGGGGAGCTGGAGGGGGCTCCTGCGCATGAGAAGAGACCGTGCTGCAAAACCTCTTCTTGCCGTGGCTCTGCTCTTCACGGCCGGTGCCAGTTGAGTCCCTCCTCGGTGATGTCCCGGTGCTCCAGGAGAGCCGCAGGAAGGCAATGCAAACTGGGTCTGCTTCACACCCCGAGGCAGAGCGGGCTCTGACGGGGAGCAGGGCGCATGCCGGGCAGCTGGCCGTGGCCAAGCAGGTCCTGCTGGGGCCTGTGGGCACAAGACACTCGCTTACAGCAGAAGGATTATCCCTGCCGGCTGCGAGACTGGAGTCCTCACAGCCTCGTGGAGCCACCGTTATGGCAGAAAGAGGTAGAACTGGGTTTTGTGCAGACACTAATGGCTCTGGATGATGCAAGAGTGTTATAGAAACTGCATCCCCCTGATAGACACGTTGTACTTATAGCAGGTCTCGCTCGGGCTTGGCCACTGCTGAGGGATGCTGTGAGCCCGCTCCGAGCTCCGATGTGCAGCCTCTCTGTCCCGCCGCCGCCCAGGTCAGAGCCATCTCCCGGCTGCAGCCCGTGCTGCTGGCGGCGGGGCCCGGTGCAGCTCGTGGGAGCGCGGGAAGGGCGGCGAGCACGGCCGCCGCGCGTGGTCCAGCCGCCGCCTGGTGCTGGGCACGGCGGCTGGGGCTGGTGGGGGAAGGCGCTAGCCAGGCTCACCGCCTTTCTCATCAAGAAGCTCCTGTATAATTTACGAGGAGCCTCTGCTGTATGAATATTTCCCATAACAAGCGGCAGGCTCACTTTCACACTTTTCCTCTGCTGTGTTTGTTTTATTTTGTTTGCTTTTATCGTGGGAGAACCACTCTTTGCCTACCACCTAGTCTTCCTCTTCCCCCCCACCCTGTGCCGCAGTGCTCCCCGTCCCAGGCAGGCTGCATCCCTGCCTCTTTGTTGGCTCCTTTCGGAGGTCGGAGCGCGCCTCGCCTCGGTGCGGGCAGCTTGGGGCAGGGAGAACAACAAAGGGAAGCAAAGAATCCCTCTTCAAAAGGCCGGGGAGGAAGGCAGGTGGCCAGTGAGCGTCAGGCGGGAGGACAAAGAGCCGGGAACAATGGGAGCTGCGTGGAGCACAAACACTCGCCCCTCTCATTATCCACCCATTGCCCAGATGAGTGACACGCAGGGGTTGAACTCTGCGTCTCCCGAGTCAGAACAGGGGATGAATGGCTGGAGGTAAAGAACCGGGCACCTCGGGGTGATGACCGGCCGGTGCCAAGGGAGAGGGCTGCGCCGGGGTGCAGGCACAGGGACAGCCGCAGCCCGGCAGCCGCGTGAGCGCTGGGGCCATCTCCAGCAGGAGCTGGAGAAAGCTCCAGGCTGCAAGGATGGGGCTAACCCCGATGGCCAGAAGCTCAGCAGCAAAGCCAAGAGCTAAGGAAGGGGATGCTCAGGGACACCCCATCGTTTCCAGAAGGGAGTTTTCAGCTCCCAAGGGCTCTTAAATGGTGTTGGTGGACACGTGCAGCCTGGAGGACAGGTCCCCAGCGAGAGGACTCAAGGTGCACTTCAGACATTTTACTTGGAAATCTTTCTAAGCGTCTCCTGTCCTCAGAGGGACCATGCTAAGCTGCTTCTAGGATGGAGAAATGTGTGCCTTTTGAAAGATGACACTGTCAGGAATAAAGTAGAGGGAAATAAACCTCTTAGCCAGATGAATTCAGCAGGTCAGGCATTGGCTGCCAGCAAATACAGAGCTAATGACTAGATTCTTGTCATGTACCAGGCATAACTATTCGAGGGACCTGCCAGTAAGCGGATGGAGGACAGGGGCAAGTTTTATCTTAGCACACTCATATTCAAAGGTGCTACTCTGTGATTATGTCATTTTCTCCAGCTTTTTCCATTCATCTGTCTCTCTGTGATGAGCACCTGTTTGTGTCAGAACAAGGGGTTGTTGACTGCACTCGAGCTGAGCTGCTTTGACCTGCACTTCACAATGCACAAAGGCTTTTCTCTATGATGATTAGCTCTGTGGTGCAATATTAAGGCTCCTTCTTCCTCCTTATATGCCTTTTACGGAGTCTGTTAGGTGGGGAGCTTCAAAGGGCCTGCTGGAGGGTCCTGCCGCTGTCTGACTCAGATCTGCTGCTGCCCTTGTTCCTCCTGGAGCAGGAGACAATCCGATGAAGTATGACTCCATCAGCAATGTGCAGAGGGAGAAGAGGTCCAGGGAAAGATTATCATGTGAAACTAGGTGCCACAGACCGTTCAGTGCTGTTCTTGGTGAGAACTGACATGTATATGGAGAGCGGCAATGCCCTGTAGTTAGAGGAGCATGTAAGCAAGGGTTCAGGAGAAGATGGGGAGGTGCCCGTAGCAGGCATGGGGTCACCGGGATGCTCCTGTCTGCCTGTTCTCTGCTGCTCTCCTCCGTCCTGCAAAACAGCAACTGTTGGCCCTTCTCAGCACTGAAGTGCTGAATTAGCTGGGGAAGAAACCCAGAAGCTTCCAGAAGGTGAAGGTAAACTGTTCAGTGGTTGAAGGTCTTTCAGAGCTATTTCATGGACTCTCCCATAGATGGAGATAGTATTTTTCCTACGTGCAAAACCCTTGATTTCACAATGTTTGGAACTCCAGCTTTCTGAAAACATTTGGGAAGTGTCTTGTATGATCCCAAACATCTTTGGGCTTTCCCATTGTCATCTTAGCTCCTGATGCCACACGGACCAGAGCACAGGGTGACCTTGGGCTGAGGTCCCACTGGGCAAAAAGCACTTACTGAAGCTAGACTTGAGCTGCAGCACAGCTTTTGGACTTGCATGACACATGGAGCAGATGTGTGGGCACAGTGACCTCTCAGGGACCACTCTTCCCCCACTTATGTGTGACCAGAGAATTAGTCTCTTTTCTTCCCAATTCTTTTGGTTGGATCTGAGAAAGAGGGCCTTTCCTCCACCCCCTTTTCTTTGATAATTAAATAAATAAATAGAACCCTTGAGCAAATGAAGTGTCATTTCACATTCAAGCAAATACATTTGGGTTAGAAATCTAGGTCAGAATGTAAATTATCTTGCTGCCTTCTTGAAGATGAAGTCCCTGAAATGCTCTCATTTTAACTGAAATTGGGGATTTCCCAGTTTTTGCAAGCACTTTATTTTCCTTCTAATGAATACAAGGAAGAAAACTTTCCTGAAACTGCCAGGGGATACAATTTATCTCAAATGGCTGTAATATTGTGTAATAAAATAAACCTTAACAATAAATGCCTCATGCTCTTAGAGCCTGTATTTTGAGCACGACATGTGGGGTGTTAAATTTGGTGGAAAATCTGACCAGGAGTCAGAAAATCAATTGCATTTTTTCAAGATTGCTGCCTGACAAAAGAGGCCTTTATTTTGGTGCCGTAGAGAAGGACCCAAGAATGCCTCCCGCACGGGGCCAGGGATGCAGCGGGGCGCAGCACATCTCCGGTGCTGGCGGCATCTCCCCGTGCCGAGGCGCGAGGACCAGGGTCAAGTGCATGGCAAGGTGGAGGCAGAGGGATTTTTTTTTTTTGCCAGTGCCATTCTCCTGTCCCCTGATCACTCCTTTCCCTTTGCCTGGCTGAAGTGGTCCCAGCCTGCCCCGCTCAGCTGGACAAGAGCCACCGGTAGAAGCTGCGGCAGAGGCAGTGATACCCCGCACAGGAGGGAAGACATGAATTCAGTCTTGTATCTGATAGGAAAAGAAAAACTTCCAGTATTACACTGGGGCTACAACCATTTGTACGGCAAAAACTACATTAACACTGTAAATTATTTGTAGGAAAGTACAACCAGGAACACGAGATGCAATCGGTTCTGAGGAATTCAACGGCAGGAGCTCTCTGCTCTCGCTGCCCCCTCCCTTCCCTTATTCAGGGAATTAAATCCTTGAGTGTTTCTATTTACCACACAGTCAGTGTTTGTTTGTCTCAGTGTTAACATTTCCTTTCTTTTTTGTCTGTAATCAGCTGCAATTATTCAGTTACATTCATGGGTAGCACTAAAATAAAAATAGGTGCATTATGAATATTAAACTCCTGCAAACAAAGCCCTGAATTAGATGATTTGTGTGTGCTCTGTGTACATAGGTTCTTCTGCTTGGAGTATAGAGTGAGCCATATATTTTTCCCCTTCCTTTCCCTTTCATTTTCTATATGCACAGGATGAGAAGCAATGTGGGCCCTGGAGGGAGTGGCCAGGGGAAGGGAGATGGGGAAATTCTGGGTGCTTTTGAAGCATCACGGTGAGGTGCTGCTCACAGCGGAGTCTGCAGAGGGGACTCTGCAAAGATGAGCTTTAAATTGCACATCTGGATTGCAACCGGGAGAGCGAGGGCGGTGGGGAGGCACCTTCTGCTCCTTTTCTCAGAGAGGAGCCGTCTCGGTTAGCCCCTGTGCCCGAGCCCTGTCCGGGAGGGGAGCCGGGCTCCCTCGCCCCCCTGAAGGCACGGCAGAGGGGTCAGCCCCTCGGCATCCTGCCTGTATTTTCAGCAGGTCTAATTTTGAGCGTCCTCTCACAAGCAAGTCCTTTGGTGTGGTTGCCCATAAGGAACTTACATCGTCTGTGGCTTTGGGCAGCTGTAGAGTACAGGGTTACATAGGGTGGATTTTTTTTGCTCTAAATCACTAGAAAACAGAGTGGGGTACCTGAGACTGGGCTTTAGGAGATGTGGGATCTCTCCCTGCTGCCATGACATGCACCACCATGTATCCCTCTTTGTTGGCTGGACTGGGGAGAAGTTGGACCTGCCGCTGTTACCTCCTACCAGGGTTGCTGCCTTTTCTCCTGTGGAAGTGCTTTTGGGGGCAAAGCCAGGATTAGACACTAGCTTTTTCTTTCTCTTCTTCTGCCTCAGATTCCTTAGGGTTTGTTAAAGGGAAGCTGGGAGCCGATGCCACAGCCTGATGAACCTGCCATTGCTCATATCCTGCGTCTTGTCTGGATGACTGGTTCTTTACATTTTTAATGGTATTTTGTATTGCTTTTCTTGTACTGCTCCTGGATATTTTGCAATACGCATCTTTGTGGATGGATGCAATGAATCAATAGCGAATAATAATCTAAGTCTAGAGGGAACAGAGTTTGCAAAGCAACTCACCATTCACACTTGCTGGAAGTGCAGTGAGAAATCACCAGGGTAAGGCCAAGCAGAGAGAAAATGACCTGGGAGAAGGACAAGGAGGAAATCCAATCTCTGAAAATGAAAATAGATTTTCTTTAAGTGCTGTGTAAAATTATACATTTAATTCTTTTTCTTTTAGCATCAAACCTTATAGCGGATTGTGCTATAGCAGCCTCCTTGCTGCTCCTGCTGGCTGGTTCTCAGGAGCTGGGGTGTTTTAGCGACTTCTTTTTACCGGTACTGCTATAGTTTTCCATCTTCTTCCTTAAAGAATTGGATTTGGGAGTCTTAAATCACAGCAGTCAGCTGGGGTGAGCGGTGGCTTCGCCATTTAAGCCCTGCAGGTTGTCCGAAGGGGAAGGCTGCTGTCTTTAGCCTGGCCCTGCACAGCCCTCGACACCAGCTCATTCGCAGGGCTGTGCCTTCTGCTGCCGTTCCCCCTTGAGCTGAAGATGGACTGTGCCTCTCAGGCTGCCATGCCCTGATGAATGTCCCTGGCGTAAATAAAATCCGTTACAGGGGCTCGAGCCGATGTCCATGTTCATCCCTGCTCCCTCCTGCTGCCCACTCTACAGCTGGGACGAATTGTCTCAATCTATCACAATTACGAAGACACTTGAACTAAATAACTTCGTAAAGATCCGCTGGGAAAATTCATTGGTTTGAGACTTTAGAAATGGATTTTATTTACAGTGTCCAGAGAATCATAGAAAAGAAGTGAGCCGGGCCCTGGCCGGGCTCGGGAGCAGCCCAGCCCCACCGTGCGCACTGCCTGCGCCCCGTCCCTGCAGCCCCTGCCGCCTGCCGGGCTGGGGAGACCTGCAGGTCTTCATGGAAGGGTATTAAATAACATACCAGTGCACAGAGGATCGTAGAGGGATGTTTAACCCCACCTTTCCTGGGAATAAAGGGATAGGAGGGATTTTACATCTTAGAGAAATTTGATGGCGTGCCTCTATCCCGGGCATAGTTTTCCAAACGCCTTTTGTGTCCGGACTGCCCCTACCCATTTTCAAAACTAATGTTAGCATCTGAGGGCTTGCTGGAGATAGGATCCGGTTACAGCAGCATAACAAATTACCTCCTGTCAGCTGAAGCGTGATAGCCGAGTACAGATGTGCTCTTACTCTGTGATCTTTCACTGACATTTAAACTAAGCTGTTTTAAGGATTTTAAGAGCAGTCATAACAGGTCATAGCAAAGGGCTGGCTGGCCCTGGGAGGGGCTTTGGCCAAAGCCCTGGGAAGCGCGTAGGAAGCGGGAAACCTGCCCCACCTCCTCCCCGAGGGCTCTCGCCGCCCCCAGCACCGTGGTGGGGCTGGAGGAGCTGGGATGGGATGAGATGGGATGGGATGGGATGCCTCAGCCCACAAGGGAATTTTCTCCTACTCATTTCCTCTCTTTTCTTGAACTCAAGTAAATTTCATCTGCAAAATCCTGTGGCAAGATATTTCAAAGCTTAACCCCATGTTGGAAGTTTTCTGGTTCCGTTTTTTATGTTCCACGGATCATTTCTACTGCGGTTTAGGGTGTATGCATGTGGCAGTGGCTGTGGTCCCATGTCCCAGCTCTGGGCTCAGCAGGGGTGAGGCTCCTAAATCCCACACATTTTGGTGCCTAAACCCTGTGCATCCCAGGAGGCTTTATACACCGGGTTAGGACCAGCAAGCACCCAGCAGGTACAGTGAGATGCCTATTCCCTTCCCACCACGTGCATTTGGATGTATCACTGCATGCTGCTGCGGGCGTGCTGGGCAGCAATCAGGCTGACCCTGCTCCGGCCGTGTCTTTGCTGCTAAGCATCCAGGCAGAGTGGCACATTTAGGGAATAATAATTTGTAAAAAATTATGTGAGTGGTACTAGATGAATAAATTGTGCTTATTTAGTGCTGTCTGAGGGAATGTGGCCTGCACGCCTGTGACTCGTTCTCTGGAAGGCAGTCGTGCACGCTCTGTCGGGGATAACACTTGTTCCAAGTACTAAATGCCAATTTGGCTCCCTTCGTTTGTTCCCATTTTACTACAATTAACTGTCTTTCTGCCGAGTGTGACTGGGGTGGTGAGTCTGGGCACGGCTGGGTCCTGGTTCTGCAGAGAAGAGTCTGGTCCTGCCAGGGAGCGGGCAGGGAGCAGGGCTCCATCACTGCTGGCGTTGGTGCGGACTGCTGTGTTGGCCCTGCTGGATGGACCTTCCTTCCCTTGCTAATTTAAATACGATAATCTTCGTTTAGCTACTGCATGCAAATCCCTAAATATCATAATTTTGATTGCCTCCCTGGCAGTTTAAAGGATTATATCTGGGTTATTTTTAACCCAGATAATTTCCTTGATCTGATTTACAGGCTATGCCCAGAAGGAGTTGTAGGCAGGTGGGCTGCAGGGAGAAGCCCTGAGGGCTGAGCATCCCAGGCTGAGGCTGCAGCTCGCACTGGGGGGTGAAGGAGGGACCTCACAGGGCGTAGGCACAATGTTTCCATCTGATGGAGAGTGATGAGTTGCATCATTGCAGCACAGCTGGGCCTGCGGAGGTGGACTTAGTGCTGCAAAGTGGTCGCTTGTCTTTTGATGGGTTTGGGGAAAAAAAATGTGATTTTCTTCACCTCCCTTTCAGGGCAGGTTTAGGACAGACAGGAGGTGCAGGGCACTCTTTCATAGCTCTATCTGCCTCTTTAGCACTTGTCCTCTCTCCTTCACCTCCAGCCAGCTGGCACAAGGTCCCTGGGCTGCCTCCTCCCTCCCAGCCCAGGGAGGAGCATGATCTCTCGTGCTTCAAAGGCAGCATCAGCAGCACAGCAAGCCCCCTTGCTCCTTTCACCGGGGGATTTAGCTAATGCTCTCTCCAATCCATTTTGCTTCCCTGCAGCTTAGCATGGATTTTCATCCCCATCTCGTCAGCCCACTTAGGGCGTGCAGCCCTCTGCCAGCCTGGAGGCGTTTCAACCCTGCCGGCAGCCTGCCCGCGCTGAGGGCTCCTTAGGGGCTGAGGCAGAACCGAGGGTGCTGAGCACCAGGTAAGCACGTTGTGGAGCAACTCCAGAGCCTAACGAAGGAGTTAAAAAAAAAAAATAGTCTGTTATGGCATGTTTAGGCTCCAGTGACCCTGCTTGTCCCTCCTTCGTGCCTGTGCATCCTGGGGGGACCCTGGATGGAGAGCCCACGGAGGAGCGGCAGCGCAGCAGAACCAGCTGCGCCATCGGTCCGAGCAATGGCTCTCAGGCTGGTGAGGCTTCCCTGGTGATGGAGCAGGAGGTCTGGATTCATCAGTCATGTCACATTACATTATGTGATGCAGCGCAACATGGCATGACTGATGCAACCCAACGTTAAATGTCATAGAGCAATGGATCAGCTCAAGGCTACGGTAATTTTATGTGCCCATTTAATCTGGTATTTAAAAACAAACACTCACAGCAATCTGCATCACACGCTACATTTTGCAAAATTGAGCAGCAAATCTGTACCAAGCAAATTATATAATTCTGTCATCTCTCAGCCTTATGTACATGTGTGTAAATACTGTAGCTGGGTTTAAAATTGGTGGAGCGCTGGAGGCAGGCACCGCGGGCACGTCCCACTCAGGCATTCACCATCGCTGTCTGGGGCTGCCGCTCTCGCCATCTGCAGACGGAGCAGCCCCTGCCACCGTCCGCTCCAGGTAAATCAGCCGGGCTGGTTTACATCAGCCATTTACACTCCTAAGCTGAAGACGAAGGGTTTTGCCTGAAGCTCGTTTTGGGCACGCTTGCCTGAGCTACAGCCAAGGCTCTGCCCCCCCCCCCTACACAGCTGCACCCACAGCTGTCTGCAGCTGCACAGAAATTCGGTGCTCTCCTCTCCTTCGTGGCCTGTAAACGCATCTGACGCCCGTCCTCTCCCCTCCGTGGTGCGGGCTCTTCTGCAGACTCAACCTTGCCGTGTCTTTCAAAACATCTTGGTGTTTTGAAAGGGAAAAGCCTCCCCTGTTGTTCTTCCTCCCAGCCCTGTGTCTGTGTGGCCTTGGTCTGGCTCCGCTTGGAGAAAAAAAAAAAATCTCTTAAGCACTTGCTTACTCCAGCCCAAATGAGGGTAGCACTTCGACATGAGCTGAATTTTAAGCAGGTACGTGAGGGCTGTCCTGGGATGCTTTCCCAGATCAGACCAGGGCAGACCTCTTCAGAGCAGAGACCATTCCTCCTTTTAATGGCTGGAGCAACAATAATGGTAATTAATGTTTCCCCAGCCTGTCATAGCACCGTCAAATTTTATGACCAAAAGAAGTGCTTCAGTCCTTTCGCCTTGTCGGGTTCCTCTCCTGTGTCCCCACGCTCGGACAGGGCAGCGGCTCTGTGTGTGGGTTCCCAGCCCGCTGCCTGCCCTGCCCAACCTGCCGGGCAGTGATCCAGTGGCAGGGAATGCCGCTTTTCCCTAAAGAAGCAAAAAGAAGGAAAAAAAAATCAAACGGAATCGAAGGAGCAGAGCCCACACCGTGCCATGGCCAGGTTTTGCTGCACGCGTGGGTGTTTTCTGGTGGCGGGTGCCAAGGAGCTGCCGTCGGCATCGGTCCATGTAGGTCTCTGCTCGCCCCATCCCGACAGCTCTCACTGCTTCGGTGTTTGCTGTGCTTTGCAGGGCTCATGTGTCTGCATTTGCAAAACGCACTCGTGTCAGAGCATCCCCTTTCCGACCAAATAGGCCCTGTTGAGATCTGGAGCGAAGCAGAGCAGACCTGGGAGAGCATGAACTTTCCCATCAAAAAAATCTCCTCTCCGAGGCTGGGTGTTCCCAAAGCGCTGTGGCTGAGTCAGGAGAGCTTACTGCAACACAAACCAGAGCAAACGGCAGAGACTGTGGCCAGGCCGGGTACAGAAGCTGCTCTGCACACTGGCTGCTGAGCTGGGATTCTGTGTTTATGTGCACAGTTGTTGTTGCGCAGACCTTTCCAAGGGGGGCTGTGTTTTGCAGCATTTGCTAATATTGCTGTGTTGAGCCAGGAATTTTTTTCCTTTAATTTCTAGAGCTGACTGTCAGTGTGCAGCCAGGTATGGATCCGGAGCAGGACTGGAGCAAGCCATTTCGGAGAGGCTTTGCAGCAGCCGGCAGCCCAGCCAGCCAATGTAGCTGTCTGCAGGGTGTGTGCTCAGCAAACCCATCTCCAGGGCTCTGGAGGTGGGTGAAAACAGGTAGATGCTTGCAGCCTCGGAAGTCTGTTTTTACATCTTGGATCAGAAACATGCAATGAAAAATTCATATTTTGGTTCAGATCTTATTTTTGGCTCAAGATCAGAAAAAAAATGTTAAGTGGGGAATCTAATGTGCATTTATATTTGTGTAACTCGCTAGCAGTGGAACTGCTTTGTGTCTTATACAGCTCATGCCAAAGTGAAGGATTTGCTCTTTCATTTTCAGCCTGGGGTGAAATTTTACAGTTGAGATTATAGGATCCTGAAAATAATTGTTGCCCCAACCTTAACTCTTACATTATAAATGAGGATGCATCATACTCAGCATGACTTGGAATTACAGAAATTAAGGATGAAAAAGACCTCATCTTCCAGTCAGTGTAGGATTATTTTGTACAGTGTGTTTGATTTTTTAAAGTATTCTCTCCCTCGTAGATGATGGCCATTTTCCTTACAGAGCAGTGCTGCTAATGAATGGCTCCATTTCAAGAGAGACGCAACGGCTGTGTCCTCATGCTGCTCTTCTCCAAAAAGGAAAAAAGCTGTTTCCTTGCCCTACCCTGATATTCTTCTGGCCCAGGGAGCTCAAAGGTATTCAGGGCTGAGATGGAGGCTGAGGCTTGTATTTCAAGGGATACCTGGGTAGCAGGACTGCCAGCATGCGGCTGGCTGGGCGGTCGCTGCCGGTGCCCTGGAAGCGGGAGGTGCTGGCGCCCGGGTAGGCAGCGGGTGCTGGGGCAGCGTGTGAGCCTGGGAGCGAGGAGGGTCTGGATCCATCCCCACCAGCGACCTCCTGGACCTCCTCCTCGCCCTGCCCCTTCCCTCCGCCATCCCCGCACCCTGGGCTTGGGGTGCCAGCGCTGGGGCCGTCCCCACCGAGTCCCCGCCATCCTGCCGGGACAGCACCGGGGGAGAGGACAGATGCAGAGCCGCAGCTCTAATGACATTGTTTTTTCCCCTAAGCCCATCAGGCCAGATTTCCGTGGTGGAACAAGTAACTGAAAGCCGCAGAAGGGAAGTTTTCCTTCTGTGCTTTCTTTTTCTCCCTCTTTGCCCATCCAAACTGGCTCCTTTCCACCCTCCTTCCACTTCTCTTTGTTGTCACTAAAAAGATTAAACTTGTTTGACCAGGTTCTGAGTCAGCACAGTTGTAAGGGGAAGATGAATGAGGCTCTTTAACCCTGCTTATCCCTCCAAATGCCCCCCTCATGGAAAGAAACACACATGTGTGCTCCGGGAAACATAGGTTTTAATGTTCCTTTTATTTTTAAGTCATTCTTTCCCCCAGTCTTATTTCTACTTCTATCAGATAATGGGGCTGCTCTCTCTCCTGCTGCTCTCTGTGCTGAACCTTTCTCTGCCTTTCCACGCTGAAAGGGCTCTCCCTTTCTTCTGGATCTTCTACAGTAAGCCAGAGCAGGCTGCGTGATCCTGAAAGGGCAAAGCGGCTCTGTTCTCTTTTGTCCCCAAAACCTTTCCCCTCTCAGCCCGACTCTCACATCTTGATCCTTTTTTCCTCAGTCCTCGGAGGAGGCTGCTTTCAAAACCCTTTTATCCCAGTAGTAAAAATCAGAAGCGTGAAAAGAAATCTGAAAGATGATGCAGAGAGATGGGGCTTATACGCGGGGACAGCAGGTTCGAGATGGGACTGGATGCTGCTGAGCGGCGAGGGGAACCCGTTGGGCTACACATTGACCTTGGCACTTGCATCTCCTCATGAACCACTGTGTGGGCAGACTTGACGTGTCCTGTCAGTCCATCCCCTGAGACCGGCCTCGTGGCACGGCACCAAGCCCCGTGCGCCTGCATCATGTGGTTCCCGGCCGCAGTGAGCACCAACAGCGCCTGCCAGCACACCGCCATCCCGGCGCTTGCAGCCCTTTGCACCGTGGGCAACATCCTGCTTTGCCAGCACCTAGACCCAAACAAAGAGCATCTTCATGCCCACTAAGACGGATCCCAAGGCAGAATGAAACTTTAGGGCAGGATTTCGATCCCCAGCTGTGCTAATTGCTCCTGGCATTTCTCTTTTGTTTGACAGCCTGCCCCCAACGCTCACAGAGATCCAGGAAATTTCTTAAGCTGAAAGCTCGGGAGAGGCAAGTATTTTCCAGTTTTCTGTTTGGGGGATAAACAGAAGTAAATGGTGCATCCATAATCCTGGATTCTGCTTTAGAAATGCCTTGTGGTAGTACTGTGTGTCATTCATGTAGGTGACTTTTACAATGAAAAATCCCATTTAAGCCTGACCTTTCACGTTCTGGAACATAATAGACTGTGCAACCAAATCGCATCCTCCTGGCAGGGACACCAGTGAACTGGAATATTAGTTTTGTAAGGGGACATTTGAATTCGGAAAATTCATTTGTCAGAAGTTGTGTTTCTAACTATGGGGCCATTAAGGGGCGCGGGCAGGGGGAGCTTTGAGAGCAGTGCGGGGCAGGGAGGCTGCCCCAGCCTGCCGACACCGCGGCCTGCTGCAGGTGAGCATCTCTTCAGGGGATGGTGATTTGAATTTGGGAACAGGTCTCCTGAGAGCCCTCTCTGCAGGGACGTCTGCTTGGCTCCCAGGGAGCAAGAGGAAGAAAGAACAAAGATGGCAAATGAGGTAGAAACAACATCTCCTGCTCTCCACAGCAAGCACTGGGTGATGATGGAGTAGTTTGCCTGGAACAGGGGTGGGGTGGGACCGAGTGAGGTGGGATGGGGTGGGGTGGGATGGGATGATGTCTTGTTCTCGTTCCCCAGCACCCGCTCCCTGTCCTGCCCTGCCTGGGCTGCGGGGCAGGAGAGGCGGCTCACGCAGGTGGGCCTATTTCCAGCCCAACAATTAATTATCGCTGCTGCTTCCCTTGCGGGGCTCTTTGTGCAGCAGCTCCCCATGTTGGCTGACGAGGCTGCTAATTCCCCTCGTTCCTGCTGACTCGCAAGGCCGCTGCGGCTGCTACTTGAAGCATTTATGTTAATACACTATCAGGCAGCCACATCCCATGGCTTATCATTTTCATCAAGTCTTGGTTTTATGGTTGAAAGGAATTACTTTCAAAAGACCATTACCACCTCCCTGTTTCTCATGGCCTTATGCCTACCTGCTGTTAAGCTTTTATAAAGGCATAATTTTTTTGTGTAAAGCTCATAAAAGCTGCTACTCAAGTCCCATGCTCAAGTCCACTTCCCTCAGTCGCTGCCTGGGACTCTGACTCGGGCAGCAGAGATTCTGGCTGCTGCCGCTGGGAAGCTGGGCAGAGGAGGAGAGAGCAATTGCTTCTTCCCTGGTGAACCCGCGGCTCTGCGGGGCTGCGTGGTGGTGCCAGTGCGGAGTTAGACCAAGCATGCTTCTGATGAGGATGCCCTAGGTCCTTTTCAGGGAGGACAAGGGGACACGGGTACGCTCGGCTGTCTCCAGGCACAGCGTTGGGCAGGAGAGGGCAGGATGCTGGTGGCTCTGAGCCCCTGTGGTCCTGTTCATCCCGAGCACAAGTTTCGGCACCTCCTTTGCCTGTGGGTCCTGTCTTCCCTTTGTAACGGAACTCCTTGCCGCTGTCGCAGGCAGGCGGTTTCTGCCCCTCAAGCGGCAGAGCAAGCCCTTGGCTGGGGCAGGCACCGCTCTCCGGAGCCTGCCGTCAGGGCAATTTCTCCTTTAGCATTCCTGCCGCATTCAGTGCTGCTTTATTTTTTATTTTTTTGCTGGCGAGTTGAAAAGGGGCATGCAGCTAGTCACATCGCCTGATAGTCACTTGCCAGCAACATAAAAACTCTTATGCGTCAATATATCAATCAGCGTTATGTGTCAGCCTTGACTACTGCATTCAGCTTCCATCACCCAAACAAAATCACGCTGTAGCAGTCAAGGAGGAGGCTAATACTGATGACTGGAGGCATGGCTGGGCATACAAAGCACGGGTGGGTAGCTGGGTGGACAAGCCAGCTGCTGGAGCTGGGGAGAAGAGCAGGGGGAGATGTGGGGTGCAGGCAGCGATGGGGTTTGTCGAGCCCAGCCAAGCCCGTGGTGCTCCCTGCCCCATGGGGGCAGATGTGGTGGCCGGGGAAGGGCACGGGTGCCCCTGCACGCTCGCTGCCCCTTGCAGGGCTGCAGCACCCTGTGGCTTCGCTCCACTCGGCAGCCGAAAGGTGCCTGGGCCCCAGGCAGGAACAGCTGGGGGGTCAGCACCTGCAGCCCCAGCAGCTCCCTCAGCCTCCTGCTGCTGGCCTCTATGCCTGCTCCTCCTCTTTGCATCCAATCAGAATAATTGCAGCTAATTAAAAGGAGGTAATGGATTTCAAGAGGGGCACTATGTGCCATCCCAATCTCTCTTTCCACTAAGACTTCTGGAGCTGCCACGAGGCAGTTGCTCCTTTTTAGCACCTTACACAAGCCCCGGTGCCTGTGATTGCCCCTGGGCAGTGAGCATGGCCATGCCCTGGCCCTGCTGGTCCTGGCAAGGGCAAACGCTGGGGCCAAGAGCCTGGGGAGTCCACGCAGCCCGTGCTGGGCCAGGCAGGCACAGCCAGCAGTGAACGCTGAGGTCCAAGGTATGTTTTGGATTAAATGCGCATGAAAACTTAAATGCGACTGGCGGGCAGTCCCCAGGACCTTGGCAACCTGCTAATGCAATGCTCGGTGTCTGCATCCCTCTGGCTTTTGGAGAGGAGAAGAAATGTGGCAGGGGGTTCCCCAGGGACCCCCTCACAGACACCTGTGGCCCCAGGCTGCTGCAAGGCAGAGCCATGCTGCGGAGGGGCCGGTGCTGCCCCTCGGCTCCAGCAGCACCGGAGCTCCTGCTTGGGCTGCGCCTGTGCAGAGCTTGCTGGATGTGGCCATCGGTGCAGAGCTGCTGTCGTCTTCATGGCGCTTCTCCTGGCTGGGATGGTGCTGGCATCGGGCCACACCTGGGATGGAGAGGCTGCCGTGTGGGCGGTCTCACAACAGCAGAAAGCTCTGGGCTTTGCGTTTCTTCATATTAAATATGTGAGTGGCCACTGTATCTCCTGATTATTTAATTTGACATGGAATAAGAGGTATTTGTATTCATTTCCAGAGATGATGTACAGGCCTGATCTTAAACTGATTTAGACAGTATTGTACATCAAGAAAAATGAGAATGGGAAAATCTAATGTATGGTGTTTTTTTAAAAGAGGGCCTTCACAAACCTGCACGGAATTACAAGCGATAGGCAAATGCTGTCACAAAAGTCTCTCTTAAATGAAAAAAGGACATGAAGAATAGCGCTGCTCAGCAGCACAATACAAGCTCCAATAACACGATCACATGCTTCGTCTTGAGTAGTTTGTAGTACGAGAGCTTTGACAGATGTCCTCTGTCAAATCTTCCCCTGGTAGCGGGAGATGTTACCAGTGTCTCCCATGCCCTCTGCCAGCAGCCACTGAACTCTGGGGCAGGGACCTGGCTTCTCCAGGTCCCCTGGGCATGTTCACCCTTCCGTGTTCATGCTTCAGGTCCAGACTCATCACCAGGGCTCATTTTGTGTTTGCATTTTGGCTGGGCCAGGTACAACCCCATACCATCCCTGCTGTCTGTGTGTGGGGTGGATCGTGAGCCCGGAGGTTTCTGCAGCCCAGAGCTCTCTTTGGGATGGCTTTGTCAGGGATAGCCCAGGTTTAGGAGGGTGACCGGGAGAAGTAAGCAAGCGGCAGGCAGAGCCGGGTGAGAAATGCTGTTCTGCACATGGGTGGGCAGCGCATCCTCTCTTTGCACATGCAGATATATGGAGATAGAGGTGTTGCTCTGTCGCACCCAGCTGCTGGAGCGGAACACGCTCAGTGCCTGGGTGGGCTGCAAGCCATCCGCTATGAGAGGTGACATCGATTGCTTAATAACAGCGCTCCGGATCAGAATTAAAGCACTGGCTGTGGCTTAGTGGGTGCTGCGACCTCTGCAAGGTCTGGATTTTAAATAGTCATTAAAGCTGATGTGGTAAAGGGAGAGAGGCTCGAGCGGGTGCCCTGGCCAGGTCAGAGCACGCACGCACACCTTGCAGTTTGGTTACCGTAGCGTTCGCTCTCATCTTCCTTCCAAAATCATTGCAGAGCAATGCTGGGAGCTGCTAGGAAACAGCTGTATTATCGGAGGTGGCTGCGTGCCTGTGGGAGGGACAGCGAACTGATCTTTTCTGGGAATCTCTTAGGATCAGTGCAAGCCTTTCCATGGAAGTAAATATGCACTGGATGAGGGCCATATTTTGACCTTGGCTGGATGTGAGGTTTTAATTATCAGAGCTGGCTGAATAACACACAACATTTTGCCATGAGCATTGCAATTTCTAGGAATTTATTTCAGCATTGCCTACGCCTTTTGAGCTTTGTGTTTATGAACATACAAATAAACCTGCTCCAAAGCAGGTATTTTCACCTAAGCAGTGTGCTGAGGGGGCTGTGATTTTATTTACATGCTCTTTATGCTGCTTCTTTATTGTGGGTATAAATATGACTTACATGTTACAAAATCCTTTTTCTCTGTAAAAATGTGTGAGATCCCAGCGCAAAGGAATCACAAACCTTCAGTAAGTGCAAGGTGGCTTGGGGGTCAGACCTGAATTTGCAGCTCTCCGATGCCTGCTCCTGCGCGGCGGGGGAAGAGGAGCTGTCGCAGCCAGTGTGGCTGTGCCAGGGCATGGCCTCTCCCACCCCATCTCACTGCAGCAAGGTGCCTTTAACGATGTCTTGCTTCCTCCACAAAGCATCCCAAAGCGCTGCTCAAGCCCCAGGCAGGGTGTTTCCTGGGCTGGCCCTCCAGAAAACCAGGGAGCGTTGGCAGGCATGTAACTTTGAGTTTTAAGAGACGCTTGTTGCTGTTTAAATATATAATAATCAAATGAAAATGGTCTTTTGCCGACTCATGGGAGTGTTCCATCTTCGGAGTGGCATGAAGTGATTTAGCCATTAAGGTTAATGCTCGTCTTCCTGCTGTCTGTTGAAACTCTGGGCTAGGCAATGCAAATAGCTTAGCCAGTACTTTTAAAGGTCATTGTGCATGAAAAAAATAAAGATCATACACCGCTCATGGAAATGTCCTTAGTAATCACTGCCTGCTCAGGGGAGGAGGGACGAGGCACTCCTGGAGCCTTTATCTCATCTCGCTGATAGTTTGGTGACAGGCCTTGAATTTGTGGCAGCTTTAGCTGCAAGTTGGCATCCTCTTCAGTACCCCTGGCTTCCCGCGTGGTTTGTTTGCTGGGTGATGGTGGTGCTGGCAGTTACCGAATACCGGGGATGCCAACTCCAGGCAGGCTGCCCATCACCAAGGCACACACTCCAGTGGTGGGTATGCAGGACAGGTTTCACCTCCAGTCTCTTCTTTGGGTTTCCTGCGGGACTCCTTTGGATTCAGATCTTCCCTTCTTTGCCTTCCCCACAGGACGTCTTGCTCCTAATTTATCTAGGAGGTAATTTTAATCCTTGTCTCCTCAGACAACTGGCTACCCCAGCGCAGAATTAATTTATTAACACACTAACCTACTTTAAGGTGATAGTCACTTTAGGGTCACAGCAGATCTCACCCTGGCCTCGTGAGAGGGGTTTTCAGAGAATCTCTATTCCTCGGTGTCGGGAGGCATCCGGCTGGATACCGGCCACAGCATCCTCTTCCCGTCGCCCCGCTCCCTGCAGCCGCCCTGGTCCGGCTCCTGGGCTGACACCCGTCCTCAACCCCGCTGCCCACAGCAAAACCTCGGCGTGAAGAGGATCTGCTCGTGCGTGGGACCAGGAGGAGTTAATCCTTTCGGCAGTGTCCTTTAGTAGTGCCTTCCTTTTTGTCTTTCCTGAGTGGAGCTGCCAGATTGTGACTTCCCAGAGGAGGAGAGGAGGGAGCCGCTGCTTTGCAGCCACTCTGATGTGGGTGTTTAGCACCAGCTCTAATAGCCTTCTCTCTCAGAGAAGTGAACTATATCCTCCGCTCATTACTGCAGCCCTTCAGAGGAAGAGGAGAGAAAAAGAAAAGATCCTATTCAGTCTCACTGTTTCCAAACAATACAAAGAGGATGAGGACTCCTGGGTTTGTAGTGAGCTTATATAAGAAATAAGCAATAAATGAGGAAATCCTGGTGACCTGCAGTGCACCCCGAGCCCTAACGTTTCTGGTGCTTGACTGTCCATGTACAGAGCTGCAAAGTGAAATGAAAGCAGCTTTTAAAGTCTCTATTCTTCTCTTCTGCTGTGAAATTCCTGCCTCTCTTTGTTGAGTATGATCTTTGTTGGTGTTTTCTTTGTGCCTGGAGTAATTTCTGTGTTGAGAGTCTGTTGTGCCGCTTCCCAGTGCTGCCATGCAGTCATTGTTTGTCCTGACACCGACCCTTCCTGGGAAGCGCCTGCTCCACGGCTGCCGTGCCGGCTGCTGAGCGGCTGCACCGGCGAGGCGGCAGCGGTGCCTCGAGTGCCAGCGCAGGGGGACATCAAAAAGGGTCCCCGTTCCCCCTGGAGTAAGCGCCCACAAACTCCCGGGCTCCTTGGAGGCTTTGTGAAGCCAAAGGGAGTCATAAATCTTACAGAGATGCTCCCTGCCCAGGGGGATTCGGAGGTGGTTGTGCTTCAGGTGAAGGTGGGAGAGTGAGCGGGAGACGGCGCAGCCCAGCCTGTGGTTCTCCTGGTGCTGGGCTGGAGAGACGCAGTCCTGCAAAGTGCGCTGGGAAAAGCAATCCTGCCTTCTGAGGGAGAGCTCCTCGGGTTCCTGAGACTTCATTCTATTCTGTATAGAGTGGATATTAATGAATATTAATAATAATTATCTCAACCTGCTTGAAGCTCCTGAAATGTACATGTTTGGGGCTCTGCGAGATGTGAGCTGACCTTAATTCTGCTTGCACTGAGCCATGTGTGCTGACAGCCTGGCACGCGTGCCGATGTCTCTGGTCGTCCACGGGGACAGCTGAGATTACACTCCTTGTGAGAAATTAAACGTCCCTCATATGTCTGCACAAGAGCAGGGCTTGCACATTGTATTTTATAACTTTTTCCTGCTTCTCATCTGTAAACTTCACAGTCAGGGTAACAGATGGGGACAGCTTGGATGTTGCAGATACAGTTTGATGTATATGGGCTTGAGCCAATATCCTGTTGAAGCTAAGGGTTGTCTTCCAGTCTCTGCATCGCGGGAAATGAATTAATGCAGGCTCTGGGGTCATTATAAATACTCACCCCATCCAAGGAGCGATGGTGTCTGGTGTGTGGCTGGAATACTACACCTTGCGAAGGCAGTCTCTAGTCCAAAGCTTCGCTGAGCTGTTTTATCCCTGATGCAACACTTGTTCTTGCTGGGAGTTTTTCAGGCCTGACTCAGAAAAGCAGGGGAGCACACGTAGGAAGACAACGAAGTGGTGGAGCTGAGAAGGAATATTCCTGCAGAACTCTGTGTGGCTGCCATGTGGTCACAGTCAAGGTCCAGGCTGTGGCACTTTGCTGACCAGCTCCTCTCTGAGGAGACCTGATGATACAGGTCTGAGTGGGGCAGCGGGTCCCTCCTTGCTGGTGCACGTTGAAGGCTGTTCACACCTGCCAGTGGGGCTGGCCAGATCCTGCCCCTCAGCTGGCAGCGTAGGGAGGTGAGGAGGCACCCAGCTCCTGCTTTGGCTGACCCTCCAGAAGGGTCCCCGGGGACCCTGCGCAGATCCTTATCCCGGTTTAGCCCAGCTGGGCGATGAGTTCACCCTCCCGGACATCCGCGAGCCGCTCCGCGCCGCCACAGACGTGGGACGTTTCCTTCTTTCTGGTACTTGTCTGTGTCCTTTAGTGTCTTGGCGTCACTCCAAGGTATTACAGCCTGGGTAGGCGACATGATTTATTCTTTTTGTCCCTCTGTTAAAGGATGTCTCCTGGGTGTTTGGAGAGGCAAACCCGAGCTTGCACACTTGGCTGTATGACTGCGAGCTGGTAAGTCATGCAGAGAGACGCGTCACCCTGGCTCGATGATGTGGTCGTCCCCAGCTCGGCTGACGGTGCCCTCCCCATCCCCGCTGGTTCTGGGGACATGGTGTCGTGCCATGCCTGTGATGAAACCTGGCCATAAAACTTTGGGTCTCTCTGTCTGGAAGTAGAAATGGGGGATTCAGCCCTTCCCTTCTCCCCTCTCTCTCCATCATGTTTCCTTGGAAAAAAGCTGCTTTAAACTTCTTCCCTGGCTTGTCCTGCCAAGGCAGAGCTCAGCGAGTTGCATCTGCCTGTCATGTCACGTTAGTGTTTGCTGTGAGCCACGCCATGACATCCCAAGCAGACTGGCGTACCATGGAAATAAAGTTGCTCTATGTGAAAATGGAAAAGTTGTTGCTTTCCAGAAAACAGGCTGGAGAACATCAGCTGCAAATGGGAAGGGAAAAAAAAAAAAGGCTTGTCTGAGTGGATGAAGGGATAGCTTTTAAAAGGCAGACCCAGCTTCCACCGATGTCAGTGGAAAGCCTTACACAAATGTTAATGGCTATGGAGTCATGCCCTAAAGCATTATATTTTTTGGGATGATGTCAAATCGTAGTATCTCAAATGAAGCTTTTGTGTTCCTACAATAAGGTCTTTTTTGATTCAGCTACTTAGGTTAGCTCTTTAGTGAAGTCACTTCACCTCTCCCGGCCCCTGAAAAATAGCTCTCGTGAAACCTGTGAAACTTTGTCCGGTGCTTTGAGATCTATAGGTGGAGATAGACTATTAGGGATGTATTGTTATCAGTCTCACTAGAGAATGATGTGAAGGAGGAAAACTGTTTGCAATTCTTTGGGCAGATCCGCAGAGGGTGGAAAAAAAAAAAAAAAGAGTAATTTGTCCCCTATTAAAACACAGTGAAATACTCTGACTCTGGAAGAATTTCCCTTGTGCTTTTAGAAACCCCCTGAGTTCAAAGCATCCACCCCCTGATGCTCCAGCCTAAGCTGTATCTTGTAATCTCCGCTGTACCCTTTGGGAAATTTCCCCACGGCTTTGTGTACACAAGAGAGACTCTTCTAAGGAAATTTTATTAAAAAAGACATTTTTTTTTTAAAGCGGGATTTAAATAGTAAGCTACATTCTCTCTGTCAGCAGTTCTCTCCCTTCATGCGTAGTGGATCCTTTTCTTGAATAGATATCCATCTCTTGTCTGGCACGTATGCATCTGTGATAATAAGGGCAAGTATCTGGCTGAAGCAATTGAAGAGAATAGTGGGCCTGCTGCTTCCCAGCTGGTCTGTGAGTGTCTGGAGCCATCCTTCGGGGCCGTTAGCCACTGGCGCTGGCCGCCGGGAGAGGTGACTTTGCACCAATGCGGCCGAGGAGCGCTCCCAGCGCGGCTCCGCCAGCTCTGCCGCAGGGACGAGCGCTTGCAGGTGCTGATGGTGCTCGCTGTTTGCAAATCATGTGCATGTCTATAAGTTACCTCTCCGTTCAAGGAAGCATCCTGAAGCAGGCTGATGGTTATTTTTTATTGTCTGTGGTGGTCATTATGTGTGGTCCTTATGGGGAGGACACTGAAACTTGTTCAAGTGTTTCCGTGAACAGCCATCATAATCTTATCACGGAGGTGGCAACAGGCGGCTGAATATTATGGATTCTTTTTGTGTTGCTTTGATAAATACTGTCTACAGGGTACGTTGCAATAAATGATACAAGTCCCAAATACAGCACTTTCAGAGACAGTACACAACCTGATAATCTCATTATTTGCTACTCCTACACAATATAAGAGCAACATTAGATCAGCCTTAGGTGTTGCTGCAATAGAAATAATTAATAAAAATCAATCTGCCACCTATAATGTCTTTAAAAAGCAATAGAGAGCATGCACAAGCTACTCCAAACAGCTCTGCCTTCCAGGACTGGAGCTGGGGGTAACATCTTCTGCAACTTCTCACCTGAAAAAGGAAAGAATTGTTTTGCATTCAGGTTCATTTCAAATGTTGTGAATATTTTATAGTAACTTACTGGCAGAAAATGGTGAATTTTTAAGGGCTTATTTGTAAAACATGAATTTTGAGCTTTTAGGAAGAACCGTTTACACTGGGTGCTCGTTCTGAGCGTTACAGGTAGCTGAGCAAGGCTGAGCACTGGTGATCCACTCAACAAAGCAGGCAGGGTAGATGAGGGAGGACTTTCAGAGAATGCTTTGTGGGAAAGGTTTTCAAGGTGCCCTCACACAGGCTGCAACTCAACCAGGGAAGAGCAATCATGGGATAACGTTGTGGGATGCAGAGCTGCATGGTGTTTGCCCCTGTAGCGTGAATACCAGTTGCCCCTGGAGGCCACCAGCTCTATGTCTGGGCCACAGTCTGAGCTAGCCTAACCCAAGGAGGAGTGTCTCCATCACAGCTTTCCCCGTATGATGGCTCAGATTATTCTCCATCCAGAACAAAGCGTGGCCATGCTTTGACCTCCCTCCCATTGCCAGCCCTCCATGCCAGGGTTGGAAGTGCCCAAGCAGCGAGCGGGAGGCTCTGGCTGTGTCTGCAGCATACCCCAAGGGTTTAGCATTACTGAGCACCATTTAAAAGCAGTAGCAGCAGCAGGAGCTCGGTATTCATAATGAAAAATTCTTCAGCAAGCAAAGCAGTATAAGGAGATAGAAGGGAGCCTGCCCAGCTGGGAGTCATTTGCAGATGGTTCTGGTTCATTTGTTGACTGCTTTTTCTCTGTCTTCATCAGCCACCACTTCCCTTGGCTTAGCAGCACACTCTGAGCACATTCTTCGCTTTAAGCACCTGAGAAGTCCCATTGACTTCAATGGGGTGACTAATGTGCTTGATTAAAGGTAAGTACCTGCTTCACTGCTTTGCTAAATCTGAGGTCTGGGAATAGAAATAAATGGAAGGATCCTGCCTGCAGAGGGGGGACCTTCTGGGGAAATATTTACTCTGGACGTAGAAGAAACTGGTCCTAGAGCAAATTTCCTATCTACATCCCAGTGTCTCCGGTGATCTTTATGTGGAAAGTTATCCACATTGGCTCCAAACCAAGCTTGGCCCATTTACTCCTATGGTTGCAGGAGGAGAAAATTTATTTCGCTGCTGTGGCCTGGTATGTAAATGTAAGAAAACTATGAAAGTGATTAACTCCCGTCTCGGGGGGAGGTGAAGAAGGCACTATTCACACTTTTAATCTTACATTAGGATTGATTTAAAGCTGGGAAATATGAGCACTGCAGAAAATCTGGGTTACATTCCCGGCTTGCTGCCTGACCTTGGTCAAGCCCCATCGTACAGCTCCCTGTGTGTCCTGCGTGCCTCAGTTTCCCCATCTGCAAGATGGGGATGATGATACAGGTCTCACTAGTAAAGAGCGTGACAACCTGTTGACAGCAAATCTCTATTTATACTGGTAAGAGTGGACAGGCTGAACTTTTTGCTGGTGCAAAGTGCCCCAGCAGTGGTGCCCTGAGCTCCTGCAGCTGCTGCCCGATCGGTGGGAGTCACGGCTGGAGATCCCTCCCTGCATCCATGCTAATACACGCAACAGATGCTGAGCTTAATGGACTAACAGTCTGATGTGGTTTGGTAATCTTTTGTCTCTAATAGTTATGCCTGCTAATTATTAGTATTAATTATGTACAGAGCGCTGTTTTATAGGCAAACAGAAGACAAGTTTCCTGTCCCATAGGATCCATAGTGTAAAGTCAATGATGAGAGAATCCGAGCAGACCCAAAATGTTTTTGAGGAGGAAGAGGAAGGTGAGGAAGCCCATCTCACCTTTCAGAGTGCAAAGAACATGGCAAGGTGGCCCCGCTCACCACCAAACTGGGGCGGCAGAGGTAAAACCAGCACTCCCTGAGCACTTTGTTTGAGGCAGGCTTTGTAATGCTCCTGGCCCAGTCCCAGAAATCCGGGCTGGTCCCCTGCAAGGGCTCCTGGTTGGGGATGCCAGGTGGGAACCAGGTCGGCTATAAACGCTCTGTTCGGTGGCAAGAGCGAGCCTCTTTGAGAGCGTTAAGTGCTGGTGAGGACCAGGACAGAACTAATGGGCTACTAGCCTCAGGGGACTAATGGGCTGGCTAATAACGACATGGATTTTGACATTGCAGAGCAAATAAGAATTGGCAGGCACTAACCTCAGCCATGTCTGCTACCTAGAGAAATCCAAGCCCCTCTCTCACTCTTCATTGTGTTTAGCATATTAATGTTTAATACCATTAGCATCAGCAGCGGTGGCTGTCGTTCAGCCCGGGAGCTGCTTGGGCGAGCCTCAGGAGGTGCCACTCTTGGAAGGGGGACCCTGCAGCTGGCCGGGAGCCAGGATCAGGCCCTGCCCGGCTCATCAGCTGGCAGCAGTTGCTACCGCCGCCGTGGCTCCCAGCATCTGCCTCTTGTTTGTGCACCCCTGCTAATTCAGCATCCGCTGCTGCCCGCTCCACAGGCTGTCTCCTTCCTGACACACGGCTTGTGCCTTTCATTTCTGTTCACTGGAGGGATTTTCCGTCTGTCTTTCTCTCTCTCCTCCACTTTTACCCTTTTCCCTTTCATGTTTAGGCTGCAATTCCTATGTGCCTTCCAGGAGAAGCAAGGTTGCAGGGGCTGCTTCCAGGATGGAAATAGGACAGGGCAACAGCTCCTCACAAAGAAATGAACCATGTTGATTCATCTTCTCCAGCCTCCCTGCTCTCCTCTCCTTGCTAAGTGGCAGTGGCAGCAGCAGCATGGTGTTCAGTGGTGCATTTCCCTGTATTCGACCCAGCAGCCCTGCACCTCTGGAGAGAGGATTGATCGTGGGAGGACAGGAAAGAAGTAGACCCGACGTCTGGTGCGATTCCTCACAGAGCTTAGAAATCTAATCAGCATGGTGGTGTTCTATTTTTCTCTCCTTTCTCCCCTTAATGTTTCCCTTTAAATGAGATATTAAAAATAGGAATATTAATTTGGCAGATGGTGCAATTGGGCTTTTGGCAGGAGCCTGCACACTGTGCTGCAGAGTCGCAGACCTCCGTCTCTATGCTGGAGCACTGAGAGATGCTCTGGCTCCTCTCCAGGCACTGCCTTCCTCCAGCTCCAGCTCCTGCTCCCTCCTCCGGCTCTCGGTGCTGGGAGAGCCGTCTGGGGCAGAGGGAGTTCCTGTGGGTCCTTCCTCCAGCTGTAGCCAAGTAGCTTTGATTTCTGTCAGTTCTGAGCCACCCCCAAAGGGTGGAGAGCTCATTTCTGCTTTAATTGCAGCCAGGTTTGATGGCAGTGGGAGCTGCACATGTGTAGTGTATTATTTCTATAGGGGGGGTAGTTGAGTCTCAGTCCTGAATTTATGTGGGGCTCCTGCATGCCTTGAGCTTTCTGCAGCATGGGGCGGCACCCCTCCTCAGGAGAGTCTGTGGGAGCTGAGTGTGATGGGGCTTGTTTCAGACGTGGCAGGGAGGTAGGTAGAGCATTTCCAATTGGAATGATTTTACAGACTTCTCTGGGCACCGTAGGCTTCTTTCTTTTTCTTCTTTTTACTGGTGTTCTGGTTGGTCTCTGCTCCCATCCAAGAGGAGGGTTCTGGTCTTTTATTGCTTTTCATTGCCTGAATTTTCAGAAGCACTACAGAGTCAAATTTCCCCTAAATTTTCTCTGCTAGAGCTTTGGCCCAATGCTGCAGTTTCACCAAGGGCAAAATGAGCCCTAATTAATCCCTGCATCTATGATGCATCCCTTTTGTCCATCTGTAGCATCCTGTTATTTAGCAAGCCTCTCCTCACGCTGTGTCTGAGACCAACCTCAGTTTCTTGGGGCTGTAACTCCTCTGGCCTCAGCAGGGTCCTGGGAATGGTAGGGAACAAAAGCAGAGTCAGGTCTTGCACTTGCGGTTCATTTTTCACACGCGTACAAAGATTTTTTGTTTTCCAAATCTTTTGGCATTTTTGTTATTCTTTGAACTCCTTCCAGCTTGTCTGTCTTTGTTACAACATGATGCCCAGATCTGGGCGTGCTGCTTCAAACAGCAGCCTGACGAGCGCTGGGAAGAGCAGAATAATTACCTTGCTGGGTTGCAGCAGCCTGATGTTATTGACTTCTGTTCGATCAATCATCCCCCCAGACCACTCTCTGTTGTATAGCTGTTTGGCCAGATATCTCCATACAGCCTCTGTCCTTTTGTTTATTCCTTCCTATGTGTTAATCTTTTGCATTTGTCCTGCTGAATCTCTTTGTATTGATTGCAGGCCACTTCTTTAATTTATCAAGCTCGTATTGTATTTTATTTCTGTCCTGTGAATTATTTGCTACCCTCCCATCCTGGTAAAATGTTCAGATTTGATTAGCGTACCCCTGGTCCAGTTTCCAAGTTGTTAATAAAACTATTGAATTGTATTGACCTTGCAGGGCACTCAGTGGGACCCCACTTAACATTTCTGCCCACTGGACTCCGGACTGTTGAGGTCCGTGCACATGTATTTTTAATCAGCAACACGTCTTTGTTCTTGTTGTTCATCTTATTTACACTATGTAAAGAGCCATATGATGTTTTGATAATAAAAATTATGATCTGTGTAGCTCCAGCCACCTGCCTGAGGATCTTCCTAGTGATAGACATAGTATCTGACATGATGGTCTCTGAGCCCTTGTCTGTTGATGAGCTGCCAATACCAATGGGCAGGATTTGTGCAAAGTCTGAAGTTAAAATATCATATTGTGTTGTCAAAAAAACCAAAAACCTCTGAGGCCTTGATCCTGTAACAAGAGTCCTCCATTTCCCCGAGCTTTCCCACCCCACACCCTGGCCAGGCTGGGGGCTTGGATTTTGTAAAATCACGGTTGTGTTCAGCAGCTCTCTGGTCCTGCTCTGGGAAGGTGCGTCAGCAAGCAACTTGCTCAGAGTCCTGTGGACTCTAATTAATCACAAACATAAAAGTGGGCAGTTTGCAGAGGCAGGGGCTGTGCAAAGCCAGTGTCAGGCGACGAGGCTGGTCCCTAGAGCGAAGGGATAACCTGAAGGGTCAAGTCCCCGGTGCTGGGGTGAGTGGCAGCAGCTCACACCTCCTCTGGCCGTTCCAGCCCCTGGGTAGTCTCGCCTTGCAACCAGACACTCTGCCCCTCAAAAGAGCTTATCTTTAGCAGGTTTTCCTTGCTCTGTTGGGGATAGAAGGTGCCTTCAAGAAAAAGGAGAGGTGACAGAGGAGAAAAAAAAAAATATCTCACTAATTCAGTTACATGCTTCTGACTGCCAGAACTAGCTTGCGTTTCACACGCCTGCTTTAGGTGATTGCTGCTTGCCAGCGCTGGGTGCTGTTCCGTTTGCCACAGCGAGACACGACTCCAAGGCCAGCGCTTTCTGGGAGCATGCCCTCGGTTTTGGTCCTGACTGATACTGCAGATCCCTGGCTAGCGAACGTCAGCCTGTTCCTTGACCACTGATGGAAAATATGTTCCCAGCACATGAGAAAATCAAGCCTTAATAAAAATGAATCCCACTGATTTAAGGTTATGTTAGAAAAGTTGGGGCTAAACTGCTCTGGCAAGCTTTGTCCTGGATGGGCCTTGCCTGACTTTCAACATCATCTTTTTAGTTTTTTTGGTGGGTACTTCACCTCCATGCTTTGTTAAATGCCTTTTCATTTTATCTGGTGTAAAGGGAAGCTGATTTGTGATTATACTGATTTCCCTCTTGCCCTCCCGAGAAACGGGTTGTTTGCCCCTTTGCCCTTTCTTACCCTCCCCAAGGTCCTGGGGACAGGCCACAGGGCCACCTTGCCCTGCGCTGGTCCCTCTGGCCCCAGGGGCAAGCGTGGCTGTGCCCCGCTGCTCCGCTCCTCAGCGGGGTATCTGGGCGCCAGCGCTCCTTCCTCTGCCTATGACAGCTCCTTTTCCTGCTAACTGTTATTGAATTACACAGCCTCTTAATTGTCTCCTTTTCCTTGAAGACTAAATCAAAGCAACTCTTTAGTTTATTAGTCTCCTTCTGTCTGTCAGAACTGACTTTTTTGACTGAGCCTCTGTCAGGTGATGCTCCTCCTCTGCTCTCTCCCAGCGACTCTAAAGGGATTTACCCTCCAGTGGTGTTTTTATGCATCAAAGTTGCATTTTGGGGAGCCCCTGTGGTCCTCAGCGAGAATTGTTCCTGGTTGTGTGGGGGGAATCAGCTGAAGTGAGGGGAAGGGGTGGCCTGTCCTGTCCTGCATCCCTGATGGACAACTAGGCTTCCAAAATGCTCAGTCTGAAGCTGAAAATCTATCCGAGTGTGACATGGCCAAAGTCTCTGGTCTATATCTACACCTCTTCCCACTGCCTCCACTTCCAGGCAGAGCTCCTCCTGGCTAGCACCGTCACCCCCATATCCCCACATGCCTCTTGCTCCTGCTGCTCTGTGCAAGGAGCGACGACCATGCTTGGCTCAGTGCTTGGGCTTGGATTCAGCTTTCCTTACAGATAGACAGTCGGCGGGACTCCTAACCCAGAAGCAGCTACCCGATGGAGATGGCCACGTACCCTCACAGGCTGCCTGTGCCAAGCTCAGCTCCTTGAGGCAGTCAAACTTCAGGAAACCAAGCGCTTCTGCCAGCAAAATAATGAAGGGCCTTAAAGCCAAGGGGATCGAGATTCATTTAGCGAGGGCTAAATACTGTTCAAGAGCCAAATGCTGTTATTTTTACATCATGTAAGAGCTGTCTCTCCAAACAGTCTGATTTTCTTCTTTGGGACTCCCTACAGAAAGCAGCGGTGACCTCACAGGCTGCAGAGGTGCCCCGGATCCAGCTACACCAGAGCTCAGCTGCCAGGATCAGTCCCGAGCAACAGTGAGACCAGAGGCACGAAGGTAAGGAACACAGCTCCTCCCTGGTGCCCTGCCTTGCTGCTCAGGTAGCTCCGGCACTTCTGGTGACTGATCTCTGGGGGCCCCTGGAAGAGGGTCCTCTGCCTTGCCAGTGTCAGCATCAGCCCCTGCCACCTCCTTTCTCCCCACCGCAGGCAGTTTGCACTATCTGTGCGCTTGTCAGCTCTGGAGCTCCAGGACCCTCCTTAGAAAATGTGCTCTACAGCATAATTCTCCATGCCGTAGCAAGAGCCCAGCCCCGGTGACAGTTGCACAGGTGCGAACTTATCTCCTCTCTCCCACGACAATACCTCATCCATCTGTGGTGCAGAACCCAAATCTGTAGGCTTCCCCATTGCGTACCCAATTTGGCCAGCCCTATATAAAATGAGTCATTGCTACTTGGGTGTTCCCACGGAAATCTGCGGGACTAGTCTTGTGTGAGAGTACAGCTGCACTTGAGGAAGGCTGGCAGAATCCGGCCCACGGAGCCTGACATATGGTAAGGCAATATATGTTTCCTAGCATGTGGATCCAAAAATTATTCCTACAAGGTGCAGAGTTGCATTGATTGTATTACTGGATTATCAAATGATTAAAGCCATTAACAATCCACTCTTGAGCAATCAACGTAACAATGTTTAGTTGCCTTGCAGTAACAATTAAAAGATGAAGCAATTTGCAATAATTAGGTAGTATCTGGAAAAAGTAGTCCTCATTAAAAGAAGTTAAAAAGACTTTTTCTTATGGTTGAGATCAACCTAGCAGGCCAATTTCGCTCCTCGTCACCCTCGCTCCTTCCCCCCCCCCCCCAATTTAAGGAAAACAATCTGTTCTTTTTTAGCCTTTTATTCTGGAAAAGATCAAAGGGGATCAATGACTGGATGGCTCCCTCTGCGCTCAGGGGGCGGTGGGAATCGTGGGACCACAGTGCTGGGGTTGGGAACTCCTTTTCATGGGGAAGCTGTCCTGAGTCAGTGCTGAGTTGGGCTGTTTGGCTGTCCAGTGGGATTTCAGACAACAAAGTCTTGGCAGTTGCTCTAGCAGAGGAGATTCTTGGGAGTGAGCACTTTTTCGGGCACACGCCTGACTCTTCCCCTCCCTCGTCCCCTTGCAGAGGACCATGTATCACTTCCAGGCTTGAGTTGTCTTGACAGCCCATCGCGTGTCAATGAGCAAAACACAAGGCAGACCAGGCTTGGGTGAGGGTCAGACCTGGCTGCTGGAGAAGATGGTGTTGTGTGGTCCTTGTGGCACTGAGGTGGCCGCTTGCAGAGGGGTTGGAGCTGCTGCACCAGCCATGGGGTGCTGCTGCACGCTTAGCTCCTGCACCAGGGGATGGCATGGTTACAACAAATACGTGTAGATGGGCTCGCATGAGAACTCTTGTACATGAGAAGAAAATGCATACTCAAGGCTCAGGAATAGGAAAGCGAATAAGAGCCCAACATTTATTTTCTTTATACTTATTTAGCTGAACTCAAGCATTTTGAGGTCACGAGTCAGGACTTTGGAATACTTGATGCTGGTTGTACCACTGTTCTCCTCTTGCAGTGGTCATTGTGCTCGTGACCACTGGGTATTTGCTTTAAAGGAGAGCTCGTCTATGTACATATTTTATTGACAGGCTTTGCTGGATGCTGGTGGCTCAGAAGATGCTCCATTTCCTCATGCAGCAAAAAAATAGACATGTGCCTCTTCTGAGTCCAGCCTCCAGGCACATACTTGGTTGATGTTCCTTTGCGTTTAGTGCTGTCAGCCGCAGGGAACTGCAGGAAGAGGGATGTGCTTTGTAGCACAGGTGCTCTGTGAGAAACCTGGGTGTACAAGTCGTGGTCTCCGCGTATGAAACTAAAAAACGAATCCAATGTCTGTGTGGAAGTGAGTGACGACTGTGGAAGTGTGCTGAGGATCTTCCAGTAACAGCTTTGTCAGATCCATAGCTTGTGCAGGGATGGGTATGTTACTTCACTGAAAAATAATCTCCTTGGTGACAGTCCAATCATCTTGTCTGGACAATTCTGCTCCAGAACGTCAAACAGATTTTCTATCTGAAAGTATGAGTGAAGATGTTCAGGTCAATAAGTAATTACAGAAATTGGGACCTGGCTAGTACTCTGGGATTCCCTCTTCTGCACTGGCAGAATGAGCAGTGGCCAGGATCTCTTCTGGCCAGCAGCAGGCAGGGCTTTGCTTTTTGGCATCACCCAAATGGTAGCCGGTCTGTGGCCTCCAAACCATACTGGGACACATGTGTCCCTGGAGAAATGCCATCTGTCTCCACATGGAGTTTATAACTATGGCGATGGTGCGCAGGAGCTCACGGGCAAAGTGGAAACAACGCAAGTTCAGAAAACCACCTCGGGGGAGAGTGCACACAAATAGGGTTGCTGCACTTGCTTGCAACTCCTTGAAACAGAAAAATGCACCATGTGAAGTGGCCTCCACCACGTTTTGAGTCGACGTAGCATGCAGAAATGAACAGAGAACTTGGGCTATACGATTCCCAACACCACATACAGTCTTTAGAGAGAATGTGGTGAGGGGGAAGGGCCTGGATTGCCACTGGTGATGCAGCACCAGTATGTCCTCCTCTGCTGTGTCCATATGGAGTACCATCTGGTGGCAGGATGCAGACTGTGCCTTCACGCTTCCCTGGAACACGCAGCTGCTGGGATGCGCATTGCCATTCGAGGCACAAAAATTAGAAATTATATCAGATACTGTAAAGTTGTCATGAGCGATATGAACTGATAGGAGCCAATGTTCTTTAGCAAACTACTGCTGTCATGAATAGAAAATGAGAATGGATTGAGCTACATTAGGACTGTGAGAGTAAATCATCTGCAGTTTCTGGGATATTTAGAAATACGAGGATACCCTGAAGGTATCCTTTGCTGATGGGAAGACTGAAGTGAAAAAGGCAGTTAAGTAGTGGATAGACAGGAAAGATGTGGTCACTATGATTATTTATATAGTCCTCAGAACCAGAGCAGCATTTGAAATAAATGATCACAAATACCTCAGACAACAGGATTGAGGCTCTTTAAACCCAGGCAGCCCTCTTGTACGTATTGCCTGTAGCTTTTTTTGACCTTCAATATCATGGCTGGAACAGGGCTGACACCAAACGGAGATAATTCCGCATTCACTGCTGGGCGTGATAGATGTAGATCAGGCAGGTTTGTTCTTGCGTTCAATGAAAGATAAACGTGGATTACAATGCAGGTGTAGCAGCAAAGACCCGACTCCATACATCATTGTCATTAGTCAACATCGTTGGGTGCTGTTTGGATACATCATCCATTTTGTGCCCTAAGCTTATGCAAACCCCCAACAGGAATCAAAGCTGGGGGTCCCCGGCACATGTGCGGCTGGAAGGAGCCATTGGGTCAGCTGCAGTCAACGTGGTTACACCAAATCTCAGGGAAAGGGCTGGAGGCAGGTTCGGCAGCCTGGCCAAAGCTGCAGCCCTGGGGTCTGAACACGGTTGCTGTTGGGGTCTGTGGTGCTCTTGGGCCAGCTGGGAGCTTGCACACGAGGGTGGCAGGGCGGTGGCTGGGCAGTGCGGGCAGCACGGCAGAGCCACCTGCGACTTTTGCCTCAGGCAGGTTCAGCGGGAGCCCTACTTGAGTAAGAAGGGATGTAATGTAAAAGCAGAGTGACTGAATGATGTTTTGGTGCTTCTCTTGACTGTCATTCAGTATTTTTTAAAGAATAGTTGTGGCTGCATATTTAGATGAAAAGATTATTTTTCCAGTGTTGTCCTCCTTAACTGCTCCCCATTTTTTCTTCAAAAATACCAATGTGCTCCCTTGCCCCTAGCGACATGTCTGCTATTAATCCTGCTTCTTAGGGAACCCTAAGGGATCCCAACCCTTCCCAGTGCTCCTTGTTTGAGGTGCCCATGGGGCTGTGTGTGCCCAGGCATGCAATGAGAGCACTGCCGCTGGGTCTGTTGGGTGTCGGTGCAACTCAGCATGCAGCAGCAACTGTCTTGTGGCGATGGTTGGTGGGTTGAAATCCAAGTGTGAGGCTTCTGCTTAGCTTGTAGCAGCAGAATGAGCCCCTCGGTGCTGGACCCAGGGCCTGTGGGAGGCAATGGGAGGAGTCGTGCTGACGGTGCTTTGACTTGTGCTCAGCAGAGGTAACTTGGGAGTCTGGGACAAATGCTGCAAATGCCAGTGATGGAATAGCGTTAGTCTTGGTCTGTATTTATGTTGCAGGCTTGGTATTCAGACTGCTTCTCAGAGTAATGGACTCTGCCGAAATAATTTATTCCTGATTCCAGTAGTGTGCGTGCATCTTTCTGCCTTTTATTCACAAATAAAAGTTATGTGGAATGCTGTCTTACAAGAACAGAAATATATTTAGTGATTCAGGTGGTGTTATAAAGCATGAAAATGAAGCTCATGTTGTCAGTCAGTAGTATGCTAAGATGTATTTATACCTTTGGTCATAATTTCCTTCCTTTAAAATACCTGGTTCTGGTTTTGAAGTTGCACAGGAAAAGCAATAGCACTTAAAGAAATCTAACAGAGATGCTTTAAAGAAAAACTCTGTGTGTGTGTGTGTGTGTGTATATGTTATATATAACATATACTTTGTAATATCCATTTATCTGTCTATAATAGGTTTTAAACCAAATATACTGTCAGTGCAAGACAGAGCCTTGTACTTTGCTGAATTTGTTAGGAATTTTCAGAGTCTGAGCATGTCATACAAGTCCTGCATTGACGACGCTTATTAATGCTGAGGCTTTTATTCTAATGGGGCTAGGCACCCTGTTGTACTGGGCACCGTACTGCTGCCTCCAGCAGCTTATGGTGCTGCTGCAAATTAATAGAAATAGGTTATTCCCATTTTGGAAATGGGGATAAATGATATATTTGGTACCATCCAGGAAATCTGGAGCAGAGTAAAAAATTGAGCCTCTGTCACTGAGTCCCCTCCAAGCTCTGCAGATATGAGCCCGTCCTACCTCTTCTCTGTATCAAAGGTTTCCAAATGTTTTTTAACTCCTGAGCTCAGTTTGGCACAGTTTTCTGGTACTTTTATGCCAATCTTGAAGGCAGTAATTATATAATTGCTTGCAAAATCACCTATAGGGAAAGATTATACAGGTCCTCACTGATTGCTGCTACACTTAGATCTCCTGGAACACCTTTCAGGCTGCTGCCTGAGCCCCTGGCCATACCCCGGTAGATGTGACGTGCTCCCTACAGTTCCTCCCCTGCCATCATGAAGACCACTGTACTTCTGGCTTCATCCCTGTGTGGGTTCCCATGTACAGCAAGCGGGAGAGGAAAGCTAAGCCCAGGGATTCACAGCAAAGGGTGCTGACCCCTGGCAAAAGGAGCTGTTGGGGAGGGACTGGCCTGACCAGCCCCCATGTGCTGTTTGGCCACGGCTGTTGGGGAAAAAAGTGTTTTGGGTGCATGAAGCAGACTGAGTGCTTCCATGCTCTGATTTATGCTAGCACCACTTGTCCCTTTCCCCTGGAGAAACAAAATGCATGCCTGCCCTCTCAGCAAAGGAAAAGCCCAGGTCCTGGTGCACAACCCATCCTCCAGCCCAGGTGAGCTTCCCTGGCTGGTGGCTTGTCATAAATTTTCATTAGGGCTGGTGTTGCCACGATGATGGGTGGCCGGGGGCCGGCAAAAGATAAGTCAGCTCCTGCCTACTCAGTCATATTCATACTTGGACTAATTTCTGGTTGCAATGGCGGCTGCTCAGCAGCACGTACAGAGCACAGTACGTGGGGAATTAATTAGCTGTGTACTTCTCCGAGGGAGTTATTCTGCTGATGCCCTGGGCACTGCAGCAATAGTGTGCCTTCTCGAAGCATCGGGGTCGGCCCTGCCTTTCTGCTGCCGTAGCAGCTCTAGAGCTGCTGGGGCAGAGTTTTGCCTCTGTTTCTGCATTTTCCTCTGCTAGGAAGGCAAAGGCACCTCCCGGGCCGCCCCTCCAGAGGCAGGGGGTGCTGGGCCGGTGGCAACCCTGGCTCCTGTGAGCATGCTGCTCACCCTGCTGTGCTGGTGAGGAGGCTTGACCTGCCTAAGAGCTCTCTGTATCTGCAGCAGGAGATTATTATTTATTTTTTTTTCCCCTGCTTGATCTTGTATTTTCACCTTGGGCTACCATGCAAACAAGCTGGGAGATGGGCTGCGTGGTGGAGTTGGACCAGAAGCTGGCCAGAGGCCCTTTGCATATGCAGTTGTTTGATGTCTGCTCCCCCATCCTGATCTATAAATAGCTGAGATCTTTTTGCAAATTTGAAATTTTTTTTTAATGAAAACTTATAAAAACTTTCTTTAAATGCTCCCTTGCCCCTGCAGTTCTTGTGGAAAGGTCAGGTTGTTCTCATCGATGTATCAATTATGCATTTCTCCTTCTATCGATCCTGGTTAAAGACTGTCATGATAGGTGTCCTGGATACTAATCCATAAATGCATGTTTTGAGGCTGCAGGAAAAGAGGAAGGATCTCCTAAAATTATTTTAAGGTTTGCTGGCTTTCTACACGTCAGCCATTGATTTACCCCAATAGAACAGCCCTGAAAGCTTGGGGAAATGATAATGCCTCTAACTTCCAAATTTTTGGTGTTAGGTATTTAAGGGAACAACAAAGCTTTAATGACTGTGTGCAGCTTGAAAGGAGGAAGCGTTTCTTCCCATTCCAGCTTTGTAAAAGAGGATCTCTTTTGTACCAAAATACAGAAGGAAAAATATAATCCCGGTTGAGACCTGTCCACATGTAATTTAGCAGAAGCCTTTATGGTTCAGCTTCAGCAGCCCCTTACAGCCAGGAGGAGCTGTATTTCTTGTAACCAATGCAAGACTGACATCACTAAATCTTCATTTCTTTTACTATGGGGCAAAGGATCCACAGTGGCAGATGTGTTTGGCTGAATTATGTCCTGTGGTGTTGTCATGGCTCTGCTGACAGTCAAGTCTCACTTTCTTACTTGATGTTCAGTCCAATTCTGTCAGCTTCATTGTGAATTCCTTGAAGCTGCAGGATGTAACGCAGTAATTAGCATTGTTCCCACCACAAGCACTGGAAAAGAGACACCAGGGGATTGAACTAATATCCCCTCTGTAGGGGCTTCTTGCAAAGCAATGGACAGGAGTGGAGGAGAAGGAGCCAGCCTCAACCAACGTCTGCAGCTGAACACGCTCCGAAGGCTTGGCACAGTGGGGGAAAGGAAACCCCTGGGCTGGGAGGCCGGGCCAAGCGGGGTAATCATGTCGGGGGGTGTGATGGAGAAGTTCACCTTCATTGTATGAAGCAGCTAATTTAGGAAGAGCCCGTGGCTGAATATTTTTGAGCACAAGGATAGTTCCCAGTGGTGCATCTGGCAGATTTCTGCTTTGCCCTGTAAAGTGGGAGCTGGATCCATACCGTGCCAGCTTGGCACACAGAGGATGAGGAGGAGGAGCGGAGCAGCCAAGGCGAGGCTGCTCCTGCAACATGCAGTGGTTCAGGTGATGTGGACAGCAAGCGTGGTACAGGCTGTCCGACCACACTGCACGCAGATGAAAGGGAAGCAGATGCCAACCACCAGCAGACCCAGCCAAGGTACCCTAAGACTGTTTGGCTCTAGGTAATAAGTTGCTAAGAAGATGGTAATTGGAGCTGTCTTTGCTGTTGCTGGTAGAAGAATTTAATGTGCAAAGACCTTGTGCCGTCCACGACATCTGAGACCTTGAAGGTTGCAAGCAGAATTAACACAACAAGCTTCGAAGGGACGCTGTCAATAGCTGCCTGAATCGGAGAGGTGCCAGCTCCAGCACTGGCCCGGCACAGCCCCTCACTGCCTCTGCACGGGGTTTGCTCAGACGTGTTTCAAGACAGAGCAGTTCTGCAAAGACAACATTGATCTGAAATTTAAATCCGATGTAGTAACTTAAGCATTTTAAAATGCCTCTGAATCAATGAAAATGATTGAAGGCAAAATCCAGATGGCCACATAGCTGTATCATATAATACCGGCCAAAGGTTGTCTTTTTCTGAGCAAGGGTATCTTTTAACACAGACTTAGCCTTCAAAGAATTTTAAATGCTGCAAAATACTCACCCTAGCAAAAGTCTTTAATGCGAGCCTTTTTTCTGCCCCCCTTAGTAATCGTCAGTGCTGTCACTGGGATTGTGATCTAATCCTTTATGGATGTTTTTCTGCTTCATGCTTCCTAACGTTCCGGGAGTGAGTCGTGCATTGGTAAGCCCAGCCACCAGAAGCAGATCTGATTGAAAAATGCACGGAGATTGTCTGAGAATACTCTCAGGGTCTCCCAGTATCTTCACCACAGAAGACCATCATAGCAGCTCTGGCTGGATAAGCCAGAAGATACTGGATGTAATGGGTATTTATGATTTGTTTTCAGAGCATAATCCTACTAATACTTTGCTCTTCATTTGTGGATGTCCTGGTTGGTACAAACATCCCTGGAGCAGGCTGGCCAAAGCCTGCTGGATGATTAGGTGAAACTCATGGCCTCTGATCAGACACGGGGACTTGGAGAGACAAGGAGTGAGGAGCCAGGATTTCTTACGGTACCTCGCAGGTCCTTGCACTGCTGAAGCTGTGAATGTATGGGATTTGCTCAGGGTACTGGACTTGATGGAGGGGCTATCGTGGAAGTGCTCTCTTCTGAAGGCTTGACTAAGCCTGTGCCCACGTGTGCCTGGGGAATATTCTCCGACACGTTTCTATTTAATATGAAAAAGTACTTCCACCCTCTGGGCTTCAGTGACCAACAATACTGTCTGCCAGCAGAAGGTATTTTGGATGCAGTTGTGCTTTAGTTTAGCTTTGCAGCATGGGGAAAAAGTGCTTTCTTGAGTGTCTTTTGAACCTGCTGGTAATCATTTCCAGGCAGTGATGTCTCCTACTTCTTGTATTGTGGGAAACAGTAAATAATTGCCCCTGGGAAACAGTAAATAATTGTCCCCTTTATTTTTCCTACATGACATTCTTGATTTTATAGCCTTCTTGTGTATCTCTTTCCCAGGGGCAGGGAATCCCAGCCCAGGTAATGGCTTCTTGGATGGGAGCCCTTTCACAGCTATGGTCATGTCTGTACTCTTTGTACCGTTTCCAGTTGAACGCTTCTAGAAGCTGCAGACCAAAGCAGTGTTTCCCATTTCAAATACAAATACACTGGGCAGCACTGAGCAGTGCGGATCCTCACAGATAACCTCCTCCACTGCTAGTACTGACCATTTATTCCCTTTTTTAGTTTTGTTTCTACTGAACAGTTGTTATTTCAAGAAAAGTTCTTTACTTTTGCACCATGACTCCTTAGTTTCTTTAAAGCCCTTTGGTGAGAAGCGTTGCCAACAGCGCTTTGAGGACTCCTGTACATTATTTCAGCTGGATCCCCCTTATTCCCACACCAGTGACCCTGCAGAGTGTCTCTCCTGGGAGGTGACCTGTGGAGAGCAGCCTGCTATTGAAACCAGCTAGACTGGGTGCTTACAAACGGGTGGCATCAGTGCCTGCATCTCTAATCTCTGCCTCACATTCTAAATTTTCAGTTTTACATGGGCTGTACAAGGACAAGAATCCAAGCACGAGGCACTCAGCTATTCCAGTGGTGAAGACTATACGTGCAGACATGTATACATAAAGATTATTTCCACCTTTAGATTGGAATAAAAATTCCACATGAGCCATTTGGGACTACCCAATCTATAGATATTATTGAGCTAGAATCCTGTCTTCTGAAAAATCCCTGTTGTAAGGTTTTGATTGTGTCTCAGAAACTGCTAGAGGAATTGTATTTTAATGTGGTTTATTTTCCTCTCACGGCTCTCAGTAGGCACACACCCACATGAGGCTATTCTAAATGATAGTGTCATTATGTTTGAACCCTTAGTAAAAGGGTGTTTTTCAGCAATTGAATTCATATGTTTAATTTTGATTTTTTTGTTTTGTTTCTGTATACAAATTAAGGTCTCTGCCGGTACAAATACAGCTTTCTAGTAAGCCTGGAGGTGTAAAGCAAATGTTGAAATGAAAATTAGAGCTGTGCAAAGGCGCTTTTTTTTTTTTTTTTTTTTTTTAATGAGCTCTGTAAGGCATGGGTTTGAGTTTGCTACAACCTGAAAGCTCAGTCCAGAGTCGTAGCAAAACCCAAATTACAGAGGGGTTCCCAGGCCCCGGCAGCGTGGGATGCTCACAAGGGGTCCGTGATACACAGGTGAGAGGAGCCAGCTCTCAGTGACAGCAGATTCACTCTCAGCTGCCAACTGCCCTTTCACATGCTGTGCAGTCAGATGGGACAGTGAAGTTGGGGGTTCAGCAAAAGTCAAAGTGAATTTGTGGTAGTCATTGGGTCCTTTTACAGGTACTAGGGGTGTCTGCATTAGGATGTGCTCTCTGGGACACTCCAAAGGACTGACTGTTGTCCTGATGTCCTGAAGCAAGTCACCGGGATGCCACTCTCCCTCAGCACACAAAAGCAGTGTTTATGTGTCTTTCCTCCAGAGATGGGATTTTGCCCCCCACTGCTCCATCACAGCAGGGCAGGAGCGATACAGACCTTGATCCGTCTGCTTGCATTAAGTCATGGTCTGGAAAATCAGCAAGTCCTGCTGTACTTCCCACATCTGGGTATGGTAATGAGATACCCATGTCTTGAATGGTAATGTTTTAATACAGATGCATAAAACTTCCTGCCTTAAGACACAGAATGATCTGTAACTATTAGGGATTACAGTTGAATGTTCCTGTTGGGGGCATTTGAATCCTAAGGCTGCTCATGGGATTTTAATACCCTTGTCTGGAACAGCTGGTGCCAGTGGAAGTGTGCTGGATGAGACAGGCAATGGGTGTTGTCTTATCCCCCATTCCTCTTTCATGTATTTTGATTTCCATCTGTGTGAGATGTATCTGTGTTTCCAGAGATGAACAGAGAGTGAGTGATGTAGACTGGCAGTGGAAAGACTGAAGAGGGAGGCAGGAGAGACCAGGGAAGTGGGAATGCAGCAGGGAGGCAGAGCAGGAGAGGAGACCAGGAGATGGCATAAACAAGTGGGGCTTTCAGTGAGCCATGAGTGATGGGAGCAAGGGGATTGAATAGTGGAAAGGCAGATGGGCAAAAACTCCAGAGAGAGACAAAAAATTGGGGTCAGGTGAAAACTGAGAAGGGAAGAAGGTTGAAATGGAGAGCAGGCACTGGACAAGTAACAGACTGGGGTTGAACAGAAGGAGAAGCCAACAGACGATATCTGGGAGAGATGCCATCCCTGCACTGCATGGGAAACTGCACCAGAAGGGGGAAGAAGCAATTTCCCTATTACTACTATAGTATCAGCCACAGAGTCTAGGTGTGGAGTAGGACCATGACGTTCGTGTTGCTGTACAAAAAGCTTGTCTCGACCTTCCAAAACTTTTAACTTAAGAGACGAGACAAACAGACATACAGACATTGAGATGGAAAAGTAGCAGATAATGAGACTGTGGTCTGAACATGCTAGTCACCTTTTTAGATGCTGTTTGCAACACATCACCTGTCTAATCAATGTCTATCTTTTTGTAGCACAAACTGGCATCTTAAGGAAGTGTTTGGGGAGAACAACAAAGTGAATGTTTACAAAGACTCTGTATAATTATGAGGGGTAAGGACAGAATGTAAGAAAGTGTTTCCTGGGGAAGAGAACAGCAGAAGGTTGCACCATTGGGCTGAAAAAGTGAGTGTCAGCTGGGACTGGGAGTGATGATCAGTTGTGTGGAGAACGCATGCAGACATGTACAGGTTACGTTTGGTGTGACAGGGATCGGGGCTATAGGAAGGCTGTACAAAGTGGTGATGTGGTCAGGGAAGATGCTGATTTTGGCAGCAGGGCTCCCTGTGAGCTTTAATTCCTTAAGATCTGGGAAGATGTTATGTTAATGGAGGTCTGAGATAATGAGAGCGCAGACAACAGCTCTGGCTGCGCAGCTGAATACAAAATGCAAGGAGACATAATGCAGAACTTTTAAAAATTCAGACGTGCTCTGGGTAAGAGGTCGTAAAGGCTCCAAGTGGAAGCTGGTGGCTGAGTAAGGTGCCTTAATGACCAGCAGGGCAGTAACGGTATGAGGAGAAGGGAATGATCATGAGAGCAAGGGATGTCCCTCCCATCGGGGCAAGGTTGCTGTGCAGTTGCTGACCTGCATGTGCCTTTCCACTGCATCCCTGCACATGAGCTCTCACTTTTTGGAGCTAATGACTTGTGCAGACATTTGAAGTTCTCCCTGTGAAGGTTTTTGTGTGCACGACAGCAAGTGGGAACTGGGTTTTGAGTGTGTGATGAGATGCATGCTTCCCAGCATTGGCACTGGCTCTAGTTTGAGTCAGTCTCTCCAGCCAGTGTGCACGATGGAGTTTCTAGCTGCTCCTGGAGAAGGTTTGTAACATACGGTTGGTTGATCTGGGGCCTGGTGAGAAAAGACACCCGACATAGCTCTGGTGCACAGCAGTGGTGTATAAGATGCCCTAGCTCTGGCTGCTGGCCTGGCAGGTCTCGCTGCACTCCTGGGAAAGCAGGAATTGGGAAAAATGAGAGCGTTGAGTCTGTTCAGGCACGGTCCCTGGGACCCTGCAGGACTGAGGCATCTGAACAAACCCATCGCTTTGAGGGGAGAAGCTGGATCCACTGTGCATGGGGGAAAACGAGGGCAGCATACAATGGAAAGAATAAGTTATCTGCCTGTGCCTAAGAAACATTCTTTTAAAGCAGGAAAGATTCACCCAGGGCAAGAGAAGAAATAACTCTAATCACCATTCACCTGCTCCTCTCAGGCATCCTTACTAATACCTTGCTTCGGTGTGGTGCTTCACCAGCTGCGGCAGATCGAGATGAAGAACTGCAGTGCACAGCTCCTCCATTTACCCTTCTTTCATCCTCCCAGAAACCTCACAAACAACCGAGCAGAGGAAGATTGCAGGGTTACTGTTTATCCGTGGCTGCAGAGTGCAGGTGTGCAGTGCAGACTCACAGCTGCTCAGACAACCTGTGCTCATCCCCAGCTGGGCAAACACCTGCTTGGATGCTTGAAGATGATGTTTCTGTTGGTCATTTATGTTTAACTCATCCTGCATATCCCAGGATATTGTAAGGGAAGAGGAGAGAATCCTAAGCCCTTAACTGTGAGCATCAAAACCCCAGCACTGGATTTTTATTCAGCATCTACATCTTCAGTTCAGCAGCCCAAAGTCCGTACTTAGCACTAAGGCAAAAGCCCACTTACCAGCGGCTGTGTTTGTACCATAGGCTTGCGATGACCTTAAAGACTGCTGTTCAGCAGTGCACTTTTTAGAGTTCAGAAATGGTTAATTTCTCTTGTATTTCTCTGCATACTTCCCATACTGCTCTACTTTATGCGGTGTCATTCATCACAGCGTGGGAGGTGCTCAGCACAGGCGCACGATGATCACCCATGCCAGTCCGGGGATCACCGTCATGCCACCGTCTGGCTCTGTCGGTGCCTCCTCATCCTCCTCACGCCCATCCTCTGGGCTGCTCTGGGAAAAGGCACCTCAGCCTGCCTCAGGAGCAGCATTAAGGGAGAAAACAAGCTGGCAGGTATCAGTTTTGAGCCGTTCTTATCTGATTTATTGTGAAAGTCACCTCTTTCGATTTAGGCGGCGCTGATAGTGAATGAGAAAACATGTGTTTCTAAAACAATGGCAATGAAAACATTTCTTGTCAGGGACTGTAGTTTATTGTCTTACTGCTTGAAAGGTAAAATATCCAGCAGGGAAGACACTGTGTCATCATAAAGCAAATGTGGATTATACAATACGACACTAACTTCCCGGGTAATGCTCAGAGCCGCCTCTGAGCACAAGTTATATCAAGTTGTTTGTGCTTGGCGATGGAACTGAACCCCCTTCATCACCCAGAGTTTTTTCCAGACCCGGGTTCCTAGACTTGAAAATGTGGAGCCTCTGACTGTGGCTCTTATTCTTCATTTCATATTAGCTCTTGGCCTGGGGCTTTTCTCTAGGGCAGGATCCCCGCCGTTTTGTTCAACACCTCCTTGCTTTCCTGCATTAGGTGGCCCTTGCAAACGCCATCTCCACTAAGACATGTCTCGGGGTACCTGAGCAGAAAAGCCTTTTCAGATTTATATTTACGCTTGAGAAAAAGCATAACTTTGGCTTCACTTCTCAGGAGGAGCTGCCTGTCCTGGCGCAGGCGTTCGGCACCGCAACCCACATCTCCCTGCCCCTCTTGTTTTGCTGCCTGGGCTCCTCTCCCTGATTCTGTTTGACAATGTTTTCTTTCTGCATTTAGCAAGTCAGCTCACCTCTGAGCCTTATCATATTTAAATGTTTAACTGCTCTCAGACCTTAATTAAGAGTAGTAGCAGCAGCAATAGCTGTAGGAATAGCAACATTTTCTCCTGTCTTAAATTTTAAAGGCTATTGTACAAGGCTTTGCAGAAAGGGTGATTAATGGCACCCAGAGAGGCTGAGGCAAATGTTTTTCCATGCTGATTTTTGCCCTTTCTATTCATGACCCCCTTTCTTGACTCATGAAAAACTAAAAAGTCCATTTAGAAATAATTCTGTGATTATATTTTTTCTGGGGTTCAGTAGGTGCTTAATATGGCACTTAATATACGTGTTGAATAGGAGACCTGATATCTTAAAGACCTAGCTCTTGGTGGTCTCCATGCCAACTCAGCTTTGCTTTGAGCAGTAATTACTAATATTGTTGGTAGTCTCCAAGGATTCAGTGGTTTTTGGAGGCTAAGCTCCCCTAGGCTAACCTTTATTTTTTTCATCTTTTGTACTAGGCTGAAAGGCGTAGACGGACTTTTCATTTGATAGAAACATCAGTGCCTAAAGTTTTATTGTTTTAGGTTTGTGGAATGGGTCATTGAGTCATAAGATGTGAAACATCTGTTTGCATTTGCAGTGAGACAGCTAACCAAAAGACCAAAAAAGAAAAGAAAAGAAAAAAACCCCCAACATCAAAAGATGTGAAAACCCTCAGGTCAAGTGGCAGCATCATGATTATTCTCTGGTACAGAAAATAGTTATTGTGGCTTGTAACTGTGTCCACCAGGCGGTTAATTAGCAAAGTGTAGATATTGTCACAGTGGAAGTAAGTGAATGCAATTCATAGAAAATCCTCCAAGATAAGCAGCAGACATAAAGGTGATTAAGCTGTCAATAAAGAAGAAACACAGAGATGGGGGGGAAAGCAGGTGGATTTCAGTACATGCCCACAAACTAAACCTATGACACAAAGCAGAGCAACCGTTTACATTGATAATATTTTTACTCCTGCAATGCCTCTGAGTTTTAGCCATGAACCAGGATCCCACACTGCACTGATCCTGAGCAAGAACTGCCTCTGCATGAAAGAGCTTATGATTTAAACATTAGTCGAGAGACAGTAGATGGGCATGAGCAGACAGACAAGCATGTACGTGATACCGGTGAGGACTGCTCAGCGCAGCGCAGGCTGGCCCAGCATGACCACAGCCTACCTGCTGTCATTTTCTTAATCTTGTAAGAAATGTGGCAAAGGCATTGGCATTTTGACAGTGCATATACCATGCAGAGATCTTCCCAAACATTAATTAAGCATCGTAGAGCCACAGCAGTATTATTGCAATCCTCATTTTACAATCAGGAGATCTGAGACAGCTTTGCGATGCTGGGCTGGGTAGCCCAAGGCTACTCGGCTGCGCAGTGGCAGAGTTAGGGGATGAACCTCGCCATCCTCACTGGCACTCCCCTGCTCGCATCTCCCAGCTGACTACACAGAGATGATTACAAGAGGTATTTACTTGTATTTCAAAGAAGGTGAACAAAGGCAGTAACAAAAGCAAAACTTTAGATGACAGTGTGAAGAAAAATTATAATACATTTTTGATTTTTCAGAATTACGGTATTGTCATCTTGTGTTGGAAAGAGCTCAGATCTTGCCTCCCAGTTTTTTTTTTTTGAGCTATAGAGGAGCACCTCTGCTTCCTCTTAGCTTGGCACAGTCTAAGATTAGCATGCGAGAGCCTCTGGCTTACAAAGCCTAGCTGTACACGTGCCTTCTTTCTAGATCATCAGAGTACTAGGTCCAGGTTTCGACAAGTTGTTTCAGTTTGTTGGGCAGTGATGGACCTCTGCAGAACTAGCACCCTGCCTCATGGTATTTCCCTCCCTAATAACAGGTATGTGGTGTTCAATCTAAAACGCTTTAAACGATGTTTTTAGACTGTATGTAGGAAAGAGAGTAACCTTTGATGATTTTTATTTTGTCTTTCTGGAAACCTAATGTGTTTCCTATGGCTTATGACCACAATTCATTTCTAAGTGATTTTCCCTTGGCCAATTCCCATTTATCATTTAAATAATCTAGCAACAAAGAGGATGAGGTATTCTGCAAGAAGGTATGTGACTCCATAATCATTCTACCTTCATATCCCCTTTGGGGGGAATTATTAGAGATGAAATGACCTTCCTGGCTATCAAGCATTACCATTGTAACACGGATGGATAATATGACACCCCTGACACAGAGCCAAAGGCAGGTCGAGCTGAGCGTGCTGTACCCGAACCTGAAAATGACAGAGACTTGATTAAAATGAATGTGAGAAAGAAGACCAAGAGTGATGGGAGCCCTCCGCTAGCTTGCGGGAGAGTGGGGAATCTAGCTGTGATGTATCGCCTATACTGTACTGCTCATTTGGACCATGATGAGGGAAATTTACCATCTTTACTGTCTGCTCAAGGGACCTTGTTCTATTCTCTTCATGGTTTTTAGGAGGAAGCCATGCCTAGTAGACAGAGAGAAAAGTCCTGCCACTGCCATCCTGTACAACGGCATTGCACACCAGTGAAACTCAGTTTCCCCATTTCACTGATGATGAATCTTGTACATCTTTTATATACGCTGAGAGCTTTGGTTGGTGAACTTTAAGCATGTTCCATCGTACAAAGCTACATGGAAAAGTCAATGTTACACATTAGCGTGACTATTTATTTTTCCCCCAGAGAGTCCTAGAGCAGTCAACAGAATACTTTAGCACTTATTTGCTCAACTTTTGGGCTGAGAAACTTATGTAAGATTTTTGCTTTTTATATTCCCAAGAGCCTTCTTCACATTTCTGGGGTAGGCAGCCATCTGTGGCATGTAACACTGAACAGTGTCTAACAGAAATGAAATTACAGCGGAAAGTCAGGAAAGGACCATGTGGACCCTCAGACTTGAATCTGGCCAAAACAAATCCGTCTTCCTAGTACTATCAAGATTTTTGCCCTTAAGCAACATATGATGAGATATCAGAAGCGATAAGGGAGCCTTAATGGCCCCCAAGAGGATATATTGCCCCACCGTAAACTTCCTTACAGACTAATTTAGAGTGTTGGTAAATATGGATAGCGCCAAGGGGTCTTACCTGACCTCCAATGGCGAGGACTTGGGCTTTAGTCATGGCTGGCATGACTGTACAATTATTCATATTCTTTAAAAACAATGTTCTATTTAACATGAGGGTTTGCAGATGGCATAGTGTAAGGAGCTATTTTCTTTAGATACCACCTTCCTTTAAATAAGAAACACTGAGCCTGGGCTTTCATGGAGAAAAATAAGCAGAAGGGATGACCAAGAATTAACTTCCTCAGATGTAGGAAAGCAGGGCCAGAGGCACAGCTCTTGACACGAGCCATGCAAGCCTGTGAATCTGAGGGGAGATGAGTGGCTCCACTCATCATGTTGTGTTCATGCCATCGGGACGCACTTGCTGCTAAGTATCCTGCTGACGGAGCAGAGAGGTTCTGAAGTCCTCTAACTTCATTTTCTGGTTCATCCTCAGGAACAGTTGTGCAAAGAGCATGATTTATCATGACTGCTATGGTGATCTACCTTGATTTAGTGATGAAATTACGATGATGGATCATACTTAATTATGATCATTAAAAGACATCAAAAATGTAATCGGCTGTTCATCATATACCTTATAAAGGAAAAAAATACCTCAGGTTTTTAAAGACTGGGACTCTAGGTGTTGATAAAATTAGAATATGTTTTATTCATGCTATGACACAGCGTTCGTTCTTCACTGATCTCCTCATCCGGGCGTTTCACTTCAGAGGCATTGGGGAAGGATTTGAATGAGACTTTAATGAAGTATAAACAACCATGGGTCCTGTTTTTTCCACGGGCCCTGTGGGGGGCAGGTCACGCCCTATGTTAAGGAAATCCGCAGGGCTCCATCCGCAGGGAGAGCTCGTGCAACAACACAAGCTGCAGATCAGCACCCTGGCAAAAGCTGTTTGGATTCTGGAAACGCAAATTTGCCCCCATTTGACCTTGATTAAAGTCTAGCACAGTTTAATGAGGCAACATAAAATACAAGTCAAATGCTCAATAGGGAAAATCTTGTCAGACATAAGAAACAATTGGGATCAAGTCAGTCAGGGCTTCCTTGGGCTTTTAATGACCTGTTAGATTCAGCTTTACTGTAGGGTTTTATAAAAAAAAAAAAAGTGATAATGACTGAAGGGAGCATCATTAGTATTGGAGTGAAATGGCTAATGGCTCCAGATTGCTCACAGGTGTCAGAGAAGAAAAGTTTCTCCCTAGGCAGCGGGCTCTGTGATCACCACGAGCATTATTATTTGCACTGCAGGAACGCCTATCAAGGTTAATGGAGACATGGCCCCCTTTTTGCCAGGGAGCCGTTGGGATGTGCATGGAGGAGAGGAAATGGGAAGAGCGAGCTCAGCGCTGGCATCCCTGCCTTGGTGCACAGTCGGCTGAGTGGAGTTTGGCGAGATCTGGGGAGGAACCATATGGTTGAAGGCAGGGACTGGAACATTTGATAAATATTACAATTATAACGTGTTACTATTATAATTCAGTGTCCTAACAGGAAAGGTGAGGTGTGATTTGATCGTGGTCTGTATCTTTCTGAGGAGTAAACCTTTTTGTTGGACTCTTCTGTTCAGCAAAGTGCGGGACTCCATGCAGGGAGCCGAACACAGACATATCTATCTGTGATGGTAATTAATGTTGGCACCTTTTACCACATTTGCTTTGGATCCTCAGAGTCTAGCTATGAGCAAATCAAAGCAGGATACATTTTCTAAGAGGTTTGCTTTGATTCAAAAAAGAATTCAGTGAAGTCCAGTGGCCTCTATTATACAGCAATCCAACTCAGATGATTGCTTATCCTATTTGGCTTTAAAACCTGTAACACATTATTATGCCCCAGTTAACAGATGGCAAACTGAGGACCAGAGAAGATGTGCCCAAGGTCATACAATGTTGGGAGACTCATAGGGTATGGAAAACATCTGGTAATTGCATGTTGTAGTGAAGCAGTGACACAGAGTCTCTGACAGTGGTCAGCAGGAGAAGCAAAGAAGGTCCTTGTGAGGTCTTCAGTCTCACTGAGGTGCTTGAGGCGGGTAGCACATGCAAGCATTTACAGCGCTGCGTCCATTCAGCAACAAATACAAATCAAACACAGTCGGCCATCATTGGCTCATTTTTTCATCCTTCTTCAGGGCAAGGCTGTGGCTCCCCTCATTGTGTGGGGTGTGAGGGCACTCGGCCCCGAGCAGGACTAACTCCTGGGCTGCTTGTGCAGGAGGGAGAAACAACCACTCTTTGTTTTCTCACCTAGCTGAGCCAGGTCTAAGTCGCGGGCTGGGGGCTGAGGTGGGGCGTTCCTGGGGAAGCTGGTGTGAAGGAAGGACCATTGCCGTGTGGTGGGGCTGACTCAGATTTCTTCTTTCTGCAGTTGAGAGTGTTTGGTCCCCGATCTGCTCACAGCCATGCCATGCCCTCTGCAACAATCCGGGTCCCAGCCAGTCACTATACAGCAAGATTTCAACCTTTTTGTTTAGAATAGTTTCTCCTCTTGCCAAAAGGGCAAATACTTACAAGTGCGTTCTCTTCCCTCCTGTGGGCCCGGTATGCAGGTAACGCGCTTTTCATCTTAAGAGCAAAGTGTTTTTGCAGAGACAATTGAAAGAAATTAAGAATGGCACATCATGATCATTTATATCGTGTATCTCAGAAAGTTCATCAATTCATATTACATTAGGGAATATGTAAACTAAATGTGCACTCATTTGGCATAGTCCTCAGAGCAATTATTCTTCAGTTGATTTAGTACACTTGATAAAAATAAAGGTTAAGGAGGTTGTTAATTTGGGATTTTTTTTACTGTTTTTTATAAAGTGTTAGAATGCAGATTAATTCCAGACTTTATAATACTGCATCCAATTCACTATCATATGAAAATAACTTGCATAAATCAGAGGAGCGGGCCTGATCCTCGTGCTCCAATACTCGCAGGGAATTTTGACATTGACTTCTATAGGAGCAAGCCCAATGTCAAAACCTAGATATAACATGAATCCGTGCCAGACACGTTAGAGCTCTGCTAGAAACATCCTCATTGGAGCATAATAATTTGTGAGAGAGAGACACACACTGTGAGCACTCCTGGGGTTGGGGGCCCTGGGCAAAATGTTGGTGGCAGAACTAATTCTAGTCTGAAGAAATGAGAAAGCCAGTGTCGTGAAATGTTGTTGCTTCCAAATCTCAGCCCATCAGACTACTGAAGACCTACATTTTTCTGTCCGATTTTGGAGGTGGGGGAGTGTTGGCAGGACATCCTCAGGAGATAGTGAAAAGAGAGAAAACCGTTGCAGCTTTTTTTTTTTTTCCCTGAGTTCAAGAGAGAGGAGTGAAAAACCTGCCAGTCCTGCCCTAAAATTGCTAATGAAAGAGAGTGAGAGAGGCATTTGCTTCAATATGCTCAGCCAAAATGGGATTTTCAAAGGAGTCTGGATAAAGACATCAGACACAAAGAAATCAGTACCTAATAAAAGAACTTACCTGAGTCAATCCTGCTGATTGGCTTCAATAGCAGACATGTGGGTGTTGAAGCAGAATTCACTGCAGAAGTTAAAAAAAAAAAAAAGGGAGAGAATGAAGAGGAAGAAGAAAAATGACATGCAAGTAGTAGGGAATGTTAATAACATGACTAGGAAAGGGTCCTTCCTCTGCAGGCTTAAGGGACTGCTTCACAGCACCTGGGAGGAGTGCTAGCAGTCTTTTTCCCTTAGGAATAAATCAGGCCTATATCCTGACATGGATCTGAGGGCAGATGGAGTGAAGGAAATCTCCCCAGAAGAAAAACAGGATTATAAAAGTGAATAAGGAATTTCATGAGAGTTATATATGGCAGATTTCACTGTAGAAAAACAGGGTTACATATATAAACCTATGGCTTAGTTCAGAAAACTCTTATCCATGGCTTTCTGACTGAAGAATTGCACATCTTGGTCTTTTCTTTATTGCCTGTCCCTGTCACCAGTGCTGTGGGGACAACCCTTGTGTCCCTAGAGCTGCCTCAACCCATCGTAGCCACAGGCAAGGGCTTTCTCCCCGGCTTCGCCCCCGTGCCCTATGCACTGACCCCACACCCCTGGTGCATTTGGGGTTTGCAGAGAGCCCATCCTCCCTGGCAAATCCCAGCAGCCGCCGCACAGTGCCGGGAGAAGCCGGAAACCTGCACGCAGGGAGCGAGAGTCGCTCACGGTCCTTTCCCCGTTCTCGGCATCGCCGCCCCCAGGAAATCTGCTCCCGAGGGTGTTCTTAGCAACTGCGTCTGCGGAGGGGTGGGAAGTTAGCTCTTCATTTTATCCTTTCTGCATCGCCCTTCTGTTCTGTGCTCAGGTGGGTCCAGGCTCTTGCAGACATGCATGCATAAGCAGGGAAGATTTTATTTTGCTCCTTTCACATAGAGTTTATTTAGTTTTGTATATGTAGGAGACTGCTGGATTCATGACACATGCCAAGTTTCAGACTTCCTTGGTCCAAATCCTATTGAACCATGTGCATCCAATTTTCCTCCCTCCCCCGCATCTGTAGGAGTGGGGGAAGCGCTGGAATGCCCCACGCGTGCATCGCTGCAGAAGAGAGCCTCGCCTTGGCTCAGGAAACGGGCACTATAATTAGGCACAGATCTTCTGTCCTAAATACAATGATCTGAGGATTTATTTCTATCATTTGCGCATCCTTGGGTGTTTTTCTGTAGCGCTCTCCAAGCGTAGGCCTAAGGGTTTCCAATGCAGATGGTTGGTAGCTCTAGTCTGCAGAGGGGCTTTTCTTCATATTATCAGAAAGCACAGGCAGACCCGTGGTGCCTTACTTCCATTAAGCTCATTTTTTTGACCAACAAGTAAAACGACACATTTGTACATTTTTGTAATAAGAGGAGCATACTGGGCTGGAGTTCCTGAGATGCCAAATGTGATTTCACAGCCACAATCCAGATAGGATTGCCCTTTAACATCATCCAAGAAGTTCTTATACACCAAAAGTATTCTGTCATACACAAAATGACCCAAGTAATTTGGAGTGAGTTATTTAATAAACTTCGCCTTGCTGTAATCCACAAACAATTTATGATGTTCTTGAATTTCCTCATAATTCAGTTATTTCTTGCTAGATATGTTGGATGAATAAGTTGTGGCCTGTCGACTGCATGCAAGTGATTAATTAATGGCACATTTCTTGATGCCAGATTTTAAGTGTATCGGTCAGTTTAATTGGATCAGTAGGCCACATGGCGTACTTCTGTTCTCAGGTTGGATGGATGCTTCTCCTTGAAAGAATCCTCCCAGAATAAAAATTCCTGATCAAGCATTTAAAGCAGGCATCCTGGCTGAAACACCAGGATGCAGGCAACCACAAACTCAATCAATTACGTAAGTGCTATTGGCATCCCGGAAAGTGAATTGCTGCATTGTGCAAGTCTTTTTCCAAAAGAGAATTTCAGCTCGAGAAAATATTCATAGAAGTATTACCTAATATTCACTTTGCCAAGCTCACTCCTGCCAGTAGGTTCAGTTGTTAAAACACATGTAAAGTACAAGCTCAACCGAAGAAAATTTCTATGAAAATTATGTACAGCACATGCTTTCATCCACTCTTCCTCACTCTTGCAGTACTGATATTAAAGGGATCAGCAACATCTCTCTTTGCACCATGTTTATTTCAGTTTTATATAACCTGAATGCTGTGTACATTCTGGCTCTGTCATTAATTTTAAGCTAGGTCAAATTCATACATATTAGATAATAAGCATTTTTAGTCCCCAAATGTGTGCGTTAATTAATTTTATTTCATTCAGTATAATTGTCCTTATAGCTCTGTGCTCATTAAAAGAAGAGGTTGAGAATCCTCCTTTGTGCTACGCTTAATTTGGGTAGAAATCACAAAAGCTGCCTTACAACTTCTCTGTCAATGCAGATGAGTTCTGACTTGCAGGCAACCCCCTCCTCCTCCCCGCCACTATTACTGACTCAGGAGTCATTTCCAATTCCTCGGTGTAAGCACACATCACTCTAAGGAGACAGAAATTACATCCAAAGGAGTAGAAATAGCCAGGAAGACCTAGTTTCATATATTTTCCTTTTGAAAGATGTGAGCCTGTTGTACTGAATGGAAATACCTACACTGAAGCAGGTGCTGGAGGTCCACCTCCTCATCTCCCCATTATCCAATTAATTTTTCCAGGGTCTAAACATTAGCAAAAGTGCCTCTCCTCACCGGTGGGCACTGCTGCTGAGGGTCTCTTCCAGTGCATGTGCCCCATGTGGTAGGCTTCTAATGTGTGGCTGACAGGATGTATAGGTAATAGACTATAGTTTATAAGCAGGTCATGGGTGATCAGGTAGACCTTGCTGTAGTCGGTAAGGATTCTGCAACTATTTATGCTTTTTTTTTTGTTATCTAGTCTTTATTAGCAGGACGTGTGTGCCCCAGACTTGTCTTTTTCCTTCTGCAGTGTCAATCACTCAAGCCTTGAGACCACAGCGCCTGCATCACTGCTACAGCTGCTGTTCATTAAAGCACCTATTTGTCATTTATTAGGAATTTGTAAATGAATCCTGAAGAGGCCGTCCTCTCAATACATCCTTCAGTGCTGTTAGCGCGGGACATCTTTGCGTCCTCTTGTGTGTTTATGACTCGTTTGCGCTATGAGAGATGGGCTCTTCAGGGTTTTTGATGTGGAGCCAGTATCTGAGATGTTACATTTATAGGGGAGCTGCGGATGACTCTCAATTCTCACAGATCACAGCAGAAGATGAAGATGCTCAGCACCTGCTCTGTTTGCGCATATCCCCCGGTGGAAGGCTAACCACAGCTTCTGCCTCCCGTCCCCTCAGTTTTCACTTGTGTTGACATCTTTCCTGAGTCGACTAGACATGTAATACTGAATAACACATTTTAGCTTTGAGTTAGCTACTTTGAGGTGTGTCTAAAAAATATACGAAACACTGGCCAGGGTCTTGGCTTCTTTGGTGAACTTCTGAAGATGTGATCAGTGAGGAAGCGTTGGAGGAGGATGCAGTCCCAAAGGGAACGTGCCCCTCCCAGAACGTGATCCTTAGGGAACATAACAACTCAGCCTCTCCTATAAATACACCATTTCTCCTCATCTGAAGAGGGCAATAGGCTCTGCAGTATGCCCTGGTGATCATCAGAGATGCGCAATTCCCTGACCAAAGGGGAAGAGGCAGTCTGAAAACGGAGGGGCTTGCAGAGACTTTTCTTCCAGCTAATGGACTTTCACAGAAAGCGCCTCTGATGGCACTGCACAGGGGAGGCTGCCTTTCTCTAGCCCACTTGAGGGGGTTTTTTTGCACCATTTTTGCAATGCTGATCTTCTGAGCTAACGTCTTGAATTCCTCTGCCCGGTAATGCAGTGTGGTCCTTTGAGACCCCTGGGCCTATTTAATTTCATGCATGTGTAAGATACCTTTTCCCTTTTGGCACCATGATACCAGCTGCAGTCCCTTTAAACGCTGCCAGTCAATCCTAGTTATCAGAATCTGTACAGGGGACAGGAGGAGGGAGAAGATAATGGATTTGCCTTGAGAGCTCATCTAGAAATCCAGCCCTACACAGCAGACTGCCTATGTAATGTATTACTTTTTAATAATGTAAATATATTAACATTAGAGCAGTCTTCTCAATCTCCAGTACCTAAACATTACATCACTATCAGGAGCAAATGTAATTAGATATCATAAATATGAAAAATATCGGGACATTAGCATAAAGAGCACCAATAAGTTGCTTTGCTTGTCATGTAATTGAAAAGCATTAAGAGTGCACTCTGCTGTGTGCGCGCACAGTGAGCGGGAATCAAGCCTAATGCGAAGGGACAGCTCCGGTATGCAGAGCCTCACCCGAAATAACTTCACAGGGACACTGTCAAGGGTTTTTTAGGTCTGAAAGTTAACATTTCTGTAAAGTTGATTAGTGCTCGCAAATGTTCTGTGCTATTTTCTAATCAGCGACATTCACTCTCTTGGTTATTTAATGGTATTAGCGGCAGCAAAAGTGGAACCATTTGTTTCAGGCCAAGCAATCATAATCCTGCTCACTCTGGATGCTGGTATTTAAATATGCGTAGGATGCTGTTTTCATCCTACATTCCTGTTCTGTAAGATTTTTGCTTTGCAAAGTTTTCCAGTCTCTTGGTCTTCTGCTTAGCACCCTCCAGGTAAGCCTAGAATTGAAGAAATGTCAACCATTTTAAATGAGGTACAACGCCAATATGACATATGAAGATTTTAAACTTCCAGAGCAAAAAGGAATTATTTAGCATGGCTCTACTGGGAGTACAGACTCACGCTGAGAAAAATGGGATGCTTTGAATGACTTTCTGGCAATGAAATCTGTGGAATAGCCCAAGAGGGAAATGTCAGGTCCTTGTTGCTGGGGTAGATTAGATCCGCACTAGAAGATATCTGATCTTGGCTGGAAGACAGGTGAGTGGTGCTTTCCCAGACAGTCGTGTAAAGGGCCTCCTAGTCTGGTCATGGGCTCTAAGTGAGCACCCGGCTTCACATTATCAGGGTGCAGAGGGAAGGCTTGGCTCAACACTCATGCAGCAGTGACAGGACTCTGAGCCGAGAGCAGGCATCCTCGTGACACGGAGAAGAAATGGAGTGGCGCAGCGTGGCCGCATGCAACCAGGAGCAGTGCCTGGCCTTTGAGAATGTTGTCCCTCCTTCCCCCTGCGCTGTGCTGTTTCTCTGTGCAAGGTTTCTGAAGCATCTGCCGTGTCCCTACCTGCTACGACTCCAAACATGCAGTGGGGACGTGCCGGGTGTGTGGGCTAAGCCCAGGTTTGCACAGAGCACCCATGGTGCTGGGCTGAGCAGGGTTGACTGGGGCTTTCCTGACGAGGAACACCCATGAGCTCAAGCCTTGTCCTGAGCTGCTCATTGCCAGCAAGGCCCAGCCAACAGGGTGTCCGATGGGCCTGGGCTTGCTTGGGCTTGTAGAGTTGGAGGTGGTCTGATGCGGGGTGCTCCCTTGGGTGCAGAGCCCCCGCCGAGGCCGGCGGCCATGGCTGAGCTGGCTGCTCGGACGCTGTCCGTCACTGGCATTTTTGCATGTTTTGTCTTCAAACTTGCTGCTTCCTGGAATCAGTCTCATTCTAGATTTTGATGCCAAATCCTCTTTCACCTTCTTCCGTTTCTCTTTCTGTACACCCCTTGTTCTCTAATTAGTTGAATTTCTGTCTCTGCTTTGCTTCTCCCTTTGTCCTTTTCCCAGCTCTGCTCTTAGATCTCTCTTTTCTTTACTTTTTGTCTGCCCTCTCATGGCTGGATATTTATTTGCTTATTTTAATTTCTCCAGCGGGAAAGCCTTTCCTGCACCACATCTCGCAGACATCAGAGGATCTTCTTGGCCCCTTCCTGTCCTCCCTGTCCCTGTGCCTGTGTTTTTCCCTTGCTCTCTCCTCCTCCGTGAGTTGTGCTGTTGCTCTGCTCTCACTGCCATGGTAACTTCAAAAAGACACGGCCATTTGATATACCAGGCGAAGGAGAAGTCTGCAGGAGTGCGTGCGTGTGTGTGTGTGTGTGTCAGGAGAGTGAACGGGACATCCTTTTCCTTTCTCTTTTCATTTTTATGTTCAAAGCATTTCATTACAGCTGCTGGAAAGAGGCACTCAAGCTCGCAGGTGCAGCATGATGCCGTGGGACAGGAGCCATGCACTGTGTCCTGCTGCTCGTCTCGGGGCAGGGGATGCTCAGCTGTTCCCCAAGCCCAGCTCCTGGCTCTGCGGCAACAAGGAGAAAAAAAAAAGAGGTAGCAACATGTTAAAAGTCTAAAACATAGGAAGGAATAGCTCTATTCCTGAGGGGAAACATATGGGGCATTAGGAACACTTTCCCCAGCTTGCACATTTATACTTGAAAGTTAACAGTGAAAGAAAACAAACACAACAGCTTCAAACCAAACAAGCCGTAGGGGATCACAGGCTGCAGCAGCTGCTGGGGCGAAACCAGCAGTGCATCGCGGCGGGGACCTGCCAGAGAGGCTCGGCGGCATGTGAGCCACCCTGCGTTGGTGCAGGACGAGCTGTTGCGGGACTTTCGCTAAGCATTTGCGCTGGAAGTGGAAGCGGTGAGGCCGGCCCTGCCCAGGCGGGGGTTTCTCAGGGGCATGGTCCCATGTAAGCCTGCTAATCCCCGCCGTTGCGCCGGCTGGGAGTGCGCAGCACCCTGCAGCCAAACCCTGGGGCTGCGGAAGCACTGGCGGAGGCTATCGCCGCAGCTTTCGTCCCCTTTTCCACAGAAATGGTAGCACCATTAGCACATCTGTCCCCTGCCCTACAGCAAGCAGCACCACCCTGTGTACTGATGTGCTGTTTGCCCAGAGCCGGCCATGGACGAGGAGCCAGAGCTGGAGCCAGGCTCTTTGTGGGTCTGGCAGCAAAGGGCCCCTCCAGCCCGGGGAAATACAATTACTGTTTTGAACTCGTTTTATATTTTCTCTACAGTCTCATTTTGAAAGGGATAATGATCTTTTTCTCTCCCCTGGGTGCCGGGGAAGCAGCTCGGGCAATTAGTTGCAGAGAGGGGCTGTGGGAACTGCTCCTGCCTGGGAGCACAAGGGTGCCGGCAGCGAGGAGGGGAGACCCCTGCTTCTGCCTCCCCTAGTTTGTTACCAGAAAGGTAAGAAAAAATAATAACTGCAGAAATGTCTCTGTGCTGAGGAGATGTTTGTCTGTCTCACCAAGCTGCTGCGCAGGAACCGGTCCTATGTGCTGGGGAAAGAGTGGTGCAGCCCTGAGCTGCCTTCCCCCGAGGGGGATGCGGGACCTCAGTAATCCCATGTGCCACCGAAAGCGGGGCTGGGACATGCCCAGGGTGGGGGCAATGCAGACATGTCCTTGTCCCAGCTCAGGCAGGAGTGGCCTCATCGCTGCTGGGGATTGCACAGCTGGCTTTGCATGAGGTAGGTTTGAAAGCAGCTTTCCTGCTGTGTGGAGCTGGGGAAGAACAAACCTGGTGCTCCGCAGGGACCGAGCGGGGGATTCTCTGCAAAGATTTCCTCACGTAAATACCCTCCTGTGGCTTTTAATATGGCTGGGGAGGAGGAAGGAACAATCTGGGCCAGCAAATCTAAAACCTGGTTTTCTAATCTGTGAAAACTAAGCAGGGAAAGAATAGAGGGAGGAAAGAGCAAACAGTGGTGACCCCGCCATGCATCTTGAAGGAGCAGAAGCAGGTCCCTGGAACGATGCTCTGCCCCGCTCACCCCATCCCTGTCCCCCTCACACATCTATAGCTTTGTAGTGCACCTTTAATGACTGCATGAAGGATGGGGCGGCTGCTAATGAAGCAAGATGCAGTTGAAGCCTGCTCCCTAATGCAGTGCTAACTCACTCATGTCCGTTATCTTTATTGTAATAGCATTGTGGCAAAGCTATATTAATGCAGAATACTTTTCATTTGCATGGCATAATTAAGTTATTCATGAAAGGGTTTGACCAGACGCACATGTTCCTGCTCCTTGGATTGTTGGTGGTTGTTGCTCTATTGTGTCTTCGCCAAGAAGACGCAGCTTGAGACATGCTGGAAAAAAACACAGTCAATCTTCTTCAGCACCGGAGAGAAACAGAGATGCACCTAGACAGGTAGGGGCAGGTTGGCCCCAGTACTGGCCGTGCTGTGATGTTTTATGCGGTGTCTGAGTTCAGGTGACGTGGTGCAGGCAGGAACGGGGACATGGAAACTCCTTGGGCTTGGCTCTGCGTCCTTGAGCGGAGCTGCAAAGCAGCCATGTCCTCGGCTCCCTGGAGAGCTGAGAGCTGGTGGGGGCAGGCGCGGAGGGATTTTTGATGAAAAAAGAAATGAGAAGAGAAAAAGAAAAATGCCATTCAGGTTAATTTTGGTTTGGTTTTCACCTGAAAACTTTTTTAAAAATTAGATGAAACTTGTAAATGAAATGATGTTCTGAGCTGAAAAGACCTGAAAGTCTGCTATTGAAGGCTTTGACTTTTGTTTTTTTTTTTTTTATAAGTAAATAGCAGAAATGCACAGATATGTTTTGGTGCTTAAGCTCCATTTATTTTTGTTGGAAAGGGTGTTTGGCTGTTTGGTTTTGTTTTCACCGGCTTTATATTGGAGAGAAAACATCCTGGATGCAAATGTGTGATCCAGGAGGGAATCTGTGAGTCTGCCACCAAACATATCTTTTCAGTACAAAATGTCTCCAGCACCAGAATCCTGGATTAATTTGCCATTCTTCCAGGGCTACATACAAACTGTTTAGCTGATTAGAGATGTGTAAACATACCCACCACAGCACACACTAGTGCTCATAAACTGATAAATAACAACAAACCGGAGGCTGTTTTTCTCTCCCCACAGCCATTTAGTCTTCTTCGCCCCTGCCCAGCTCCAGTGCCTGGTGCAAAAATCACCCTGTCTTCCCCAGAACCACCTTTGACTTCCATGAGCTCTTGCACTCACTTTGTTTTCTTGCTGCCTTCACCTTTCCCCCCTGGTCTGAAGGCCCCGCAGCCCCAAGCGATGCTCACCCTGTGAGCAGCAGCCTCAGGGCTTCTCTCCAGCTGTGGAGCAGTGGGGAGCTGGACCAGATTTGGGCATGAGGCTGAGGTGCTATCAGCCCACCTTGGAGGAGCAGACTGGAAAAGGCAGATTTGCTGTGCCCATCGTCGGTGTGGTTTGGTGGTGGCGCGGGGGAGCTGGTGCATGTGCTCCATCACGAGCAGCCGCCGGAGGATCTGTTCCCTCTGGGAAAGGACCGGCTGGATGCATTTCATTATGCTTCCCTCGTGGGCATGCATATGTATGAACGGCACACGCTCGTGCATGTGCGTATGCGTGTGCACAGCAGGAGATGGAGAGAGACTTTTGCATTAAGCTTTCTGGAGGACCAACTCATGTCCATCGTCCTGGGGAAGCGGGAGGACTGGTCAGCCTCTCCAGATGGGATGGTTGTAAGAAGACATAGGTCCCTGAGCACTGCAAGGACAGGGCTGCTCCCAGCTGTGCTGCAGCACCCTCTGCAAACTCTCGAGTGCAGCAAGACCAAGGCGCTGACCCTCTCTGCTCCCCGTTATTTTGGCCACCCCCTTTACCCGGGGCAGTGGGATCCTGGTGGGGTTGTTCTCGCAGGGGAAATCTCGCTGGCCGCTCAGATGAGCTTCTTGTTGCTGGAGCAACGCAGAGCAGCCTGAGCAGCCCTGAGTACCTGGTTCCTAAAATACTGCTCCGTCATTAAAGCCCTATCATATTTCTGAGGCAGCGTTGCAGGAGATGTACGTATAGCGCTTCCCTGCCTGCTCCCGGTCCTGCCCGTCACTCATGCACCCGCCGTACCTCAAACACGCAGAACCCAAATTCTCCTCCTCAGGAAAACAAAACCCCGTGTCTCTTCTCATACAGCGGGGGAAAATAAAGGATGTTTTAAATTGAGCTCATCTTTTTCAAAACTTCTTTTCTCTTTATCCTTGAAGAAAGTCTCTTGGTTTCCTCTGTCTGGTCCCTGGGAATGAAATTCCTAGCAGGGACACCTTCTCAGCTTTTTTCCTTGGGCTCAAATACAATGTTTCAAATGAAATTACTTTTTTAGTCTCATCCACTTCATCTACAAGAAGATGGGTGAAAAAATCTGTTTTCTTTCTTCTTTTTAAAATATTTTTTTCCTCCAAGTGGCCTTATGGCTCCTTTTAAGAAATTATATAACAAATTGTGGAAATCTGGAATGGAGCTGGTAGTTTGATTTCTTTAAGAATCTCCCTTCTGCCACTAAGACAAAGAAAGGCAGAGTAACGTTCAGTAGGCAAAACAAAAAAAAATCAAAGTTACCGTTTGGCTTTTGAACAAGGTGCAAATTAGTGAGTATTTGTTAAAATTTGAGACAGCAATTGTCTAAGAAGAATATTTTCAAAGAGGAGAAGGGTTTTTTCTTCTTAAATAAAAAAGCCCCCGAACCTTCCTTTCTTTTAACTTCAAAAGGGAGCCAGATTGCAGAGGATGAGAGAAAACGCTTAAATCTCCTCTGAAGGGAAGCAAGTAACTTAGTCAAAGTGATCTTATTTGTGAGGGAATAATTTTCTGTTCAATTTTTTTTTTTTAAGATTGTGGTCAAGTGACTCGTAAATTTTTAACTGAGCTGGTGAAACCTCTGCTCTACCTATAGCGATGTCGAATGGCCTTTTATTTGAGGGTAACTGGATTACACTGAGACCTGCCTGTTTCAGAAAACTTCAGCAGCAGGCAGCAAGCAGGAGTTTTCTCTCTGCTTTGGGTTTCAGCAATACAAGAGTGCATGAAAATGCTTCCAGCTCCCTACGATGGCATTTTGCACTTGCTTCTGCATTGATGCAAGTAGTGGCAACACAAACATGCTTAAAATTAGGCATGGATCCAAGTCTTGGTGGAAGATAAGTGGTGCCTGTCCTGCCTGGGGTCTCTCCCAGCTACTGCATTTGCAAATAAATAGTAATGATAAAGAGGGATTTTCAGATATGACCCATAGGTATTTCATGTTTATGCAAGTGATAATCTCTGGAAAAAATATGCCTGCTAAGGGATGCTCTTGCGATTTATCTATGAAAGCTAGTGTCAGCCTTGTCCAGAGTAATATTAACCCTTGTATGTGTTTATATACGCAGCATCTGCTGAGTCTTTGGCTGGGCTTGTAGATTTGACATTGAACTCCTCATTTCAATCTAAACTTTAATAACGTAAGACTTGCCACAGCGCAACAGAGCTCCAATTCATCCCGTAGCCGGGTCTGCCAGTGGCCCGTGCCAGATGCTTCAGAGGAGATTGCAGAGCATCATCATACAGCTAATTGGTGGGAACACGTCCTCCCACTGCCAGCTGGTGTTCATCAGCTATGTGTCCTGCAGCACCAGGGTCTGATGAAAATAGCCATGTGTAGTGCTTCTTGCCTGCCTTCAATCAGAGAAGCACAAACACCAGTGAATGAAACCCCTCATATGTTGGGTATTGTGTTGTTGCTATCTGTTGATTGCCTGATATCAGGGGACTGAGAGCCAGCAGCCTTGATGGAGGTTCAGCGGTTACAATCACCAGATAGCATCAACAGGACCCAACATATGACGGGTTTTGTTCACCGATGTTTGTGCTCTCCTAATTTCCCTTATGGTCCAGGGAAAGTCAGGCGGCTCCTGCGAGTACGCAGAGAGCTGCCCCAGCAAGGGGCTGGGACCATGGTGCGCTGCAGGGTGGGTAGGGAGATGCTCCTGCATGTGTAAGTAGGTTTAAAAAAATAGTACAATGAAAAACAATAAAAGAACACAAAGCTGGGCAAAATGTGACACGGGCTGGAGCCTGTGTGGGGGCAGAATTACAAACCCTGTAGCCTGGAGCTGGGCTCTGGCTGGACCTGCCTGTCTCTAGAAGATGAACGCTTCCCCCACTTTTGTAGAGCAGCAGAAGCTATTCTTGTAGCTGTCGAGTCCTTTTTTGAAAGTTAGTAAGCTTTTTTTTGCCTCAATAACCTACAGCAGAGAGTCCTACAGGCTAATTATATGTTTCATTTTAAATCCTTTAATTTTTTTGTAGTTCAAATAGATAACTATGTTTTTCTCCCACATCTTTAATTCAGACGGATGATTTGCTTCATTAATTGATATGTGGAGGAGGGGGTCTAGAAATGAGCTATATTTGTGCTTCAAAAATAATCTTTTCCCAACTGTGTTTTTTTTCTTCTGTGAATCCTCATATTTATTTCAAAATTATCCTGAAGTGAATGTCATCAACCTTTGTCCAGGAGTCTTTTGCTAGATTAATTAGTCTATAATGAATCTACTTCTCGTCCTCTTTGATTTCCAACTTTCAGGTTGGCCTGGTGTCAGACTGCACCCAGAAATCTGCTTTCTATCGGGAGCTGTCAATGTGAGGAGGAGGGCAGGGTGCTGGGGCTGCTTGCAAAAACTGACAGCTTGGCAGAGCTGGGATTTTGGTTGCTGAGGTGAAAATGCACTTGGGAAGTGCTTCTTTCCTGGAGGAGCTGTTGGAAAATGATGAGCTCAGAATGGAGCCATCCCAGAGCCCAGCCTGGTCCTGGTCCAGCTGCTCTGGCGGGTGGCACAAACATCCCTACACCAAACAGCAATGGATTCATCTCCCAGAGGGGAAGTTTTTGTGTAGCCTTGTCACTTGGTGATGATTATTTCAGCTCTTCCTCTTCCTGGCCAGATGGAGAAACTCGTGAAGGTCCCAGCCCTACAAAGCAGACACCAAAGCAAATCACACTATCACGCTGTCGTGCCACCAGCCAGGGTCTCATCTCCCCAGGGAGTTTTCCAGCGCTGCTTGCTTGCTGCTTTCTCCTTGGCTTTTTTTTTTTTTTTTTTTTTGCTTTCAACACAGTTTGGTGAAAAACGGGTGTGAATCATTTTTCATGAGAAGCTTCCATTGCAAAAAGTGCTTTTTTTAGGAACGCAGCATCTTTTTAAGTGAAATGCCAGAAATCTCACAAGCTGAAGCTGAAATGTGCTGGTTGCAACATTAGGTGCTAACAGTTGGCAAAGCTTGAGTCCCAGTGGCTAAAATACCAGAGAAAATGGCAGACAGTTCCTTGGCTTTTAAATTTGGGCTGTCTCACTTGTGTGACAGGAGGAGAGAGGGTAGGACTCAGCTCAGGCTGGCTGGCTGAGTGATTGACATATTTCACGGACAGCTTTTTATGGCACTCATCATGGTGATGTTCTGATTGCCTCCCCAGTGCTAATGAAGAGCTCCTGTAATGGGCCTGCGAGGTAGGAAAATATTATTATCTCTAATTTCCAGGTGAGCCGAGTCCACGTGGATTCATTTGCCTGACATCGCTGGCCTGCATGACGGTGGCAATGACGCAGTCCCATGCAGGTGGTGGTGCTGGTGCTCCTGGCCCTGTGGTGCAGCAGCAGCTGTGCGGGGCTGAGGCTGACCTTGCTGCAATAGACATCTCCGATGGGTCTCAGAGATACTCCCAAAGCTGCCGAGAAACCCCTCAAGACCAGCAATGTTGTCAGCTGAGAAATGTAGAAAAAAAGAACTCTTTTTGTGAGAACAGAAATCTTGATGCTGGCACTAGCTTGGGGTAAGGTGGGGAGAAATGTTTTTGGAAACCATCATTTGGAATAAAATCTTTCATCTAGCAGTTCAGGACAGTCTTCAGATCACCATAAAGGCTGTAATGGCTCGCCAGGTAGCCTGGCCGTCTGCTGAAATTTCAGACCCAGTCACCTCCTTTTCTGCAGCGTGTTGGGGACATACCCAAGCATCAGCCTCAAGCACGGGACCTCTGGCTACAGCCTCGTACCAGACGCTGTTTGCTTGCTCCCGTTTTCTCTATTGCTTGTAAGTAGCTACAAGTTGATGACAGACACAAATGGTTTATAGGCAGATTTGTAGAAAGATGCTTTTTGTAGGTCAGTGCCATGACGATGACGGCTGGGGTGCCAGCTACCGAGATGAAGGATGAAGCCTCTGCTCTGGTTCCCTTTGACCTGAGCCGAGCAGCAAACTCAGCTTGCCCTCTGGGTGGAGAGGTGGCACATATGGATTTTGATAACTTTCTTCTGTTTAGAGGTCATTTTCCACTTTAAATATTCATGTTCTAAGGGACATTAAATAAATAATGCTGAACTTGTTAAGCTGAGTGGCTTGAAACTTTTGCATTTTGTGTCTTGTTTGCAATTGAGAAGTGATACGAGGCTGCTAAATACAACCTGCTCTGTAATTAGGGAAGGTTTGGTTGTTCAGACCCCATTATCTGCTAGCTGGGTTTGCAAAGCAGGGCTGAAATGGTTTGCATACAGGTCTTCAAAACAGGTGTCTCTGATGATAGCTACAGGCTGGTTTCCTCTTTGGGAGGAAAAAAAGAAAAAAAAAAGTGCTGCAAATCAACATTTTTGTTTTGATCAACCAGAGGCCCCCAGCCTGGATGACTGTGCGTGGTGGGGGTCATTCCCTTCGGCTGCCTGCAACGCGGGGGCAGGCAGGACGGCCCTGCTGCAGTCCCGACACTCCGTGATTGCTCCTGACAGGGGTGCTGGCCACTGGCGTGGGCTTTTAGTATTCGGATTCCAATGCATTGCCTGTAGGATCTGCATTAAATGACAATTTGGAAGAAATCCCTGTGGCGTGAGATTGAAAATAAATGGCCAGCATCTCTTATTTTTTCCTCTGTTTGGTTGATACCAGAATATCCCACAGTGTCTTGGGAGTTGCAGTTCAATTCAGACACTCGTATTTGCAAAAGATGGTTAATGAATATGAGGTTTCAAGATAGGAGCCTTTCAGTGACATGAAATTTATGTAGAGACAGTTATAGTTTGTTTTTCCCCCCTGTCTGCTTCAGAAGGAATATGAATCACAAGCTGAAGGCCTCCTGTATTTGTAAATCAGCTGAAACATAACGGTGATGTTGGGAAGTTGTACCGAGTTAACTGAGCTACTTCTCAATCTCAGAGCTTTACATAACCCCTTCTTAACGCACTGTTATTTCCTTTATAGATAGACTCATAAATTACTCCTGGTACACAAAATGCGTGGGAGGCTGCCTGTTTGCACAGCATGGGACCAAGACCTGCACATTCAAATATTGGCAGACAGCTGGAACGCAATCTGTGAAAAGGCACTCAGAGCCTCCAGGTCTATTAAATACAAACTTAGAACATCTACCGAGAATTTTATATCTTGCATTACATAGGTAATGCCAAAAAGAATAGGTGCAATACTCCTGGGACTTTGTCAATAAATGTCACAGCAGAGTATCCAAAAAAATCTTTCTTCTGTGGGTAGGTGGATCGGTGTGCACACAGGGGCTGTGGGGATGTATGTGTGGTTATGCGTGAATGTATATTTGTGTATAAATATATATTTGATAGAGGAACATCAGCCTGTGATAGCTATATTTAATTTAGTGCTGAACTCTAACCACATCGAGAGAATCAGGAAACATGTCGCTTTGGGTTCTGCAGTTGTTTTGCTGCAGTCCTATAAAATTACAATGTATACAGAACCTGAATTGCCCTTTTCTGAGGTTATTTGCTTCCTAATGTTGGGAAAGCTTCCATTATGGACCAAGTTGCCATATTTGCTTCCAACAGTCTGTCCAGTTTACACCCACAGTTTTCAGCAGACAAGTGAGGCGGTAAGAGGCAGCCATCAGGCTGATGGGCAGAAAGGGAGGCAGGGTCAAGATCACAGAGCCTCACTAAACAGCCTCTGGTTCAACTTCCATGTTGTCACTTCTGTGCCTGTGGTGCTTATTGCCTTTTTATCTTACTGGCTGAATTCTTCAAAAATCAGTGTCTGATTTTGAAACGGAGTCCAAGGGCCAACTCTTGTCCCAAACCCTCCAGTGGCGTGTGACAGCATTTGTGCTGCCTTTACCTCAGGTAGCTGCTCAGATTTTATTAATATATTTCAGTTTCATGTTGCCCACAGCCAGTAATCAAAATTTGGAAAAACACTTTACTTCGTCTTTAATCTAAAGGCTACCTTTTGATTAAGCTGTTTTTGAATACGAGCCAGATATGTTTCCAGCTGCAAATAAGGCCCAGGTATTCAGGCTAGTCGTATGTCAGATTTGATTAGTAGCATAATCCATTGGGCATGGAAATGATTCACTAACATTTCAAAGCATCTCTCAACGCTAATGGGCTGTAGCTGTCTGCCATGCAGGAGCTGGTTGGATTTACCTGGTTTTGGAAAGAGACAACCTGATTATGAAAGAAATAACACATTCAGGTTTTATGATAGAATCATGGAATAGTTTGGGTTGGAAGGGACTCTTAAAAGTCATCTACTCCAACCCCCCTGCAATGAGCGCAGACATCTTCAACTCGATCAGGTTGCTCAGAGCCCCATCCAACCTGACCTTGAATGCTTCCAGGGATGAGGCATCTACCACCTCTCTGGGCAACCTGGTCCATTGTTTCACCACCCTCATCATAAAAAATTTCTTCCTTATATCTACTGTCTATCTACCCTCTTTTAGTTTTGTTGTTTCTTTTAGTGCTTTTAGTTATGTTTCTTTTAGTTCTTTTAGTTATGTTGTAGTGTTGTCCAGGTGGTGACTGCAGTGACATGACCTGGGCTGCACTTATTTGGGTGCTCAGGGAAGGCAAGTGCAGGTAGGATGGCCAGCGGCTGAGTGACAGCGGCTCCTTACAAGCATCCTCGCTGTGGAAGCGTGGTCCCCCGCTTTTCGGGAGAAGGGACAAATGATTGAGATACATACATCAGACTCCCTTTCACATCTGAGCCAGCATTTAGGCTATACAGAGAGCACCCAACCTGCATCATTTTTCCGAGCGCTGAAGGGGCCGCGCCACGACCTGCTATGCCGGTGGGAGATTAGACACGAGCCCACGCTGCTGGTGCAACTAGAGCACAGGAGCACACCATCATGCTCAACGGCAGGCATGGGTGTGAAAGCTGTGTTACTGACACCATCCTCAGAGATTTGACATATAAACAGCTGAGAAGCAAATCAAATTCTCTGTACTTCTTCCAAGAAATTGGTTGTTTCTGGGATATTATTGTTTCTTTCAGGAATAAGGTGTGGTCAGGAGGGAAGAGGAGAGATGTAAAAACAAATAAAACTCTCTGCATGGCTCTGTTTCAAAGCAAAAAGCCTCTTGTGAGTTAGGTGATTGCTGGGAGGAAAGCCTGTTCTCTTGCCAGGCTTGCTGCCTGTTCATGTATGACATTATTTAAGTTGCACCAAGTTTTGTTACCTTGGTGCATCCTTCAGTTGCACGGGGATAAAAGCTCTTGCTTACAAGGCCTACTAGATGCATGGAAAATGCTTTGGGGTTTTTGAATAAGAAATGGATAAAAGCCCAAATAACTATTGCTCATTGCACTGCTAAGGAATTTTAATAAAATTTGGTTTAAGAGGCAGGGATTAAGTACGGTACTGTGTAAAAACATCAATTAGCAGAAGTACAACAGTCATATAGTTTGAGTTTGTTAACAACTCCTGCTAGAAATATTTGGTGAAGTTTTTCAGGGGCACAAGCTGTCATGAGACCTACAATTCTCTTCCTGATTCTAGTGGTAGCTTTCTATTCTTATAGCTGTGGGGAAAAAAAAAAAAATAATGTATCTGTTTTATAACAATCTATCCAGGGTGGGGAAAAAAAACCTTCTTACACTTTGCCTTTCAGTTCTGCAATAATAAATTAACTATCACAGTTTAAGATGCAATTGTTGTTCTTTTACATCTCCAGACTAATGCATCGTGACACCTTGACTACAAGAAATGTGGATGGCTCCTCCTGCCCCCTCTCTTCTAGGTGAAAGCCTGTGACCGCATCAGGGGAACGCTCACCGGCTGCCTGGGCTGGATGTGGCCCATTTGTATGCCAGCAGTCCTGTTTGGGGTTCCCGGCTGTCCCCTGCACCGGCAGTGGGGAGGACACGGGGTACTCATCCCCACGCTGATGTCAGATCTCCCTACCGATGTCTCTGAAGGGCCAACATTTCCATTTGTGCTCCTGCGTACCCTTAACAATTTTAAAAAATAATAAGAAAAGGGAAATTGCAAAGCTACTGGACCAAAACACGGTGGTGTGCAGTCAGATGTCGGTGCACCCATGTGCTACTGCCATGGACGCTGCGTAAGAGAATGGGAGAATACGATCAACAGCTATTGTGGGAGTAATGAAAAGAGCCTTTCAAAACAAGTGTGGAAGCATACTGGGAAAAATACCTCTATTTATTTATACTGATATCCCTAATAAAATAGCTTCCCACAATGTTTTGTGACTTACACTGCCTTGACCGATATCTGCAATAATCAAATCCTGGTAAGGCAATTTAGCAAGTTGTGGGTTTTTTTTTTTTCCGAGAGAAAACAATTCCTTGTTCTTTTATTCCACTGGCCTGGCTCTGCATCCCGACAGCTCGCCTCCTTTGGCGTGCTCTGCCTTGGCCCGAGTGTGCTCTCCCAAGCCGGCTGTTCGCCGCAGCTGGGCCAGCAAGGCTGGACCATCGGTGAAGCCATCCTGAGCTGCAGGAGTCCAGGTCTCTGAGCAGAACTGCTGAGTTTGGACACTTCCAGACTAGGGCAGAATTTCTCAGCCCATCTCCATTGAAAACATGATTATTGTCATTAAATACATACTGTGATACACAATGTCTCTGCAATACTCCCCGATGAGCCCATGCACCGAACCTAACGACTCCTACTGTAGCTAAATACCGCACTCGGCTGTTAAGACTCCACCACATGCTCAGCTCCTACCGCTGATGAGTGGTCTGCAAAGCAGCCTGATGATTTTCTAACCGTCTGAGATCATGAGAGTCACAAAAAAAAGATGTCTCCTTTCCCTTCCTCCCACTCCCTGCAAGGCTCATTTTGCAAACCGCAGCTGCTGAAAATGGAAAGCCAGCTAGAGCAACATTGCTACCACAGCGTCATGGATCTGGGATGCTGCAAGAGAAATTGGCAGGTCACAGATGGGCACCCTGGGCTCCCAAAGCACCATGTTTCGATGGACGTTATTCTCCGCTTGTGAGACGAGTCCGAGGAGCTGGCGGCACCGCTGCTACGTGGGTCTGGTGGCGATGCCCTGTGCTCCTGCCAGCATCATTGGGAACACGCGTGGCCACATGCTGCTGGCGCAGGGTGAGGGCTGCCACCCCGCAGCACCCCAGCCGCGTCCGTCCCCAGGCTGGGCTCAGGACCAGGTGAGTAGCCCGCTGCCTGCCGGCAGCCCTGGCCATCGGGTCAGCACGTGAATCCCCTCCTGCCCCATCCAACCGCTGCTTCCTCCTTTGTTGTTCGGACCCTTAGGAGACTTAACAGAGCCCATAATATTTAATGGGTTCGCTAGTGATAATGTCATTTTAAGTGACATAGCTGTGACAAATCGCTCCCACACGTCACTGAATTCTGTTTCTAAATTTTTATGTATTTTTGATAGGCCAATTTATCCCTGCTGCAGCTCCAGCCCGTGCAGTCAATGGCATTCCACTGGGGGTGAATTTTGTCTGCTATTTACAGTGTGTGCTTTTAAGCAGTGATTGGTGTGACAGTGTGATCTGTACAGCTGTCTTCCTGTATTTATTCTTTTGCCTATAAGGTTGATTTATACTAGCTCAAAAAAAAAAAAAATGCTCATAGCTTTTCATGTGAATGACTTTAAATAACTGATTAACGATTATTATTAGCATGACTATAATGGAACGGGGTTTGCAAAGTTTATGGGCTTGGCTGAATAATTGCATGTAAAGCTGTTGTGTGCATCTCTCCAACTCTAAACCTTTTCTGAGGTTTTCTTTATAATTGGACAGTGCCCTTTGGGCTCAACCTGACTTGACGTGCCTGACATGAGGTTAGCGGCAAAGCCGCCTGCGTCGGGATGTCTGATGTTCGTGTGTGCGGGGATGGCTTTGCGCGGGTACCCGCTGGGAACAAGGGGAGCTCTGTACCAGCCCTTTCCTTGTGGGGAGATGAAAATCCCCTCCCCACAGATGACAGTGTTGACTTGCAGGCAGGGAGTGTTTGAGTGCTCTGCTTGAACTTGTACGGTACTCGTCAGCTTTGTTTGCATGAATTTTATGAGCTTAAAATGGTGGCTCTCCATCCATCCAGGCTTGTGTGACATGAAGAGCCCCTAAAGCTCTGTTTATAAAGCTGGCTTTCTGGGTCTGTCTCCGCTGCTGCAGTGAGTTGTCTCCTGCCCCTCTGGGTGCTGATCCGTGCCTTGCTAGTGCTTTATTCGGTGCCACCCCCAGAGACTTTTGGAGGGGTGCAGTGCTGGGGTAACCCCCTCTGCTTGGCTTTGTGTTTCTTCTCTCCTCCTGGACTAGCAACAGCAGATTTCTGGTGGGCAGAAACACCTGCAAGCAGCAAAGCTCTGCTCCTGCGTGTCTGCGGGTCCTGGGGATGGTGCAGGGACACGGTCCTCACTGCTGCACCCTCTCATGGAGAGCAGCACAACCAGCGTCCCCTGCCCACCTTGCGCTGACTCGCCCTGGGGTGCCAATCAGTATCACTCAAACAGCAAACTCCCATCTGACAGAGCAGCTACTATACAGTTAACATTTTCCAGGACTGAGCCTACTGAGATGTTTATTCCAGCAGCGTTATCCTGCTTGCGCTACCACCTGTGGTACCAAATAGGAGGAAGGATGGCTACGTCATGGATATGGTCATGCCCTGAAAGAAGAAGGAATTTACAAGCCAGGAAATGCCGTGTGTGTTTTCCTGAAGGTTTAACTCCTGAATGTGCTTGTTTTGATGCATTTGCAAAAGGGTAACCAGAAGCTGACTGCAGCCTGCAGAGCAATACCAGAGGGGTTCAATTTTCCCTAATGTTACACAATGCAGCCATCCAGCTAGGAGCACCCTTGCTATTTAGTTGTCAGATTTGTCCCTGTCAAAGTCCTAGGAAGGGAATAATAGTTTGTTGTTGGTTTTTTTTTTTTTTTTTATGACACTGCTTCAAAAGTAATACAAGATAAGGCAAAGTCTCGGAATACAAAATATTATTATTGTTATTTTTATTAATCACAGCTCAAGTAAACCTGCCTGAGAATCACTCTTATTATTTGGTCTGCTTTCCTCTAGTTTATGATCCCTGAGAAGAGTTTGATTAAAAACTGTTGCATCTCATTTTGCTCACAAAGGTTGATGTGCTGTGTTGCTGTTACCTGTCTGCAGCCAAAATAATGACACATCGTGGAAGTGGTTGAATACTTGCTACTGGTTTTGATCTTCTTCAAAATATCATTTTCACTTCATATAGCTGGAGAATAGCTGGCCTCCTGCCGTTCCCATTCACATCTTATCCTTGAACAATGAGAAGAAAATCTGCCTGCTGTAAATGTTCAGTTTGTGTTGGGGAATTTTTCCAATACAGAAAGAGAAAGGGAAATAAAGCAGCTTTATGAAATAATGGTGCCATTCTCAGATAAACATGGATATTTTTGCTGTTAACTTCATGAATAAGGGGGAGTAAGGAGGTCAACTGTAGCTGAACTCATGCCAGAACTGCTTGCCTATTCAAAGGTTTTGGGCTTTTAAGCTTTTTGAGATTTTTTTTTTTTTTTAAAGACTTCTAACTCACACAGATTTTTACCTTCCTTTATTTAAAAAGGGCAGATTTATTACAGGTGTAACAGCATGTCTCTGGTATTTCGATAGACATGGGTTCCTCAGGGGCTGATGGATGCAACCTCCCTGCAAGCAGCAGCAGGGGAGCGGGCAGTGCCGCGCAGGGCGAGGCGAATGGCAGGTGGCAGGGTCGGCAGGGAGCCGGGCAAGGGGGACTTCATTGCTGTGGAATTGTGCATATTTGTCATCAGTTTCAGTGGTGACCAGGGAAACTTGCTGTTGAGCTGCTTGGCTGTTTCCAGCCCTGGGACCCTTTTCTGCTCACCTGCCTGCCCTGGCAGTGCTGATGTGCCAGCCCAGCAGCGGCTCCATGGAAATGGGGATGCAAAGCAGGTTGCTCATGAGTACTGTGGTTGTATGAAACACACACATTTGCTAGCATGACTCTGCAACCAAACATCAGCTCAACTCCTTTTTATTATTAATTTCAAGCTTCAGCTGCTGCCTTGAAGCATTTTGTTTTGTCATTCTGAAAGTTGCTGCTCAGAACAAACAAAAGGGAAAGAAAAATGAAAGCAAAGCCCCTAAAACTCATTAGTAACGTAATGTCTAGCAAGGATGGCTAACGGTGTCTAATAATCCATCAAGGTGGCTCATCTGTCAGCTATAAAAATGTCATCCCTAGAAGTTTACTAAAGCTTTATAAGGTCTAAGCAGAGTTTACTGCTCGCAGCAGCAGTGCTGTGATGGCGGAGTGCAGGAGGCATCTCACGGCCAAGGATAACAAAGCGCAGTGCCCACACTATGCAGGAGCAGCAGCGGGAGCATGGGCCAAACATGTGGCGGCCCAAAGGATGGGGCGTCCTTCAGCCCTGGCTGCAGAGGAGACAAAGGCAGTCAGTGCCTGGCTATGTTGCTTTGGACAGAGGGAATCAAAAAGCCCATCAGTATTCACCGCTCTCCTCCCCAGCCAGGCTCTGCCTGGCCAAAGCAGGGCAGCAAGCCATGGGGTGGCTCCACGGGAGACAGGGTGAGCTGGGAGTGTGCACACAGAGGGCATGTGGGTCCCACTGAGCCCAGGAGCTGCTGAGGTTGGTCCATCTGGAGTAAACTCATGCTAAAGGCTTCACGAGCAGTACGTGACTATTTATCATCAGCAGATACTCTCCCTGTGCCTCTTGCAATGTCTCAGTCACCTTCTCCGCTCTCCCTTCCGGTGACTTTCCCTTTGCCCTTGACTAATCCATCATCTGGTCTGGCCCCTGGAAACAGCCCGTGGTGTATTTGCTGCTGTAAACTGCTGACCTTCAGGCTTTGCTCCTGTGACAGCTCCCCATCCGCGTTGATCCCTTTTCCCTTTGGAGACTGCTGACACATTCTGGTTTTGAAACAGCTTCATATAAAACTGGAAGGAGGTCTCAAATCCAGATCAAGCTTAACATCGGCTGCCGCTCCCCCATGCACCCAGCCCTTTCCCTCCTGCAAGTTTGAAGCCATTGCTTTTCACTCTGCTGCTTTGTGGGGCTAATGAGTTTACTGCTGCTACTCCCTCTGACAAGGGGATGGGGCTAGTCGCACAATCGCTGCAAAAGGCTTAGAAATATATGTAAGTAAGTGGTTTGTGTTTCTGTGTGAAATCTGAATTCAAGTCCCCACTCTCAGTAAAAAAAAAATAAAAGGGAGAAACAGGAACACTGAAGAGCAACAACTTAAAAAAAAAAAATCATTCATAGGGAGTCTGAGGTTTCACTGTCTTTTCCTCCAGACAGGAATGTTGTAGCATTGCCTACAAAGCCTTTCTTCTCTGCATTAGGCGAGCGAGGAGATTTCATTTCATACATCATTTACAGCGGAGTGCGTCAAGACCAGAGTCGGTGCATATTAACACAGGGATGTGGGGAAAGAGTTGGATTCTTTGAAAGTTTCAAAGCATTTCCACCAAGGAGGGGAGCCTGGGCTGCTGATTCCCTTTCACTCCGTCATAGAAGCTGCATGAACCGAAAGCCCATGAAATGGAAAGAGGAGAACAAAGGCAATGAAAGGCCTGTAATGTGCCAGCATTAGTGGGAGCTGGAGTAGCATGGGGATGGTGTAGCAGCCAGCCCTGTAAGTCTCGAGAAACTCTTCTATCGCTCCTCTTCGCTCTCCTAACTGCCTCCTGCCTTCCTTTATATTCACACTGGAGTGAGTACAGGGTCCTCCCTGTACTTGGAAAGAATGGCCATGCTTTGGGAGAACATGATGAAGACGTTATCCTTCTCTTTCCTCCCTAGCCCATCTGGCCAACTGCTGCCCATAATCATGCTTTCTTCATTGCCCCAAGCTTTACTTTAAAGCCAGGTCTTCAGATGGCTACAGAATGGCCACCCATGTATTGATTAAAAAGTCTTTTAGATAATGGTTTGGTTTAAGAATCAATGGTGTTCTTCATTTTTTAATATATTTGGGTTGCTTTTGATTTCCTCCTGGAATTTGGAGCCTTAAGATATACTTGAGAAAACTGGAAATTGTAGCTCACTATGAGCTCTAAAACTAAATCTAGGGGTGCTGATGTCTCATCACAGGACTGCAGGGGCTGAAGCTTTCTGGAAAACACCAGGCACCACAAAACCTGCTATAAAAGCTATGGGACGGGCAGTGAAATGGCCGTGTCTTCTCCCTTCCCTTGTTACCGTGCTTTTTTCTTCTTTGGCAGACACTGAACAGGCCACCCTGCAAGAGGGAACTGGAAAGTCCCCGATGCCTTGTAACGGCTGTGCCAACATCTTGCCACCTTCCGCATGTCTGGAGAGAGCCATTAGGCAGGGCTGCATGGGACCTTGGGCCTTTGTGCGTGAAAAAACCTCTCGGCATGCTATCCCTTGCCTTTTCTATGGAAGACCACATAAGGGGTCTTGAATTTTGGATAGAAGTGTCTGGCAGAGAGCCTTAGGAATAATGCCAGTATCAAGGGCATCTTCCAGGACTGTTGTACTGGGAACACAATGATTATCTTGTCTGCCTGATGCTGCTCTTCCACATACACAGTTGTAGGTCAAAGGATTGGGAAGAGATTTAAATAGGAGTTCCCATGGCTCCTGGAATTAATACAAAGTCTTTCTTGGCTGATAGTAATATAAATATAAAGCCTTTCTTGGCTGTTATAAAATTCACCACATCCCATTCTGGTGGGTCACCTTTGTGCTATCTGATCTGAAGGAGTGCAGAAGCAGCAGCAAAAATGCCCACCACGTCTGGGAATGTCTACCTGGATTCAAACACTTTTGGGTTTGTTCAGTAATTGATGTTGAACAGAGATGTTTCCCTGGATTTACAAAGTTTATTTTCAATTAAACTGTTGACTGGTACTTGCTCAGAGTCTGTTCCAGAACTGGTGATGGATTTAAGTCACTCAGGAGACTTTCAGCTTGCTCCAGGTGACTTCTACAAGGTTACAGGAGCAAAAAAAATCATGCTGGGTTTCTGTCAGCTGTGAGTTTTACCCTGTTAGAGTTAGGAAATGGAAACTTTTCCCATCCCTCCCCCATGACTGTGCTCAAAACTCCACGATCTATTTTCTCTCACTCTTCACCTCTTCTCCTTTATATTGGCTGCTTTGCACCAAAAGCCCCATAGTTACATGCACTTTGACACTTGCATTTCAAAATGCCTGATTGTGGAGTTCTGCCAATACCAGCAATTGATCTGGTGCCACAGACCAGCTTAATTATTCAAGGTCAGTCTCTCTCTGTCTCTTCTTGTCCAGGGAGCAGCAGCTACGGGGAATAAAACTTGAACAGTCTTTAAATTTTAATCATAAACTTCAGTAAGTCACAGATTTGTTTTGCTGTATGTGGTTTTTTCTATTGTACTTCCTGCAACTTTTCCAGCATCACCACTCAGAGCATGTCTTTATTGCTCAGTACAACAGTGTGCTTTTGTAAAGCACAGTATTTTACACTGCTATTTAAAATGCATAAGTTGTGTGATCTAAGCAGTTTCCAGTTCACTTTTGAGCTCTTGTAAAACGTATCCCTTAAGGCATTTCAGCTGAGCAACTAAGAAGGTGAGGGTATTAGAGGTTGTGAAATGGCTTGTCTGCTAATTCTTTCTATGTGCATCTCTTCAGATAAATCTCCTGTGACCTCCTACTACAAGCAGAACATTAGTTAAATATCTCTTTGGTAATGGAGTGTCCTGGACCTGATCTTATATTACATTAAGGACCCTTCATGCTGTCTGGCAACATGTTGGCCTTCAGAGAAGATAGAAAAGGTGTCCCTGAAATCACAAGAGGTGCAAGTAACTTCATTGAACAGTGCTGGGCTGATGCAAAGACCCCAGTCCAGCCCTGCTGCCAGTCACGGGCACCAAGTCGGGCTGGAGGCTCAGTGGGCTGCACCGCCTTAGGCGTGCTCTCTGCTAGCTCACGCAAGGAGTAACACGGAACAAGATTCAGTTACAGTGGCCTTGGGGATGCGCTGATTTTTCATCTGCCCCAACCTATGGGAAAACAAGGAAGCCTTCGAACCCCTCAGTCCGTCCCTGAAGTGGTTCTGAGAGCTGACAGAGTCTGAGGAATTATTATAATTTTAATAATAAATCCTCAAAATAATTGCTATATATATGTATATTCTAATTATTATACATCATAGAACAATTATATATGCTATTATTATTGTTATAAATAATAATACATCCTGCAAAAGAAGACCCAAATGGCTTTTCAAATTAATATCAAATAACAAATCCTAACATGGTGGGGGGCAATATTGCAAGGATGTAGGAGGTACAGTTACTTCTGTGTCGCTGGGCTCATGGGAAGGAGAGCTGCGGTAACGCCAGGAAACCGGGGCTGTCGCACAATGTACGGGGCACACTGGCAATGGGAAAAGAAACCCCCTGCAGTCCCTGCCACAGCTCCTGTGCTTGGGAGAGAACCCGGGGACTGTGATGGCAAGGGCAATGCCACTCCTGCCGGTGCAGAGCTCTGCAGGGGCACAAGTGGGGAGCGAAGGCACCCAGCGCAGAGAGGACACGGTGAGGTGCTGGCCTGGGCTCGGTGCGCTGGGCCTGCCCATCACTTGCCACACAGAGCTGCCATCTGGCAGGGCCCGAGGGGTGGCACTTCTTAGACGTTTTTTGGGAGGAAATAAAGACCAGCAATCTTTGCTAATTTTCAAACTCTTGGCATGATGACAGTGTCTCTGTTTTACAGCACCCAGCCATTAGTGAAAAGCACTATGCAAGTCAATTAATGACAATGTCTCTTTCCTTGAGATAAAATAGTTCATTCTTACAAACTGGCCGGGATGCACAGAAAGGCGAGCTGTGTGTTGCCCTTGATGGTGCAGGATGAATAGAAGCGCAGATTCGCTTTCTTCCCGTGCAGTTGCTGGCTTTGTTGCAGATTTAAAGCAGCACTGTTTGAAGCTCTGCCTCTATAGCTGTGCTATGCTGTCCTCCTTTGTAATGAAAACTTCTCCTTTTTCATCGTTTTTAATTTCAAAGCCTGAAGGTTAGCTTCCTCAAGGCTACATCTCAGTCTATGAAGAACGGAGTGTCTAGCTATGCTCTTTCTTGCCAACCCAATGGCCAAGTCTAGTTGGCTTTCACCTTTTATAACAATAGTTTATAGCTCTTGGCTGGTGTTTACCCAGCACCTTGTCTCACTTTAAAACATATTTCTAGATGTGAAGCCATTTGTTCCTGAGCTGAAGCTCCCGCTGCTAGTTTGGGAGAGGTTTGTTTACTGCAGTAACCAGCTTGCTCCGTATGTATTCCCATCACTCTCCCTTGCTATAACCTACAAATCTCTCCAACTTATCCAGCTCAATGCTGGAGATATAGTTTTTGAAGTCTTCTTTAAAGTATAGTGAGTGTCCTTAAAAATTTTCCCTGCTTTGAAAGAGTCTACCTGTTCTAATGCAATTCCCTATTTTAAAGATAGGGAATAAATATCTTGGGGAGGGTTGGCTCACATACAGCTCCTATCTCTTAAAACATTAATGGTCCATGCTGTTTGATTCTTTTTGAAAGTACTCTGTACCTGCTTTGTTTATTTAATTTCTTTTCTCTGCACTGGGACGTGCCAAATGGAGTTGTGTGTGTGTGTCCCCTGCCACCCTTTCATTCACAGAAATCAGTGGGACAGAAATGCGTGTTCATTTAGTTTTAGCATTGCCAACTTTTGTTTCAAAAATCAGACATAAGGTCCCTTGAATTTTGAAATGCGTTTCAAAAACCCTTGTTGAAAAAAATACATTCTGAATAATTTCTGGTTTTGCTTTCTGTATTTTGTGCCTTTGAAGGTTCACACTTCCGAGCCTTCATGTACAATCATAAGAGACTGAAACTTGTTTTACTGTTAATAACTGCTGCATCCCCTGCAATCACACAGTTCCAAGAGGGAGCCACTGTAGGAAATGAGCCAAGTCAAATACTGCAGCTTAATAAACTCCAAAGACTTGACACCAACAAATTTTGCTCCTGCAAATTGCCCACCGGTTAGTCTATAGCAGCTATGAACTCTGGGAAAACAACATGGGAATAGAGAGCACGATGGTTGTGCTCAGGGCCACGCAATAAAATAAATCACTCCATATTTGCATGCCTGCAAACTCAATCTAAAAGCTGAAGGCTGGCTTGGCCACAGCCCTGGACACCTCTGACCGGCCCCTCGCCGAGGGATGGGTGCATTGCCTCCCACGCAGTGTGTTTGGGAGCCCTCCTCCAGCCACTGCTCTCTGGTTTGGGGATTACAGAAATTAAATTTGAAGATAGTAATGAATTTGTGCCCTGAAGGGTTTACCAAGCTCAGCGCTGCTTTGTGTTAGAGCTGGTCTTTCAGGCCCGGGGCCGAGCTTGGGCTGTTTGAGCCCCTCAGTGACACCCCACTGGTTTGCCCACAACTCTGCTGAGCTGCAAATCACTGGGTTTATTGGGGCTGTCCCTCCTATGTTAGTGTCATTTTAGCTTGTCTTGTCCTGTGGCAGGTGTCCACGGTTGTTTGGCTGGGTATGACTGATGTCTCCTCTAATTCATGTCAAATGTCGAGAAGAGAAAAGAGGAGAGGAGAGGAGAGGAGAGGAGAGGAGAGGAGAGGAGAGGAGAGGAGAGGAGAGGAGAGGAGAGAAAGAAGAGAAGAGAAGAGAAGAGAAGAGAAGAGAAGAGAAGAGAAGAGAAGAGAAGAGAAAAGAGAAGAGAAGAGGAGAGGAGAGGAGAGGAGAGGAGAGGAGAGGAGAGGAGAGGAGAGGAGAGGAGAGGAGAGGAGAAGGGAGCTGCCCTCAGCCAGCGCAGGGGGAGCAGGCAGAGGGTCCTGTGCCGGGGACCCCCTGCCACTGTGGGCTGGAGAGTGCAGGGCTGGGACCAACCCAATACCCGAGCACCTTTGGAGTGAGCAGAGGAGCCAAACTTCTGCTGGTCACATATTGTTGCTGTACTTTTGCTGTGGGTTTTGTTTTTTGCAGCGTCTTGTACAGAAGGTGAGCGGGGGCTGAACAAGAGATGATGATTCAGTCTGTCAGAAATACGGACTGTTTTTTTCTCTGCTGTTGGGATACATTGACAACACGACACAGATGGTCAGGAGACGAAGCTCAGGATGTCTGTGGCTGGTCATCTCTGCCCCATGTCTGGGTGACGTTTACAAGAGCTTGCCCAGCGAAATCTTCCTGTACTTATGGTCCATTACCGACACTGTCAAGCGAGGAAGACCAAAAGCATATGTGCAGAGACTTGGCAGTCAGTAACAGAAGCATGTACAGGCGAGGGCTTAATTAATCAGACATGTTATCTGGGCAGCCAGAGCTAGCAGGCGGGTCACCTCACCCCCCGAAACTTCAGTCACTGCACGTAAATCCCCTTTTCTTTTCTGCCTTTTAAGTCTTTTATCTTTCCTGTCTGCGAGATGTGAGATAGCAGCATAGGCTTGCTGCTTTTCTCCTTTTTTCCTCATACACAAGATATATATAAAAATATATATAATTTATAGCTAACGTATACATAAAATAATATTCTGTCTAAATACATGCAGACACACATGAAGCATCTGCAGGGCCTGTGGGAAATACTGTCTGCAATGGAGCTTGCTAATTATAGCAACTCTAATGGCAGCTTCCCCCCACCCTTCCCAACAGCAACAGAGATCAAAACCTTTTTTGTTTAAAATATTTACTGTACAGCTTGCAAAGCTTTAATCAATGTAACATGACGTTTCCTTGCAGCAGCCGAGTAATAAATATGCAATTAATAGGGAATTGAAATACACCCATTAGCTGTTTGCAGAGTCTCCACTTCCCCACTGTAAAAACGCTTTCAGAGCATTTAATGCTCTGCCTACAGTCAGCTGCGCCGCCGAAGGACGGGGAGCGAGGCCATCCCCTTGCCTTTTGGCGGGGAGCGGGACAAAGCGTTTCAGAGAAGCTTTGCAAAGTTTGCATTGGAAATCAGCCTTGCTCCCGCTTTGGCGGCTGTGACAAGCCCGGGCGACGCGGGCAGGCGGCGGGGTGACAACTCCACCCACAATTTATATCTCTCATGCCCGGGAATTGGGCTTTTGAGACTGTTGATTTTGCTTCAGTAAATGCAACTCTGCAGGGCTTAGCAAGTCCAGGCACGCTGATTTCCAGCAGCTTCTTATTTGCCCGGTGCAGGGCCAGCAGCGGGGACCTGGGCTCTGTACGTCCCTGGCTCCTGTGGAGCTGGGCTCACAGTGGGGCTCCTCCTGAGCTGGGGCACCCCTCGGGCAGCCCAGTGCTCGCTGGATGGGCTATAGCTGTCCTGGGTTTGTACTGCAATGGCCCATTGGCCAAGTTAGCGTGTGCTTTCTGTAATTTTTAAGCTGCTTTTAAAAAAGTTAGTTTCCCACCATGATTGTAGCACCGTCCTGGCTCTGTATTGGATAGCAGGAGACAGCACAGAGGTGGCTTGAAGACCCTTGATAACAAAGTGGTAAAATATACCTGGCATAACCATCCCCTTCAGAGTGTTCTCCAAACCCTTTCCTCACAAACCCTGTGATAAACTAAAGCCACAATGCGGGACAAGAGCCTGAGTTGATGCAACAGCCCTGGCAGCTTGCCCAGCAGCCAACAAACTCCTCATCGGTGGGGCTGACCACGTCCCCTGTGGCCACCCTGCTCAGCGCTGCTCAAGAGTGGGTTGAATGATGCCCTGGCGGTGCCGGGGCACTGGAGCTTGTGGAGCCGCTCTGTGCGCAGCCAGAGTACGAGCCAGATGCTGCTTCCCAGCAAAGCCTCCCATTGCACGGGGAGGAGGCGGCGCAGAGCCGTGTGCCTCCCAGCTAAGCATTAGTGAAGCTTTTTAATCTCTCACTGTGGGATTTCTTTTTGCTTCAGCATCGTGCCATAAAGTATTTCAGACAAGGTGACATTTTCCATCTGCATAAAGTGCTTGCAAACAGTGTGAATTTAACTTTTATTGGCCTGATTTAGGGGTATGGGACTGTGCATAAGTCTTGGTCTCACAACCTATAGTCCTGCACTTTAAGTGATGAATTAGTCAGTAAAATAAACAGGGTATTATCTAGCTGTACACACGTCTGCATCTTCCAAAGAAAATTAAACATTGTTTGAACGTACAAAAGCTAATGATGGTGAAATCAACTTGTCTATAAATTACACAAAACTCAAAACTAATCCAGAACTTTCTGAGAGCTTGAAAATGCTCTGTCTCCTGGAGCAGAAAGGCTAGCACGCAGGATGGCAGTGTGCGACCATGCCCAACCGCTGCACAGCCCTGTCTGCCACTTTGTCTGTCCGTCTAGGTGCTTACCACTCCCTGTGAGGTTTGAGCAGTGGATGGGGCAAGATACCGACATTACCGCAGTTCCCGTTCCCTTCCCCATGTACCGAAGGAAAGAACGATCCATCAGTTACCATCTGCAGCGATCGACAAATGTTGATGTCTTAATGGCAACCGCCACACCTGCAGCTTGGGTGTGATGGAATACTGATAGAGCCATTAGTACCCAGGCTGGTGATGCGATTTTATATTTCATTTAACCCAGAACACAACAGGCTGCAATGTATATATTTGTAACTGCTCCCTTGATGGTCTCTCTGGAGTATTATAAAGATTTATCATGTAGTGTTTGGTCAATACTAAATACCGTGAAATGTCAGTAGAGCAGTTCTTGGGATTGCTTGAGCAGTAAATAACAGAATCCTACAATATCCAAAAAGAAATGAGCAAGTGAGCAAGTAACCTTAAAGAAACAAAACGAAACAAACTCAATCCCTAACCTTTAGAAAAGAACAACAAAGCAGCAAGGATTTTATTATTAAGTTCTCTTGACTTTTAATAAGATGTACGAATACTTGTCATTTAAGTGCTTTGAAAAGGGTAGCCATTTAGATCTGGAAATGCTGTGCCATGGATTTTTGGGGCCAGGCACCACGTCGAGTTTCCTCTCTTTTCCCTCCACGAAACCCTTGCTCCGCCTGCTTCGTGACCCTGTGGCAGCAGCCGTCCCAGGGTCAGTGAGACAGCACCGACATCCTCTGCACCCTCCTCACCAGAAACCTGTCTGAGAACCCGCAGGTGCTCCGTGGGCAGTGGGATGGACACCCCTCCCAGTGCTGACACCTTTCCTCCTAATTACTCCCCAGCTAATGGTGGGGATTGCTCTGAGAAAACCCTCCAGGTTTTTTTTTTTACAGGTCAGAAGTTGGCTACTGCTTAAACATATGTTCCTCCTTCCCTGTCTCTGACTTGCAGAATAGCTGCTAACTAACCAAAAGACAACATGGTGAGCCGAGGCTATTAGTGAATAATAATGCCATTTGCAGGCAGCAAAGGCTGAAAGGCTTCCAGAGCAGTTAGCAGTCTGCAGGCATCTCCCAGAAATGCATGAGCAGAGCTCCTGTGCATCAGCCAAAGAGCAATTATTCTTGGAAAGCACGTCTGCCTCACGCTTTAAAATCTTTTCTACTGTCTTGAGTTAAAAAAAAAAATGGGCTGAAAGAAAGCAGAGAAACCGGAGTACAGGACTTTGCATGCTGTGAATGAACGTGGCTGCAGGTGTGTGCACCTCATAGCACCCTCCGGCTCCGTGCTTGGTGCCCCGCGGCACTGACGGCCGGCTGGGGTGACACCCGGCTGAGCAGCCCGGAGCCTGGCCTTGAGGAGGAGGCCATGGGTAAATCCCCTCTCTGGCCTTCCCAAGAGCAGAGATACAGGCAGTGTCCAAAGCTCCTCAAAAATTGCATTTTTAGGATGAACTTCAGTCAAGCAGGCTTGTTTGTTTTGGTTTTTGGTTTTTTTATTTTTGGCTTTCCTGTGGTTTCTTTCCCCAAACATCTCATTTGTAGCAGAAGATTATATTCCTAACGGGGTCATTTTGAGTGCTGTATTGTACACAGTTCTGCTCTTTAAAGAACTAGCACGGATCCTAACAGCTCTCCAGGCAGGAAATCTGGTGGGAACTCTGCTTTCCTGCTTACTGATCTAATGCTGGATCCAGCGATCCCACTGAGCCCATCAGCGCAGTGTCTTGGTAGCAAATAATGACACAGGGAGCCACCAAAAGACTGTTTTATGGTCCAAACTTGTTAACTTCAGAGAACAGTTCTTTTGGAACATTATTATATTTTTTGGCAAATCACTGAGATGCTCGCTAGTTTATGCCATATCTTTGTTTAACCACTCTGGTGCTATTTTTCCCCTTTAAATTGAATATTTCAGTTCCTACATGAGACTTATTGTCAACATTTTTTTGCGTGTGCTTTTTCTGTATGCTGTTGCATCTTTTTTTGGTTCACTTATTTTAATTAAGCATGTTATTTTAAGTACATTGTTTTATGACATCACTTGTTAATTGTTCAATTATCACTCTGTGTCTCTGCTGCTCTGCAGTGTGCAGTAGCCTTGAAGTGCTGTAGGAGTGTGCCACAAACAGGGGAAAAAAAAAAATGGCCTAAAGACCCAAAGATGCATCGTAGACAGTTCTGCACCATTTAATTACATGTTGCTTGGCAAATAATTAGCTTTTTTCTCAGTATTGTAAGAGCTTTTACAATTTGCCACCAGGCCCCTGCCAGGTGAAGCCTGCTGCTCCGGACGGGCGGCAGGGCCAAGCTTCTGGCACTGCCATTAGCCCGGGAGTGGGCAAAGCTGCCATTTGCACAGGTCAGGGCTGGCAGGACCTGTGGGGTTACCGGCTGACGTGCCACTCTTAGGACTAACAGCATCTCATGGCACCGTAGACAGCAGCGTGGGGACTGTGCTGGGCGGTCAGCTGGTGCCGAAAAGGTGCAGGTTAACAGGAGGTGCATTTAGCCGTCACCTCTTAACTCCCTCAGCTCACCTGCTGCTATAAGTCCATGCTCCTACTCTTTAATTTACTCCCATACCAACTTACTTGCCACATCGTGCCTCCCACCTCACCTTTGCTTTAGGATGCCAGCTCCCTGTGACCCTTTGCATCTTCAAAAAGGTGAGAGCGCCAGTGGGCTGCATCTCCCTGTCATCAGCCCTGCCTGAATGTCAGTAGAAGTAATTAAAAACAGACAAACCCCAAGTGATGCAGCTGCACAATTAGTTATAGGTGTTACGCTGAGTGCTGTATCTGTGGACTCAGAAGCAGTCGGGTACGCACATTTCGATAGACGGATGAAAAGAGTGTTGTGGTCTATAGATGCAGATCTATCGAGTGGCTCACTTTCAGCTTGGGAAGATAAAGGTTTGTGTCCTCTCTGACAGAGGCAGGACTGATACTGGTCTCGTGCTGCCTGAGCAGTTGGTCAGCACAGACTGCCCGAGCGGTGTGTGCAGGCTGGTGTTACGGCAGGAGGGTTTGGGGTAACTCCTGCTCAGATTTGGGAGAGTAAAAGGACTGATTAAGAAGTGCCCAATTCCTCTTGTGCCCGGCCCAGAGCTGTGTGTGACGCTTATTCTCCACGTAGAGGTGCACGCTTCCTATCATCTTTTTTATCATACGAAGGCCAAAGACAGCCTGGAAGCTGGTTTATGACACTGAATTCTTCATTAGGTAGCTCAGACAAAGCACGCCAGGTGCTCCATGGCATGTCCAGGTACAAAAAAGTTTCATTTGCAAATCCATACTGTATATTAATTTGGAAGGGACGCGTGAGTTGATGGCTCATGTTTCTGTTAGGAATGCAACAGTTTGTGACCCATTTATAATAAAAACCTGAAAGAGAACTGAAGATGCTGAGATTCCCCATATATCGCTGCAGTATCTCACTTGTTTTACAGTAATTTGATGCTGCCTGAACACAGTAGTCGACCTTTTTTTACTCCTGCTTGCAGGGTAGAACAGCAGGGATGATAAACCTTATGCTTTAGTTCAGAAATAGCACACATCAGTGAGAGCGACCAGGGTTGCACCACGGGAGAGAGTGGGTTGTGGCAGCTCAGAGCAATACTGATTACTGAGGTTTATTATATATACAAGAAAACCATATTGCCTGCTAGAGAAATTGCACATTGGCCTAAAAGCCTGTTTAGGGTTTGTCTGCTTTTTAAGACCAGGCTCATATCTAGTTTTATGTCCTTTCTCTCCTCGAAAGTGTGTTCATTTTAGAGCCCTGAATGACTCAGAGTCCTGAGAACCTGAAATGGAGACTTTCGCGAGCACCGTGATGGTCCCGCTCCGCCTGGAGCTGGCAGCGGCCGGAGCCTGCGTCAGCTGTACACACATTCAGGTTGCTGTTCTTTCCTAAAGGCAAAACTGGCACCTCACAATACCCTGAGTAAAAAGAAACCTGTGAAATGGCTACTTGAGGTGGGAAGCGAAGCATGATGTGGGCATGGAGGGGAAATCTCACTCTGGCCACTTGAAAATTGTATTTGTGCCCTAAATTAGGGAACAAAAAATCAAGAGTAGGAGTGACCTTGCATCCTGTGCAGCCTCGCTGTGCCTGGTTTGTGGAGGACTAGCTTTGTTCTTGGGGCAAGATAGTCATGGGGAAAGGTAAACCTCAGCACAAAGAGCATGGAAAAAAAAATAATAAAGCAAAACTAGCACAGGATGAAAGCAGCACTCGAGGTCATCTGGGTGCTGGATAGCATCTGCTTTTGTGTATACAGAAGGAAACATAGCATGAGTAATGGCTCTGAGGCAGCTACGCTGGATGTTTATTGCACAGAGATGACTGGGGCAAATGAGAACATTTCCACTTTTTCAGCAGGCAGTGCACAACATGCGTGACTCTCACGGTGACCACAGACCTCAAGAACAGTGGGCAAGCGCCTTCCTTCTAGTAAACCGTATAATCTCTTTCCAAAACCATGAAGCCGAACCTCAGAGATCACAGGGATTTTGCCTGATTAAAGACCAGAATAAATTTTGGGGCCAGGTTGTCTGGCTGTTGTAGCAGCAAATGTGGGAAGAAGGGCCTTGGGCTATTTTCCTTGACATGGAAAACTTACATGACACATCATTTGATGTGTTGATTCTATTTTTTAAACATTGCCTAGCACAGAAATCAGAGCTGGCTGCAGCTCAGCCAGCCATCAGCTCTGCCCCGCACAGTCCAACATCTCTGCCTTCCAGGGCAGGAGCTGTGCCCGGCCCCCGTGTCTCTGCTGGCAAAGATTGTGCTCCCACACGGGCATGAGCATCTTTTCTCAGGTGTCTTCCCCACCTCCAGCACAAGCTAATCATCATCCCTGCGTTCCTCCATGAACTATTTACATGATCACAGCCAGCCTTTGGCACAATTTCTTGCTAACACTGTAACAGTAATGGCATTTTCATAATGACTGTGCTGCCACCAGCTAAAACTGTACTGCAAATTATCTCACCTGGCTCAGAGTCTGCAACTTGTCTACATGGGTGTTAGCTGGGTGAATGGTCCTGCAAGACACGCGGCCCCAGATGAACCCGAACTCTTTGCTGCATGTTCCAGAGGAAGCATTGCATCCCTTTTGCTAGTCACAGAAAAGGGCAAATTCCACTGGAGCATCACTGGCTCTGGGGCTCATCTTCATGGGTGACAACTTGGGAGGAAAGCTTTCATCCTGAGGAACTTTGCTGAGCTCTTCTTGCATTTCACGTGTATGAAAGGAGACATTCTGAGGAAAGAGTTGCTTGGGAGACTTGAAGTGGCATTTGGCTGGTGGGATCTCTCTTACCGGTGCTAGTGTGTGACGAGGACAAAAATGAGTCTGTCAGGTCCTGGGAAAAAGCATGCAGCTCAGAAGTAGGAAAAAAAGATAAAACTGTACTTTCTGCTTTGTTGCTGATTTTTTTTTTTATAGTTTTAAAAGCAAAATCAATCCTAAATCTTCAAGGTTGAATCTTTGGTTTTGTCAGATTTTTCTTTTCAATAGTAGCATTTCAGAGCTTGTGGACAGACCTTTAAAGATTACATGAAAGGATAGTGTTGAAGTGCAGAGACAGCTGAGACTCTTCCAGTTGGAAAAATTCTCCAACCTGCACTTCCTGACAGAGGGAACGGAAGATGGCAGATGGTAGGTGGCATCTTGTTTATCAAAACAAAAACTGTGGGATCTCTTGAGGTGCTGGAAAAACTATACAGCTGAAGTGAGAAGTTGTCTGTATGCACTTACCAGCGATTTCCTCTGAACTAAAAAACTGCTTCTGTTTGGTGCAACTTGAAGAAACAATGAATTTAGCCAAGGAGAATTAATAGGGAGGACATCGGTCCTGTGCTGGGTTGGGAGATAAGGTCAGCAGGGCTGCCATACCTCTTACTATAGCCAGGAAGCCCAGAGTTTTGATCCCAGAAACCATCACTGAGGGTTGGAAGGGCATCCATGCCAGCAGGTAACATGAACCCCACAGAAAACCTCAGTTCCAGTCATTTTAGACCAGACTTTTCGATGTGCTTTCCTTGTGTTCAGGTCTGTGGCATCCAGAAAGTGATTGGTATGCTCTCATGTTCTCTCTTTAATACCTATAATATTCTCTCTTTACTATCTAAAATGTTCAGAGACTATTTGACCAGAGAGGCTGTAGGCCTGTTTCTTTTTCTATACATGAATATTGCCGGGTTCTATAAGTAAAGCAGGTTTTTCAGCATTTCTAAATGGCTAACGCTATTCCAGTTTTGGCCTAGAAAGGGCAATTAATCCAATTTATTGTACGCTTCAAACTCCCAAATAACCAGGGTAGCCACAGAAGAAAGACGAGGTGCTCAAGATGCAGCACAACTGTAGCAACATCCTTATGGGAGCTACCCAAAAACTGGAGGTAAATGCCTCCCACAGACAACAGTGAGAATTAGCAGGGGCTTCCTTTACAGTTGTGCAGTTTGTGACTGCTTCCCTCAGTGGAAAATACTGAGATGGTGAGGTAGGTAGCAAATCACTCTACGTACCGAAGCAGATGTGTGCCCAAACAGATGTGGTCATTCTGCCACTGGGGCAAAGCCAGAGCAGCTTTATGGACGAGAATGGAGATAAATTGGAATAAAAAAAGGTATGGGAGGAGAATTGGAACCCTAATGTTGCTTTTTCTTTCAAACTGATCTGTACACATGTCACACAGTTGGATGTATGAATAGTAAATTATTCTATTCATTTCTTACTCTTGATGAACAGTAAATTAGTCTAATAACATTTACTGTTCAATTCATTGATTGTCAGAGGGAGATTAGAGGCAAATAGCTTTTAAGTCTTTCCAGCTGCAAACATTAGAGTTGTCTAAAGTTATGATTTTTGACTGTAATTAGCTGCAGCTCTCCAACATCCCCCCTAGCTCCGTCTCCACCGCGCAGGCGCGCTCCCCGACCCCTGCCCAGGCGTGCCTCCGCCAGCCGGTGCTGCTGTGCTGGCGGCAGGGATCCCAAAACGCTTCGGCAAGGTGAGCTCTTGCAGCTCCCTTGACAAAGTGGGTAACAAAAATAAATAGTTTTTTTAAAAAACATTTACCTAAATGGCTTAACAGTGCTGCACAGCAAGAACACTGGAGGGTAGAGGACAAACCTGAGAGCGGTGAGGCTGGGGGAGTGTGGGGAGGTGTGTGTGTGTGAAGTCAGGCTCTGCCATGGCGTGAAAAGCCTTTCTATTCTGTGTCTGGAGGGTCTGAAGTGCTCTTACACAGGAGGACTTCACTGACGCTGCTGTACTGACACCAGTGGAATACAAGTGTGCGAGCAAGGAGAACAAGGCCCATAAAACAGCAGACGAGTCAAGTGAATTTAAGACGGATGCCTGCCTTGTACCTGGTGCGCCTCCTGTTTGTCATCCTCCTGCCTGTGGCTTCAGCTCTGTGCTGGGATTCGGTCCTATCAGTAGGAAGGCCCTACTGGCTATTTAACAGACACAGAATTACTTGTAGCCAAAAGAAACCATAAACAGCAGAATCATTTCAAAAGCTACCAGAGCTTGGAGTTGTTTATTACCTTTATCTACACCCTCACCCCCCTTTTCTTTCACAAGACTAAAGAAGTAAATAAAAGTAGCCTTCTCTTGATATGCTAGTCAGGTTTTATCTCTGTTAGAGACGTGTTGTGCTCACTGCAAGCTGCAGGTGGGTTGCAGCACAGGTGCTTTGGGGAAATCAAGCCTCCTGCCAGCACGACAGCCCTGCTGAAACCTCGCACCAGCACCGTGAGGGCAGCGGCAGCCACCTCCAGCGCACCCCTGCGATCAAAGCAGCGCCTGCCAGGGCCGGCACACTTCCGGCAGCATTTTTCAGGCAATGCCGCTTGGTCTCCGGAGGGAAGGAAGCAGACACGAGGCACCCCAGGGCTTTGGCCACGGAGCATCGGGAGCCGAGGGCAGGGATCAGCCTGGGTACCCAGCACCGCTGCTGCAGTCTGGAGCTGCGCGATGAACTGCTGGGGGAAAATGCAGGCGAGGCTCTTGGCAGAGCATCTCCTGGCTCCTGGCACAGCGTGGCTGGGCATGGGGTGGCTGGCCAGCGCCGGTGCCGGCTAACAAGGCCCGGCAGCGGTGCAGGGATGGGCAGGCAAGCTGAAGGGCACGGGCAGCCGCTGGGACAGATGGGGCTGGTTCAGCTGTTGGAGATGCAGCTTCTGCTTTCTAAGCACGTGGGCTGTATGCAGCAATAAAATGCCACTCACCATATTTCAGGGAAATTCTTTTCCATCAGAAAATGGAAATCTGTTAAACTCTCTGTGCAAATAGTTGATTTTTGGTGGAATATTCCATTGGGAAACCTGAAAAGGTATTTCATTGACTTGGAACATGTCTGGTTTGGTCTATATTTAGTTTGTGCTCACCTGGGCTGTCGGCATTTTCTGTGAGCAGTTCTCCATTTCCAGCGGCATGTTGTTGGCCTTGCTGAGGCTGGCTCATCTCCCGGGTTTGGAGCGTGATGGAAGAGGAGTACGGGGTGCAGAAGCTGTGGGGAAGAACAGGACTATGATTCCTGCAAAGGCCAATGGTACCTCAGCTGCAGACAAGGATTAACGTCAAAGCAAGATCTTATTAAAGAAAAGACTTCTAATTCAAATTTCTCTGAATATTTGCTCAGTTCATTTTTTTGCTTTCTCTCCTTCCCTTATAACGACCCACAGTAATGACAAAATATCAAAACTTGGGGGAACTGGAGTTGTGACTGTTTGGAGGGGGTTGATTTTAAAAACTTTACTGTTTGTGCCTTTCTTATACTAAGGTTTTTCAATAGAAATGTACACACACCTTAACAACAAAAGGCTATAATGACTGCATTGTCGCCAGATAAAACTGCACTAAAAATAAATAAATGCTGCAGTTTAACATGATTCAGTAGGCAGGGTCCTTATTATTCTCTCACCATTCAAAGGAAGATTCAGTTTCAGCATAATACACTCCATATCTCTGTAGCATCCCTCATCCAACTAGCACTTCTTTCAAAGTTTCTATCTGCTCATGAATGCAGAGGGTTAAGAATAACCACAGGTACAAGTGCTGTGGTCACTGATGCATATTTTTAAGTGGTAGGACACAGTGAAGAATCTTGGTTTAAGTGTAATAAAAGGGAGGTCCCGATTTGTTAATGAGGAGCATTGTCTGCTGCAGACACTAATTTCACTACAGGGTGCAGTCTTCAAACTTTTCATTCTAATTAGAATGCATTTCCATATTCTTTATCAATTTCTTCTCTTACTGAAATCTTCTCAAATGACCTTTTTTTCTTCACTTATGACTCATCCAAAGATTTTTATTTTTCCCAAAACAATCATTCAGATGCAACCGCATTTTTCCAGTAAACACGTTCAAAAATAAATGACCTTGCCAGCTCATGCCTACACTGTGGGAGAAGGGCATTAGCAGTGCAGAGGCAGCTACTAATAATACACAGGAAAATTAAGTATGGGAGAAGACCGTCTTCTTCTAATTCCTTGAGCATTTAATTTCCAAATGCCCTGCAGTGGAATGTGTCTCGAGCAGGAGCTTAATGGCTACCAGTGGAGTTCCAGCGGTGGGGAAACAAGTTCCGACAGAACAAGGAGCGTTTTGTGCACAGAGGAAAATAGCTTATCTACTAAGGAGGCATTTTTTTCCTTTCCTTCAGTTCTCCACAGATGTGTCCAGTTTCAATTTTTATAATAAAGTAAATTATTAACTCAAGTTGACGGATTGGTTTGTATTGGTAATAGGCTTTCAAAATGATTAGTGATATATACTCATTACCCAAATTAAAAAGCCATATTAAAAATAAGGAGAGGAAATGTAGCAGCATTATCAAAGTAATAATTTCTACTTAGTGCATATCTTTCCTGAACTTTGGCAAATGTTGAATTATGCAAGACAAACACTAATCTGAAAGCATTCTAATTAATGATGGTATTTCTTTGCTATCAAATTAAAACCAACACATTCACAGTGCATCTGATTTAAATGTTATTGCAAGTTCTTCACAGTTTGAGGAAGATTGTTGATGTGTTTTGAAATATTATACCTGTACCCAAGTTACCAGGCTTGAGCCATATTCTTCCCTTGCAGAATAATTATTAATGGGAAAGACTTATATAACTCAAAGTTCACCCGAATATTTGTTTTGTTATTCACTACTTCAACCACCTCAGGAAAAAAAAAAAAAAAAGTAGAGATGAGTATCTTGACATCAATTAATCACAGTGCTTTGTTATCCAGGGTTTGCTATAGTTTTCACCAACTAAAAGAATCAAACAGTTGCTTTCACTTTAAAGATGCTTTATAGATGAAAACACATTTACAAAACTTCTTTCAGAATAAAACAATAATCAGGCAGCTAATTAAGCACATCGTAAGTACTGAGCTTTTGAGTTAAAGACCTGTCCAGGCTGTAACATCGTTTTTTACTTTGTTATTATATGCAGAAAGCTAATAAAAATATAATTTTGAAAAAAATCACATTAGTGATTTGCCAGAGTGAATGTAGATGTCAAAAATGCTAATCTAGAGAAGCTGTCAGGAGTTTAAATAGATTTTTCACTGACTTGCCGTTCTTAATTATAGCTCAGCACCCTGTACAGGTTAAAAATGCCGGGTTCCTTCGAAACAAACTATGAGCTCCTCACCATCTCGTCAAATTCTCCTTCTCTTCCTTTCAAATGGATCAATCAGATGCCAACACATAACATTTTTCATTTACATCTTTTCTTAAGCTTCCTTATCCACTGCAATTATATTTTTACCCAAACCTATCCTGAAGGGGATAGAAGAGATTTCATGGAAGAAGCATAATTGGCAATTGAGCTTGCTCTTTCATGGGCTTCTTTTATGAGAAAAGATAGTGTTTTGTGTTGTAGAAATTCAGCACTCAAATTAGGGGATATGCTGGCTACTTAGTTAAATAATCTAGAATAATCAGGTCAGGAGGGAATAGCACATAGTTTTCACTTAATGTTTTGTATTAATTTTTCAGATAATGTAATTTTACATACTATCCAAGTATTCAAGAGCTCATCAAAAAAGAGCTGCAAACCAGAGGACTGACAAGTTGCTAATCCAATCCTCTGACTGTCACAGGGTGCCATGTAAAAGGGATCCTTTGTTCTTTAAGAGCTGATTGAGTTCCATTAGTATCCGTATTCAGAGCCCTGGGCACAATATTAATGCTAATACTGTTGTTACGGAGATGGAAAGCCGTTAAGAATGAACAATAATCAGCTCACAATATCATTGGACATATTCATGCAGTTTGTAGTGTGGTGAGATCCGATAGCTCTGAACCTTTCTAAAGAGAAAACGAAAATCCAATTAACATCTTCTGTGTAAACCTCCTCAGCTACTTTCACTGGAGATGACCTTGGGCAGCTGTGTTGCAATTTTGCCAAAACCTCAATTATGTCTTTAATTCAGCAGCGTTGTTGGGTTTTGCCCAAACAGAAGGCCTGGCTCTGCAGCCTGCCCCTCATGCTGGGTAAGAGTTGCTCACACAAGTTGCCTCAGCAGCCATTGGCATGCTCTGTGCCAAGCTCTAACACAGATGGGCAGCAACCAGGCTTCAGGCTTTACAAGTCCATTGAGATGCGCAAGCCAACCAGCAAGAAAACTCCTTTTCTCTCCCTCTCCCACCTCCACTCAAAATCCCAGCTCTCAGATGCGCCCTTCCATCATGACTGGGGCAGTGCCCCTGTTTTTGGGGCAGATGGCTGGTGTGACCTGGTGAGTAGCTAATTGTTTCCTGCTGATGAAGCATGAGGGGAGGAGAGGTTCCATGTGCCCCCAGGCAGGGCTTTGCTCCAGCCCAAGGGGGATGACAGACCCAGGCCTTGCAGCCCAGTTCCCTGGACTCAGGGTCATCCAGCCTATGTTCAAAGAAAAATCTGCTCCTTTAGAACAAAGGTTCCTTACAATCACTTTGAATTGGACCTAGAAAAACTCCACTTATAAGCGAAATTTAGCCTGATGGAAAATCAATCATAGAATCATAGAATCATAGAATATAAGGTTGGAAGGGACCTCAAGGATCATCTGGTCCAATCTTTCTAGCACAATCTAGATGAGATGGCCCAGCGCCATGTCCAGCTGAGTCTTAAACGTGTTCAGCATAGCGGAGTCAACCACTTCCCTGGGGAGATTATTCCAATGATTGGCTGTTCTCATTGTGAAAAATTTACCTGTTGTGTCCAATCGGAATCTTCCTGGGAGTAACTTGTACCCGTTACCCCTTGTCCTCACCATGTGACTCCTTGTAAAAAGGGAGTCTCCATCTTCTTTGTAGCTCCCCTTTAAGTACTGGTACATGGTGATGAGATCACCTCTAAGCCTCCTTTTCTCAAGGCTGAACAAACCCAGCTCTCTCAGCCTATCCTCATATGGTAGGCTTCCCAGACCGTTGATCATCCTGGTGGCCCTTCTCTGGACCCCCTCCAGCCTGTCCACATCTTTTTTGTATAACGGGGACCAGAACTGTACACAGTATTCCAGGTGTGGCCTGACAAGCCCTGAGTAGAGAGGGATAATGACTTCTTTATCTCTGCTGGTGATGCCCTTTTTGATGCAACCCAGCATCCTATTGGCCTTCTTGGCCGCAGCAGCACACTGTTCACTCATGTTGAGCCTCCTGTCCACCAGGACCCCCAGGTCCCTTTCCACAGAGCTGCTCTCTAGCCAGGTGGATCCCACTCTGAAAAATAAAAGGAGTATTTTTCTTTGGGTCAGGATATGAATTTACCTGCATTAATTGTCCAAGGTAAGGTGAGGAAGTAACTGCCATGAAAGAACTCACGAAGGAAGAATTTATTTTTGAAGTATTTTACTGTACTGTCTACTTGATATGTTTCATTAAGTCAGAATGTAAGCATAAGTTTTCACAGCCTGCCCTCCATCTCTCTTTTTTTGACAAGCAGCCTGCAATTAGACTAGCAGATACTGTATGACAGTAGCCACTCATCCTGGTGGCAACATCTTCCACTAGGCAACGCCATCTATAGCAAGGTCTGGTCCTAATCACCATGAGTAAGACTCTTAAAGGAGTGAGGTATCTTGATGGGAAGAAGCACGTTCATTTCCAGCTAGCATGGACGGCTTCTGGACATAAAGCTTTTCCCTCTTGTGACTGTACAATTCATGGGAAAAGAGGTGAAAGACTCGTTACTGACTGTGCTAATGCCACTAAGATGTTCAACATGAATTGTAAGTTGTGTTCAACCTGAAACTTTGTTACAGCTGCTGTCAACACCACAAGTGAAGGATCCCAAAATATAAAGCATTTTGAACTATTTCTTTTCATTTCCTTTTCATTATACCAGGACGATACTGCCTTATCTCAAACACACACTTGCATATTTGCACTTTATAATGGAGAAACAGCACTACATACAGGTCCCTAAAAGTAAACACCAAACTCTGCAAATCTTGCGTATAATTAGGAAGATTCTTCTGGATTTATTATTTTTTCCCCAAAGCTGTTACTGCTTGATTTGGCTGTCATCTGTGTCACTTCTATGGAAAGATTTTCTGTGTGTTAAAAAGGGAAAATCAGAACAGCAAGCTAATAACTTGTTACAACAGTGAGATTTAAGGAAGAAAATAATGAAGCAGAGCTGCTGACAGCACTATGGTTGTTGTACCTCCTCCTTAAATGAAAGAGGTCAGGATCACCCTTTGCTTTAGAGGGTCTCTCTTGGGAAGGACCAGCACAGACCTTGCACCTGATGGACATCAACATCCTTTGAGTACTTGTGTCTTTTGCTGGCCAGGCACGTACACTTTGAGCTGAATACTAGCTGTGACTTTAGACTGAAAAGGAAACAGCTTCCCCTTAAATATCCCCAGCCCAAGACCAACAAACAAAATTCAGCCTCAGCTTTATCCTTTTGATTTCATTTCCTAGTGTATTAATGTTGGCCATTCAATCTCATTGATCTATTGAGTCCATCTCAGCTGTGACCTTGATTTGATTGCTTAATTGGCTTAGCAAAGCCCGGGTGCATTAGCTCTGTAACGTGCTTGCTTGATTTCTGTACGTGCTTGCTTACTCTTTCTTGTAAGATCTATAAAAAGTAAACAGAACTTATTTTACAGAAAATGGTAGTCAAGCTTAGAAATTCCAGGGCAAAGATAATCTCAGGTACATGCATGTCACTTCTCTCCTCCTAGCATAAGCAGGATAGTTTAATCTTGCCTTGTTCAGATCTGGAGATGTTTGAACGTTGACATGCGCCCTTCAGTAAAACTTTCTAGTTTAGCGGATCACTGTCCAGTAACAGCTTGGCTGAGGCATGAGCTCTCGTTTTCTTCAGATGACTGCTGTGGGGGCTGTTTCCACTGGTAGAAGCAGAATAAGGAACAGCCGATGGCAGTATCTTCTGCAGATACAGTAAAATTTTCTCATATGTTTCACTCAGGATCCTATCATCCTTATACCTGACTGAACCAAATCTCTGCTGCTGCTGTGATTTTAAGCATACCGATGCAATGCACTGGCATCTCTGTGTTTGCTTCATTTGCATTTAAACAATCAAGATTTTTAATTAAAATGCATAAATGAATCATCCACTAAAAGCCCTATCTCCCGTGTTATTTATTTTTTATATTAAACCTTCAGTTTGATGGATAAGCAGTGTCATTGGTCATTTCTGCTAAAATGATCCCATCAGCAGTGAAATATTTGACAAATTTGATGTTAAATTTTTCATCCCTAGTTTTCAGCACTTGTGGTCCATTAAGATAAATAGCATGCCTCGTACTTTTGATCTATTCTTTGAAGCTCTCTGGGACCAGCACTCTGTTAAAGAGGGAGAGGTACAGGTCAAAAGGATGGTTTGTGATCCAAATAGTGCTCTCCTTATGACTTTCTTTATATAGCCCAGCACATCCATGGTGGCAAGCGTCCTTTGCCCTTCTTCAGTGTCTTCTGCCTGGGACAACTATCACACCTTTCTGTACAGTGACACACTTTGGGGGTTTGGTACCAACCTGTTGGTGGAACAGAAAGTAATGTGGACTTTCTCCTAAGTGAAACACCTTTTTCTTATGCTTTTTTTTTTTTTTTTTCTTTTTAATACCCTGTGACAGTGGTATCTGCAGTCATCACAGAAGTTCTTAATACTTCCAGCAGTACTTTCCAGCTGGGCACTGAAATTTAACTCCAAAGAAAGCAATTTGTCCCAAGAAATGCATCCTAATATAGAGAATAAAGCAGAAAACACACTCTGCTGCTAGCTTCTCTCAGAGGATTACTGTAAAACTAAGCTAATAACAATGCAGCATTCCTTCAAAAACTGAAATCTTGCTCACATGCTAAGAAGCTGTAAGAGTAACAGCATCATCTGGTGGCTTCTGCCACAAAGAATGGATTAATTGATTTTTTTTTTTGTTCTACTTTCATTTAAATTTCTCATCTCTTGGGTGAGGCCAGGTCCTGAAGGAATGTGTGAGAGGAAAAACAGACAGAAAATGTTAAAAATGAGAGAAGGTAGTAATGAAATCCTCAGCTATACTGAAACATTAAACTGTATCTGAATATCTCAGATCTTTTTAAAAGGATTTTTTAAAGAACATTGAAAAACACTATCCTCATTGAAGTCAAGCTTTATTTAAGGCAATGCCAGATGTGGTTGGGATTTTTGAAGCCTACATTAAGAACAGGAATGATGCTGCTTAAGGCCTTGAATCTTAGACAAGGACTGGTGTAAATCCCAACAAAATCTTAAGGCAATTCCTTTCCACCGTTTCTTTTGTAAGTGCAAACTCAAATCCTTCCAAGCCCTCTTGCAACTTCCTTTTGGAATTCTTATTATTGATCCTCTTAGCTTTTGGAGAGGTGGTATGTAAAAGTGAGATGAACATATATTAGTTTGCAAAAGAGTTTCAGCTGTGAACGAGTGCTATTATGATTACGATTGTACAACAAGCTAATCCAGCAGAGCTTACATGTACGGTTAGTGTAGCACTAGAGGCTGAATCAGCCTGCTTTAGATATTAAACCTCCCTGACCTAAATGGGCTGAAGTATTCCCAGAAGTGTCCAAGGTCCCCAGTAAGAAGTTTACCGCAATCCAGATGAAGCAGAAGGACCACACTAGCCTATAGAACCCAAAGACTTCAGGATTAGTTGTTGCAAAAGCTTATTAACAAGGCAATAAAATGAAAATTATTCCTTCTGGCTTTATTGGCGCACAATGTCTGTTTTACATTCATACAGTTTCTGTCCTATCCTTGGCAGTTGTCTTCTTTGTTGTATTCTTACAAAGAGAGAAATATCAAAACATTAATTTAAGCTGTCACAATGCAAAGGGCTGACAGTCATATAAAGAATTATCATTATGGCAGAGAATGGAGACAAGTTAGCAAAGGAAAATTAAAGTGACTAGCTAAACAGAACTGAACTTCTTGAAAAATCTAGGATATTGCCATGACAATTCGAATTGCTCCAACTTTTTCTTTTTGTGTTCTTCAGCACTTTCCTACACAGTCTATTATCAATCTGATGGGGAAAAGAAAGAAAAAGCAATCACTTCATATATATGCTAGTTTTAGTGAAATATGTATTTCAAAAGAGAAGATTCATCCTGTACAAGTTTGTGCAATAAGATAAATTGCAACTAACATCAATTTTTGTCATTTTCCATCGTTGTAGAAGTGAGACTGACCAAGATTACAGACTGTCTAATCCTTCTTACCAATGCATACAATATAGAAATGTTTCTTTGTCCTCTTCAGGTCTTTTTTGGAAAACAAAAATGATTCCTTTCAGGCAAACAATAAGATTCCTGCAGGTGGTGGGTCAGGGTCTCAAAATGCTTTGTATATTCTTAAGAATCATTTTAATTATTCTACAAATAAGGTAAGGAAGAGAGTGGTTAAAAGAAGAAAATAACCACTTCACTTTTGTGTTATGCTTTTCAACAATAGCTCTTGGAACATTTTACTATGGCTCTGAGGAAAGTGAGAGCACAAGAGTCTCAAGGTGCACGTCCATGCCCAGCAAGCCAGACCACTGTAGCCTGAGTAGCTTGCTTTCTCCGGTAAAGTAAACCAACAGATTCTTTGTCATAAGACAAGCTTTCAGCAGGGAACACAATGCTTAGTCTTGTGCTTTGTCCTCTCATCATATGCTACCTGGGTAAGAGGAAGATATCATGAATTTAAGGGAAGGAGTTGGTGAAATTCTGCATCCTGTGTTCCACACAAACATCCACTGCCTTCTAGCTATAGTATCTGCAGTGCAAATTAAGTCAGTTAGCATTTCAGTGGCTAACTGATCAGACTACTAATGAAGCATGAGTCCACAAGATTGCTTTATATAGTCAAAATTTGTAATTAATTCTCATACACATAAGCAATCATTGAGTTAGTTCAGCTAGCACATCAAAAACAGATGAAAACACCAAAGGCTGAGCAAATCAGTCTTCCCAAGGTAGATGAATGAGAGGCTTACATGACTAATGCCAACAGGACAGAGGCACAAAACTCCCTGTGGATGTAAGGACATAAGATCCTTTCCACTTGTTCATCATCCTTATGTGCCTTTAAGCACTGTAATCCTGGAATTAGAAAAGCAGACTATTTAGAAACGCCACAGTAGGTAGCCTTGAGGTTGTGTGTGTATTCAGTAGCAGTAGGCACTCAATTCAATAAACGCCAAGACCAACCTGCCAGCATTGCCAGCGAGAGCTGTCTGGCCAAGGCCTGGTGTGTCCTCAGAGAAATCACAGGGTTGGACCCTCTGCACAGTGAAGTCACACCTAAAACATCTGCATGGATCATAAGATAAAAAAAGAATAGGGAAGGACTGCAAGTCACTATTATTCTCCAAATAAATCAGATGTACATTATGACTTGGAAAAGCAGACAAGAAAACACTTAGAAATGTAATAAATGTGAATTGCTGCAGTCCCACCAAACGTCGCTTCAGTCCCCTAATTGTATAAATTATTTTTTACGATTGTGATCTCAAAAACGTTAGGTTTTGCTAAGAAGATGTATTTGCAAATCACTTTGATTACTATCTGTGAATAGTGTGAATGTGTTTAAGAGCTTCTGCATATTTGCTTTGGCCCTCTGACCCCTCTCTGCAGTGTCCTGAATCAGCTGGCAGAACATTACGCACTTTAGACACTCCTACTTGAAGCATTCAGGTCCTGGAATTATTGGTGCTACTCAAATGAAGAGTCTTTGTATAAGCTGTCCTTTTACTGATCTCAGGGCTCTTATGACTGACTTTGCTTTTCACATTTCTCTCTCTCTTTCATTTTTTAATCAGATATGTTTTACTGTGGGGAAGAATTTGATCATTTACTATTGTCTTCTAAGAAATAAGCCTACTAGACCAAGCATTCAAGGTAATTTCATTTTTGCAACAGAAGCTATAATTGAAGAACCGTATTTTCAATGTAAGACAGTATCTAAAACTAGTCCCTAGTATGAACCCTGGTCAACTATATACAATCCTCTTTAATATGGCCTTTGATAGTATTCATTTAGCACTCTAGTGCAAAGCCGCAAAAAGGGCATTGAATGAAATTAGTTTCCAAAAGAACGGGAATAGTAACAGAAGTCTCTTTCTCTGAATTAACGAGAATCTTAAAATCTCAACTGCTTTGAAACAGCACGTTAATCCACAATGAAAATGTTTGCATAGCATTTAAAACATACAAACAGGATTAACAAAGAACTTTCCAAGGACAAGATATATTTGATTTGATTTTAAGACCAAAAGGAAAGTTCGGTGCCTTAACTTTTTTTTAAAAAGAGGTTTAGAAAGAGAGGCTATAACTAGATGAGGGGAAAAAACAACCCTCCCCTCCTCTCCTCCAAACGCTAATTTGAATATTGCAAAGTTTATTTAGTAACCATATATCACCGTCGTAAATATAAATCTAACTGCTGACAGATGTAGCGTGATTGGCAATAGGTCTGTCACAGCATTACCCATAACCGCTCTTTCCAGCCACTGCTGTAAGGCAGCCTGAGTCTGTAAGGGCCTCCTGTACCCCAGAGCTCTCCAGTGCTCATACCAACATCAATAACAGTAACTTATCTGACCCAAAGAGTAGGATCTGTGAGGAAGTACTTTAGGATCTTTTTAGTTACGCGGCTCTACAGCCTATAAAGGGAAGCACCTAGCTCATCACCTAAACAATTTTGTGCCAAAGGAAGGGGAAGTACTTTCAGGGCAGGAATCCATCCCTTCTATCTCAGACCTCTATTTTATGATGGGATGAATTGACTCCTCTCTCTGTTGACTGCAGGAGAAGATTAAACAATAAGCTTGGACTAGATAATCAAGCTTCAGAAGGCTAAAATCAGATTAGGGGAATCCTACCCAATATATTTTTGGGCCTGGTTGTCATCTAATCTAAGTACACCTAGACCATTCCCCTTGATGGAGTGCATGCTTGTTTCCCCCAGCAAAAGTTTTGGCCTTTGTAATACACACAGCATTCTGGATCCAGAAAGCAGTGAGAGAAAATCTTCTGTAGGACAGAAAACAAAAGGCAGCCAAAAGAGAAGTAACAACTGCCTTGACTGCACCTCCATGAAGGACACTGGTCCCACCTGGAGAGCATGTTTCTCCCTGAGGCTTTTCACTGGCTTCTCATTTCTCCTTCATGTTCACTTTTGGGCTGAGCAGAGCTGTAGCACCAGATCTGAACTTGCTATCACTGGTCAAAGAGAGACTGCAGTGCTGCAAAGTGTGAGTGAAGGACAAAGGCAGACTGGAGTAAAGGTGAGCCCCGGGAAGATGAAACAGAGCATCATCTACAAATTGTCATGTCTGAAAGGTGCAGGCTTAAGAAAGCTCATCCTCATACAGAAGCAGCAATTTCTTACCCTGCACCAGTCTCTGGCTTCATTTCTGCAGAAAGTCAGGACTGTCCTGGTGACCAACGCTGCTGAATGCGAGATGAAGTCTTCCTGCCCTCTCTGTCCTGCTCCTCACTTTTGAACTTGCACATCTGCACGCACATCTCATCACCTGCACCGGGGGACCCTGTTTCTTAAAGTGAATTTAGAATGAGATGAACAGGGATTGTTTTGGGAGCAAAGAGCAAACCTCTGCTAAGCCTTAAAACCTGTTCTTAGTAGACTTTTTGATTGCTCCAGGGGTGCATATGCTCATACCTATGCACTTCTGTAGTAAAAAAAGTGCAGCAAAAATGATTAAACACATGAGGAAAGAGGCTTCCATCTAAAAGGTGATTAAAAAGACGAGCATTGTTTAGCTTGCAAAACACAAGAGTGAAAGATGATATAACAGAAGCAGGGAGAAGGGGCTATTTATTCTGTTTTCTCTCAAGAACAAATACATATAGAAAGGTGAAAGAAAAATTCTGAAAATATTTGTGCAGTGTATAATCAACCCTGCAACTCATTGCTGCAGGATATTAGGCAAATTCTTCAGAAATATTTCTAAATGTATTAGATGCTACAAATAATAAGCCTCAGTTACCTAGGTGAAGGAAAAACAAAAACAAACAATCTCCCCAAACTGTAAGGCCGGTTAGTCCTGTCCTTGTGCTTAGACTTGTTAGAGATGAATTTTTGTCTCCAGAGGGATGGCATTATTTATTTACCACGTGCATGATATGGGAGTGCTCGCTTCCTTCAAGCAGGATGTTCTGTAGAAGGCAATTAAAAGGGTCAGCAAATGCAGCGGTGTGAAGTCATTGCCAATAGATTTCTCCCAGAATATATAAACTTAGTAACGGTCAAGTGGCTCAGGTTTAGTTATTTTGTTCTCAGCTAGTTATTTTCCCCAATGAACTGTAACCACAGCTAGGTAACAGTCAAGGCCGTGAAATGAAAATGGAATTAAACATATTCATGTCCTTGGAAAGTTCTTTGCTAATCCTGCTTGTTTCTATCCACTTGTAAATGCTAAGTAGACATTTTCACTATGGATACAGCCTATTTTGAGTATATAGGAGAAGCCGTTGTACCTCCAACATTACTCCAAGTTAGCTGTGAGTGGAGTCTGAATTTTAATGGTCCCCTCTGCACCAGTGAGTGCTGAAAGTAGCCTCGGAGACAGCGGGTCAGGGCGCTGATGCGACGTGACAGCCCTGTGCCGTGCTGCTGGTGCTGCTGGAGGCTGCGCGCCCTGCAGCCTGCGCGTCTTCAGTTTGTGCTGTCAGATCTGGAACGTGCTGGAAAGCAGGGAAGGTGCTGCTGCAAACAGAATTAGTACCTGCTTAAAATGTACATGTATACGGAGAACAAACTGTCTTTCTAAAAGAATTTTAAATGCTACTTTTGGCTTCTGAATAGTTTTCTTGCAACTATCAGGCCATCTGCTTGGAGAGGGGTCTGTACAGTCGTGAAAAGGATCTTAAAATATACTCTCCTCATAAACATCTTTTGTTTGGAAAATCCACATGCATCACATAATGCAGTAAATGGCAGCACAGGCTGAACTGAAACATTTTTAAATGCCGAGGATGCAACCTTGGATACAGCTCCCCCCGCCCCCCGCCTCCTCTATTAATAAGCACGCTTTAAATGCACGCTTAGACACATTCTCTTACAGGCTCAGATTGGCAGCACCCACCTGCTGGGAAACATGCTAAGATAACTTCCTTGGGTACATCCAAAATACCAAACTGGGTTGTGGGCAGAAGAGAAACAGGCTTCTGCAGAGCAGCTCTCTCAGGGATGACATCATTCTCCCAGCCAATTTTCTGCCTACACTGCACCATTTTGTATGGGGGGGGGTGTCTGGAAAAAAAATAGCATACGTCCGTGTGTATACAATCAAAAAGGCCAAATTAGGGGTGGGCAAGCACATCTAATTCTAACATTTCCTAACTTTCGGGAGCTTAGCTTTTCAGAACTGCTTTGTACGTGAATATATACAATACATATATATGCACATAAACATTTCTTTTGTTTGCATGCTTAGAATATAAAATTGTGCATATGAGAACAGTGTTATGCTTTCCTTACATTTTTTTCTGTTTATTTTCATCATTTTTTGGTCATTTTTTGTTTACCTGCTTTTTGTTATTCTAATGTAAGTTCAAATATACAAAATGCTAATTTTCTTTTACATAAAAATGTAATAAAACTTTCTGGCTTTCTTTATAAACAAATTTCAGCAGGAATGTTGATGGGATGCCGTATAACAAGTAAAGAAGAAATACTGTTTAATTATCTTCCATATAAAATCCAATAAAACGTTCTGGCTTTTCTTATTTTTCTGTACTGGGGATTAACATCAGCGTCTTTGTGATGAGAAATCTGCATTCATGGCTCCTCTATTTAGATTTAAATAGGAATTATAGTTCTTGGCAGAAAGGGATCTGTCAAATATCACAGCATTTGTGGCAGGTGGTCACTGCATTGCTTAGTACAGACACTGCCTGCTTAACCATAGCCTGAAGTAAACATCAAAAGTCAATTATTCCCTTTGTAAATATTTTATTTATATTTTGGAGGCTAACAAACATCTTTTCAGTGCTTGGCTGAGACCTTCCTCCATGGATCAAAATCCTACTGAACCTGCATTTGGGTGGTTAAAAATGTGTTTAGCAATCCAGGGATGCCAGTGTAGCTACCAGTGTATATTAGGCTTCATAACACAATCCTCTGCTTGGAAACCTTTAATGACTTGGCTGGGTTGAAGTGGACAGAGCTAAAATTTGTCATGGTTGTTATCATTGCAGCTGCCAATTAGTACAACAATCATGTATTATTTTGCTAAAATCCCTTTCCTCAGTTAAACTGTATTTTGAATATAAATACTGCAAAAGAAAAAAAAAAAGCATCTATTTCCTTGGATTTAACATTTTGGGGGTGGGAAAGGAGGAGGGCTGGTTTAATAGCAAGATGAATGTGTGCAGAGTGGCCCTACAGAGGTAACTTGAATGCACATTGAGTAGCAAATGTGGAACAAGAGCTGAGCTCTGAGGGTTGAATGCCTTGAAGAAGTGTCTTGTTGCAGGGTAAACCTACTAAAATAAAATGACAGTATCTGGCAACAGTTACGCATACATGGCAGAATCTGGCCCAAAACCACTATTGTGGGGAAAAATGTGTAAAGATGCTGCAACACATTTTAGATCCTTATTTGAACCCTATCTGAACTCTTTGGGCCACTAACTCATCAGATCATCTCATTTAAACAATGTTATAAAAATAATCAGGTACTTTTGCCTACATAAATATATGTTGAATATATTTACCTTAAAGAACCGGGATTTTCTTGGGTATTTACTCCTGACATTCAGGAAACAGAAGGAGTACAAAATGTTAAGGAGAAGCAGAATTCTCAGAGATGGGGCTGTGGGTAATTTTCCCTGCAAGCCTGTTTGGTGGTAAGTTAATTGACTCCCACATTACCGAAACTGCAATGTACTAAAGCACTGGGTGCTCGTTTTCCTCCGCTATTTGACTGGCAAAGGCCATCTGTTCTACCCCATCCATCCACATGCACAGCGCCTATTGTTGTCAACAGGATTCACACACACGTGGATCAAGGCAAGTATGTGCCTCTAACTGTTTTGATCCCTGGAACATGGATTTTTCATTTTCTTTGTTTCTTTGTGCTCACCCAGTAATAATACTTGTCATCTGAGAATTCATATTGATCTTGTCATTGCCTTAAAATTGGATGACAATTACTATCTTTGTCAAAATTCGATCTGACGAAATGGCTCCAATTAGGAAGGAAAAAGAAGGAATCCATCACAGCAGGGAGCATTGCATTTGGCTTTAAAGTAGGGAAGCTTCTCTTAAAGAGGTACTGTTGGAACAAGCAAATAGGAACAAGCATAACGGCTATTAGGATGTGAGTCTCAAAATCCGCAGAAATTAGGTATACATACGAAGTGAATAGCCATTTAATTTTTGCAGTCCATATCTGTCTGCAGAACTGAGTTGGAGCTCCTCTGACAACAAATGCCACTAACTGTCATTTTTATTTTCTGATCTGGTCAGACACACAGTAGTAGTTGTCGCCAGCCTTCGTGTATTTTCAAATCCAGTTCTGATCATCAGTAAAATTATAAGACGTTATCAGGAGTAGATTTGCTGAAGTTCATGAAATGATAACAGCATAAATTGCATCATGTTTCCAGATACTGATCTCACCTTGAAACTAAATATAGAGAGACAGTGAAAGAATTAAAACCAAAACCGCGAGTGCACTTCCATTGCTACTAATATTGGTACTGAAGCAAACAACTCATCCCTGCTAATTACAAATAAAATTGTGCTAACTACAGATTTTTTAGTTTATAAATCAGCCCCACAAATGAGTGCGTTCATTTGTGTGTGTGTAGGGGCGGGGGGTATCTTTTTCCAAAACAAAGATGTTTGTTTCACGTTGAGTGCATGTTCTGTTCAATAAAAAACCTGTCAGTGTTTTGCTTCCAAGCAGGGAACGAAGGGCCAGATTCACTGCTGGTCTGTAATCCTGGCGAGGCCTTACCTGGGAGCTGGGAGATGTATGTTGGTGCTCAGCTCTCCCTGCAGGACTGGAAGCCTCCACCCACCCAGCAGAATGATCTCGGCTCAAGGCCATTCTTGTGTGGGTTCCTCTGAATCGGGCCAGTAAATGCTGTTTCCTTACAAATAAAAGCGTGGCAGGAACTGAGCTTTTGGAGTTGTACGGTTCTGTGAGAACTTGAACATGAGACTACACAGTTTACCTCCCTGAAAAATCACGTTTTCTTAACTACATGGAATAGCTCCACAAGAGACTGAGGGAACCCAACCAAGCACACCAGGCTTTTAGCAGGCAGTTACTTTCCGAGCTAAAAATGTAGCACTAGTATGATGCAGAGATGAGTCACGACACCTCATAGAGCAGCAGGCTCTTTGGTAAAAGAAGGTGGGTGAGCTGGTGCTAACAGGTCTTCCTCTAGCAAGCTGGGTGGACATAATTTCCCTTTCCCCAAATCTTTCTCCACCCCCCCTACCCCCCCATTAGCTAAACCTCCTTACTGACTCTGACCTACATTTGCAATAGTTCCAGAATGCAACAGAACAGTGTTTCTGGGGAATTTGCTATTTGCTAAAAATTTTAATCCAACCCATTTGAAAATGTTATGTGCTAACTGAGCAAACATAGCAATCAGAAAAGTATACAAAACCCATGCAATTGTCCTGGGCTTGTTTACAACACACTGCTATTAATGAGCATCTGGGATGAGTATGGTATCTTGCACTATGGATCTCGTGATCTGTACAATAATGGCTGATTTGAATTGACTTTTGCTTCATATAGCAAATCCCAATTGGAGAAGTTCCAGGATGCCGCTAGTGAAGAACTGTGGGTGGGTGCATGTTTTGAAGTGATGGTAAACATTGTGACATATACTGTGTGTACCACATATTCTCATATGCACATTTTGACTTTTGTTGCCTTGGCTTTCACACAGCATTTCTAACATAGACATTCCTATTTGCCAGTTTGAGTGGAAATCTGTTAATATGTGAATACTGCTCGCCAGCATGTACCACCGTCACTGGACTTTCAGTACTTGTCTTCTCCCACGAAACAGCCAGCCCTGCGTGCTCAGAGGGGCCCCACAGAACCACGGCATCTGTGCAAGCAAGACTGGTGGAACTGGGCAAACGAGGAGTGATGTGAGCTGCTATGAGAAACCATAACTTTCAGAACTTGTAACTCACAGCTCGATAGGATCCACCAATTTCTAATGTAAGTAACATCGCCAAGAAGGCCTCGCTCTTTTACTGCCATGAACTCTTTTCTCCTTTCAAGAGATGCTGGTAACTGATGCCAAGTATGGCCGAGCCATTTTAGCACTTAAAGTGCTATGGGTATTAAAATACCTTTAAAGGTCCGAGACTAAGAGCCAGTTTACCTATATGATGTATGATTAGCCAACCCTTCTGCTTGAACTGAAATTTGTCCTGAGTCTACTGTGGCTCTTTGGGAACCTGGACTCAGCCAAGATTTGCACAGGTTTTTTAATCTGATGCATTAAAAAGTCCCCTGCTACATATCCTATCCTGCCTGGCTGCAATACTGTGTGGCCAATATTAGACAAACGATTTGCTTTTAGGCTCTTTCTAGAAAAACATTTGCATCACATACAGCAAAGCTACAAGGTATTTATAGGCATCGAAGCTATGTGTAACCTCTCCCTAGCAATAAGGTGCCCAGAGCACACAGGGCGGGTGCTCTGCTGAGGCCCACACCGCTGCCTCTGGTCCTCAGAGATGTAGCCAGAAAGCCTCTGATACCGTTGCAGCAGCTCCTCCACTTTGCTACAGAAATATTTTTTTAAAAAGGAGGAAAAAAAAAAAGGATACATTTTTCCTCACTGCAGCATAACCACTTCTCACAGAGACCACCTGGTTGCAGACGACTGTTAGGCAAGATTCATGCAAGAGAGATTTGTATGTCAGCGCAGTGCGAGGAAGCCAGTGCCAGTGCGAAGTAGCTGCTCAAATCTACTGTGCTGAACACAATGAAATAAATGCTGGTGAATGTGTGTTTCTGTGAGGTAATACTTCCATCACATCCAATTCTAACATTATCCAGCAAAGTGCCTTGCCAGGAGCCTTCTTTGTATTGCCCGAAGCCATCTGTGATGGTAACTAAAATGAGAACAGAACAGAATTCACTATGAAACGCTCGTCAAAAGCGCTCCCCTCAAGTGCGCGCTCTGCAGTTCCCACGTTGCCAGAAGCAGCACCTCTCCAAAGGTGAGGAAGGCATTATCACCACAAGCCCCAAAATGACCCCAAATGGATGTTGTGCCTTTCACGGGGGGTCCATACAATCTTCACGGCTTGAACCATAATCTCTCCTTGGCTGGGACAAATTGCTATGGAGATGTGGGTGGGACGATGGATCATTTTGAACACGTTGTCTAAAGCCTCAGTTTCAGTCTTTTTAACGTATCTCCTGGCAGAAAGTGCTGATTGTTTTCATTGATCTCTGCTGCTTCTGGTTTAATTTTTTTTTTCTGTCTCCAAGTCTCTATCTTTGGTTTCTTTCTTTGCCAAACTATTCATTTGTTGCTGCGTAATCACGGGTCGTGTTTCAGATAGCTTCCTATTTTGTCCATCTTTCCGTTCTATTGTCCACATATTTTTTTTTTCTGCAAATTTTGCCTTATTGTGCAGTGGCAAGTGGCTATCTGCTAACGCCCATATTACTCCTTGAGAATTCTTTTTCCTTGCATCATCAAGGGTTTAAGTGGAAAGCCTTCAGCACAGTGCAAATTTCACTCCTGAGAATATCCATCTTTTGAGGCAGCTGATTTTAATTAAAGAATACTCTCTCTCCCTCTCTCTCTCTGGATTATACTTTAATTTCAGTCTCTATCACAACAGTAGATACTTCTTAGATAAAATGTATTTTTGTCTCTTTTCATCCATGATTATCCATAATTCTTAAACACTTGGGGTCAGCAGCTGGTCCCCAGTTGATGTAGTTCAGGAATAATTCTATTCAAAGGAATTAATTCAGAACAAAATTGGTGTTAAGTTCAAAATAAGGCAAAATGTTCATAATATTTTGCCCTTATTATATATGTGAGAGTGAAACTCTCAGAAATATCAGTAATAACAGTTGCGGTAATAAACAATAATCTCCGAAATGTATAGCACCTTTCACCTGAGCATTTTAGACATAAGTGCATTAAGCTGCTGTCATACGAAGAAATGCCGTTATCCTAATTTTCTACAAGGGAAAAAAAAAGGTGGCAGGAAGTTAAGAAAGCAGCTGAGAGTCATATAACGAGAACTGAACCTCCATCTCCTGATCTCCTGTTTCTAATCCCCTAAGCACAGAGAGAATCTGTTCCCAAGGGATATAAAATTGAGGTCTTGGGAGTTAATAGTTACGAAAGAATCAACACTATTCAGACACAAGTACGGTTTGAGTTTCTGCCTCCATCATCTTGCCAGATGATGATTGAAATCATATCAGTATCATATCTTAAATTGTTTATGCATGATTAATTTGAGCAGTTAAACCATTTCCAGATTTTGCACAGAAGTGGTTGAAGTATAGTCCTGGGCAGAGAAAGTCAGATTTAAAGCTTTACTGCTGCAAAGGAAGCTGGAGTGAAACCCTGCCACTTTTGAAGCCAAAGGCAAAGCTTCTTATTCTGATAGAACAAGGATCCTGGCCAAGGGTCCCTACGGCCATGAGACCCCCCCCAACCAATCAGTGCTTCTTCATATGAAACAGTGATATATCGGTGTGCATATACATATGTGTATATATGTGTGAAAGAAGTACAGATGCATATAAACCCACACAGAAAATATGGGATGAGTTCAAGCTGGCAAGATGGGGTTGTTCTATTTTCTGTGTACTGAGTGACATCAAGCAAGTTGTTAAGTCATTCCACCAGCCATTATAGATATTTTATTTCCCTTTCTTTTGTCTGCTTTTTGTTTGTTTTAATGCCCACTCCAGCCTATATGCAACATAGATATGTATCTCTGCTTGGTCATGCACTTCTGTTCTAAACAGAATTAAAGAAAAAATATGTATGTAGGATAAGCGTAGGAATAAAATGTGCCTTGGCAAAGTGCTTTAAACTGCTTTTCTGCCAGTAAGCCATTAATTTGTGCTTCTTTGTTTTCTCAAGCTCAGAATAATTCCCATCTGCCTTGACTCACTATCTAGCGCAGAAAGGAAGAGGTCTCTTTTCTGAGCATGGATGAAATAGGAAACTTTTTGTATTAATGAAGAATGGGGCTTGGAATTCTGGGGTTTCTACCACTGGGACCTAAAATAACTTGAGGTCCTGCTATTTTAATTAACTTCATTATGATGAGTCTGCCTCTTCTGTTCGTGTATGTTTTTCCAGCTTTTGTGTTCCTGGCCTGCCTGTAATACATATGTGTTCCCCTTCTTTCCTCTTACTGAAGCTGAAGATGCAATCACATCTTTGAACCATCTGTTTTTTAATTTATTATTTTCCCTCATTGCATTGATGGGCTTTCTCATTTTTCTGTCAGGCTAACGGTTTGGCTCCTGTTTATCTAAGATATGTTAACATGCTGTTCCTCTTCTGGGCACTCAGTCAGTCTATTGTATTTTCTGAAATTAAACACCAGGGATTTTTTAATATTATTTTCTTCATCAGCCCAGGGAATATCCTCTACCTTTACAGCCTCTCTTCCTCCTTTTGTTGTTCCAGTGAACATTTTATGACTCTTGCTAAATTTAGCCTAATATCTTATTTTTTGTCCTCTCCAGATCATTCCCAAGATGAATGGTTGGAGCCTGCCTGGGAATGTTCCTGTGCCCGGTGAGGAACCTACTCACGTGAGGCCAGAGACCGGCTAGGATTCCCTGATGGAGGCAAAGGAATCCCCGCAGAGCTTCTTGCATATCCCCACGGGGCAGGACACGGGGTGGCAGGAGCCCACGACGAGCACAGCGAGGTGCTTGGCTTACCCCTGAGGATCATTTCTGTTCCTTACCTTTGAGCTTGGGAAAAACCTTCCAGCATTGGCTCGCTCACCCATGAAACGAGCAGATACATGCAGTGAAGCTCCTTGCATGGCCACAGCCAGCTACCGTCACAGCCGGGTGAGGCTGTGCCGCGGAGGGCAGGCTTGTAATCCTGAGCCAGAGCAGGGAGCTGTATATCCCCAAGATGGCTAGGAAGTTCCAGGTAATCACAGTATGGAGCATAATGTGGATTTATATTTGTTACCTTACTTTTCTATAGTACCTCCCAAGAGTCTTCTGAGGCATTCCATTCTTTAATAAGCAGAAAGTGCTCTGAGATTTTTCTAATGAAAATGATATAGCAGCACACAGTGTTATTATTAAAACCTCTCCCTTTTTCTCTAGGAACTGCTAAAATACATTTACAGTTTATATCCTTTTTGGTGAGCATTAAACTTTCTAATTTAAAATAATAAAGCCTGGTTTGCTTTCTTTCTTTCCTTTCTATTTCAAAAACATAAAAAACTGTCAGTTTTTTAACTATTCTTATTTTGCTGAGTGATTTTTGGATTTCAATAAAAGTAACACTGTGGTTACAACACTTTGTGAGATAAGCAAAGAGATTTTTTTTACAGCACAATCATGGAAATTTCAAAGAACCTTATAAATATCCTGCTATTTGCATATATGAGATAAGCATATTTTAGTAACGGTTATGACAGGCTAGCAAGGAAAATGTGTGGGACAGCTATACAGCAAATACATGCAAACATAGACACCGAGAGGGAGTGTGTGTGCACTTTTCCAGAGAATCCCATGCTCGGTGGGCGCAGGATCCCCGGGAATGCATGGGGCTCCCCAAGGAGAGGGACCACCCCTATCGTAAGACTCAGTTTCCCCACTTGCAGATACATGATTAGAATTATTTTTCTAATGTAACAAGGCATTTCGGTAGGTCCAGATGGTGTCCACTAGATAAGAGTTAACATGCTGGCTTTTAGTTTTGTTTCCACTTACCAGGGTACAAAGACTCAGTTTTGCCAGGACCTCGGGGTGCAGCTGTGCCGTATCTCGGCTGGCCAGGCTCAGGGCTGGATGCCGCGGGGACGCCTGTGGCTTGCGCTGCCCGTCCCACACGCTCTGCCTGCCTGCAGCCATCCCGCCTTGTAGCGGCAAGGGTTTAGAGCCTCTCCGAGGCACACCGCTGCTGCCAGGGCACAGAGGCAGCCTGTCCAGCTGCACCGCAGGCTGACAGTCACTCCGGGCTGCACGAAAGACCAACACAGCCCTAAGTGTCCCTGAAAAACCCACAGGGCAGCTAAGGCTGGCTTGGTCTTCAGCACAGGCCCAAGTCTCAACTCAAAATTAAATGGGAACGTAGCCATAGCTGCCTAAAGTTTTCAAGGGGCTTTCTGAACTGAACTGCTCTGTGCATGCTTTTATTCTTTTGTTTGCCTTTGTATTTTTAAGTTGGAAATTGCTCTTCTGGTTATGCTTGAGAGCTGCTACGAAGCTCAGAGAATTAGTGTGGCAATTTCCTCAGTCCTTTCTTGAAAAGGAAGAGTCCGCACAAAAAATGCACTGTCATTTCTGCTGCATAAATACCGTAAATTGCTGTCAAACAAAAAGACAATTTAACTAAAAGAAACCCCAAACAAACAACCCCCTCCACACACACTTTTCTGTCCCTGTTAGAACTGCAGGTTTCCATTCTGTGGGTCTCCCAGCCATCTGCTTGGCCCTTGAAAGAGTCCTTGAGAAACCGAAAAATGAAAACCACTTACTTTCTGAAAACTAATCTTCGCTTCCCGGTGCCTTGCTTTCAGGGGAGTTCCACTCGAGGCTCGATTTCTGTAAGTGCAGATACTCAGTATGTCCTGAACAATTAGATGCCTTTGAGGATGTTGAAAGCGAGACATAAAAAACAAATCAATCAGGAGTCTTGTTTGACAACTGACACTATTTCTAATGCAAAAAAACAACCACCACCAAATAAAACAATAAAATAAAAAAAAAAACAAACAAAAAACCAGAAAGCCCAAAACTTAACAGAAAATCTACCAAACAAACCCTTTTCTCTTTAGGTTTTAAAACAGACATTTTTCCTACAAGGTTTTCATTAGCTTGTCTAGAAAAAAATTGCAGAGGTACATGTCTATCTTTCTCTTCCCCTGCTGAGGGAGATGACCTTTACCAGAAGCCAAAGTCTCGAGGCTTGTACAGCGCAGCCAGGGACCCTCAGAGGGGTGCTTGGGGGTTGCTAATGGATTTCCTTTGGCCCCTCGTGCCTGCAAATGCTCCTTGCTCACCACAAAATTGGGAGGAGATGGGGTGACAGCAGCACCCAGCCCCTGCGGGCTCTCAGGAGTCCATCAACACAGCCTCTGGGCAGAAGATGAGTGCTGGCATGAGGAGTCTGAAGGCAGCGAGCGGGACTGTGAGCTACCCAAACTGCAGGCAATTACGTTGTAATTTTTTCCCAAGCTCTCGTAGAAACCTGTACCTTCTATAATGGAGACAGGAAGGATTACAAGCAATTGCTGCCTCCCAAGCAGTTGATATTCACAGGAAAAATAGAAGAGCAAGGGAAGGGGCAGTTTTGCCTTGTCAGCTAATGATCCTTGACTCTTTTACTTTGTGTTTTTGGTAGCAACCACAGAGAGGTCACACATGAAACTGTGGAAGTGTGAGGTGTCTTTATTAAATATATCAATGGAGTTTATTAAATGGAACACGCGGTACTGGGTAGTGTAAGCCACCGTCGGACGGGCTCGGGGTCATGCAGGCCTCCTGCCTTGATGTCACCGGCTGCTGGATTAATACCATGAGCTCACAGCATGGGCCTGATTAGAAGGCCGGGTCCCGGTTGGTTTTACCTCTGCCCTCTGCTAACTCTTTGTTTGCAACGTGAGCAACAAGCTTTTCAGCTCATCACCAAGGCGCCACGTTCAGAGCCGAGGCGGATCGCTTAGGTCTTTTACCACCTCTGGCAGTGGCGGGGTTTAAAATTCCCGTCCGGCAGGAGGAGGGCGCAGAGGTGGAATCATTATCTCCTATTGTCCAATTGATTGTTTGGGCTCTAGAAAAGTCTTCGTTTTTGAAGATTTTTTTCTTTTCTTTTTTTTTTTTTAATCTTTTCCCCCTTTTCTTCTCATTTTCAACCTGCACCAGGAGGGCAGAACAGAAAAGGCTGCTGAAAGGCTTTTTTAGCTTGCTTTCTCTCAAGGGATTCGAGTTCATGGCAGAAGAAACTAGTCTCTCTGACAGGAAAAAGTAGTGAGTTAGAGACCCTCCACTGCTAACGAGGCAGTTCCCCTGTTTGGAGCCACTGGATTGCTTGCACAGGCTGGGGAGGGCCAAAGACGGAGAAAGCAAAGAGAAGCTCAGGCTGCACGGAGGGGTGAGGGAGTATTTCTTGTAACTCTGAGGAAGGCAGATGGGAGGAAGGGATTTAGTGCGATGGTGATCACTGCGTGATTAGAGGTGACAGGGATGATAGTGCATGGGTATGTCTACACCACTGCCGGCCTCCCAGGAAAGAGGGATGTCTCCTGTTAAATACAGTACTTTTAAATAAAGTGGGTGGGACTCTGTAAAATGGAGGGAAGAACAAAAGAAACCAAACGTGGGGACTTTCGAACTGTCTGGTGAGACTATGTTCTAACAGCCACAGCAAAGCATGACTAGCTCTAGAAAAGTGGGACTAATTCAGCTTTAAGCCATCCCCGCATGCATCCAGTTCTGGATGATCAGGGAACTTGGACATCTCAGAGACACAGGCTAGAGAGCTCTGTCTGCAGGCCATGCTGCTGTCCAGTATCTAGTATATCAAGGCCTGTACAATGGTTTTATCACACTGACCACCCATACTGACTGCAGAAAGCACTTTGCTCAGACAGAGAGGGTGCAAAGCAGCAAGGAGGTGAATGTGCCTATCTCGGGCAGCATCCCTGACAGCTCTGCTCCTTCTAGTCCTCTTCTCCCTACCGCAAAATGCAGGCAACACCATGCTGCATGCAGACCCTGCCCTGATAGAATAGACAAAACAGAAAGAGCCTGACACTGGTCAATAGTGTTCCCAACTTTGGCAACGTTGATGCCCAATACAACAGCTGGAAGAGCTATTCTTACACAGCACAGTAAGTCCATGTTTCTATGCTGATCCAGGTCTGGTGACTGGTTAACACTCACTCCTTTATGTGATCCTGAAAAATAAAGACAACTTTTCATATAGCTTAGTCTTTTTCTCCTCTCTTAAAGCTTTGGCTGTGACTGATGAAACTGCCTTACGTTTTCAGAACTTACTTAAACTAATAAGCAATGGAAATGACTTTATCTGTGCTAGTGCCAGATCCATCCCACTTGCAGCCCAAGTTGTGCTTCTTTCCAGGAAACCCATGATATACTACTTGACCCTCTACTTGCCATCCTTCATGTTGGTTATTTACCATTTTCTACCTTTTATCTATTCTATGAACATTTTGCCCTAATTGCTCAGCTATTTCTTGATTATCCTGCTGCAGTTGTTTGTCAAATTCTTTTATCCATTAATCTGTGGGACCTTTCAGTTGCTATTCATCTGATACGGAAGTGTTTAACCACTGATGCTGTCAGAGTCACATCTTCCTTCATGTCATGATCTTAAAAGGAATACAATCGTGGCTGGCTGCAGTCATTTGTGGAGCCATTTAGATGGGAACACCACATCCTAATTTTTGCCATTCACCTGTACTAACTTCCTTAAAGCTTCCTTTGGAAGCCAAATTCTTCATATCCTGAGGTTTGCGGGTATTCTGCTATGTGTAGTTGCTGCTTTATACCTAGCTGGGCAAAAAACTTGTTCAGTAAAATGAAATCCTTCACCCTTGTTTGCTCATACTGCTGGGAAGCACACCTGACAACGCAGCTGGGATTTCTGCCACTTTTGCTGAGTGAGGTGAGACCTGCCCCACTACCTCCTGCTCTTCCTTACGGGGACTGGAGCAAATCTTGTGCAAGCTTTATCCTATCGGAACTTGAACCACCACTAAAGCAGATTTCTGTGGATGTATTTTGACAGAAACAATTTAACCTGCAGAGGTCGCATGTCAGGAGGCTGCAATACCTGACACTCATGTTCAGCACCCTCCACCATTAAGGTAAGGAGGTGTTTGTGTCACGTGTCCTTTTCCAGCTCTAACTCCCCAAGTCATTAACATGAGGGTCCATTTTGCCAGCCTAGAGCTAGATACGTGCAATCTTGTGCTTTATCGAACATAGTGTATATCAAGGAAGCATGACTGGTGCGTTGCGCCATTGGCCTTCCTCCTATGATATCATTCAATATTTCTGATTTCCAGACTAAAGATAGTCATTCCTTTTGACAAGGAGTTGTCGTGCCAATAAGATTTGAGATGCACAAAAAATAGCCTGTAACATGGTATCCTTCTTTTGTGCCAAATTTGCACTTTCATCCTGGCTAACAGAGGCAAACTACGCAGGAAGAGGTTTCCTGGGCCCCGGTAGCCCACTACTGCACCTTGGGCTAGGGCTGGCTTCAGCTTGACCAAGCTGCCTGCTTTTCTGCACCCTGCTCCCACTGCCTAGTTTTCTCTAAAAGCTTAGCTGGAGGACGACTCACTTCAGTGAACATCAGAAGAAAATCCTGCATACAATTAAATGTGCCTTACAGTGCTCTTAGCTAGACAGAGCAGTGGGGTTGGGTAGCTTTTGAATTAATTCCACATTCTGTTTATCAGGAGCTTGGCCTTCAATACCTAGTATTGCTCCTAAATATTTTACCTCTTGTTGCACTAATTGAACCTTTTGTCTGTTGATTTTCAATCCTTCCTCCTGGATTGCAGCCAAAACTTTCTGTCTGCTGACATGCTTGTTCTTCAGAATTCCCCCAATTTAGGTGTGATCCACATATGATGTTACACGCTTCCTGGACCTGCAGGTTAATTTCTCCCACATTTGGGTGATGTGTACGTGACAGATCACAGGAGTTTGTGAAATCTTTGAGGAACTCATATGAAACAATTTTGTTTCTCCTGAAATGTAAAAACAAACTTTTACCAACATGTCTCTGCTAAAGGGCTAAAGAAAAATGCATTTGCTAGATCTATGACTGAAAACCACTTAGCTCCTTCTACTATTGCAGCCATAATTTCTGGCATTTTAACAAGAGGTGATGTTTGCGGAGTTACAGCATTTAATGCTCTGAAATCCACAGTCAGATGCATCTTTCTATCTCCCTTTAATACCAGCCACACAGGGGAATTACACACACTGGGTCATTGCACTGGCACTCCTTGATCCACCAGGCTATTAACAGTGGACAACAATTCTTTCTGGGCTTTGCCTGGGTACTTACATCATTTCTGCAATCTTGGATCAAGACCTGTTATTAAAGCAAAGGCATTAATCTTTCCACGCTCCAACTTATCTCAAGCTTATACTTGCAGAAAGGTAACTCACCTTCATCCTGAGGTGTTCTGACTATTTCAGGAGCCTTTACAGGAGTACATAATTTTGTAGGTAAGATAATTTGAGTCCTTCTATTTCTGTATTATCCTTCCACAGGCAGATGTAAAGTAACCTGTTTTGCTTAAGGAATAGGCTGCTGAAAAGCCCATTTTTCATCCTGCACACGATGCTGAATACAAGAAAACTGAATCACATTGTCCAATAAGCAGTTTGCACTGGGAGTGGGTGTAGGAGGAGAGCTGATATGCTCCCTGTGCCATAGGAGACCACTGTACACTTTTACCTGTACGGTGTACCTTGTAGGCACCCACACTGTTGCAAAATAATAATTTCAGTAGTCACTGAGGCACAAGAATCTAATAACAGTTTGGGCTCCCAATAACTTGGTTTTCATTACTGTTGTACAGTTCTGCCAATTTATGCATTAAGACGCTAATGGGTTTTATATTCTACCTAGGCATATCTTCTCCCAGGCTTTCTAGTTTCTTCCAAACCCTGTTTCACATCTACTTCAAATGCCATTTCCAAGACTTATCCAGTCCAGACAAAATACCTTCTGCCTTCCCGTGGGCAGAGTGCCACATACTGCAGGACTGTAAAGGTCCCTCATCCTCCAGAGCTTTGGATTTGTTTGCCCTCAGAATCCTGATTAATGAAAGTGATTATTACTGGTACTGATTGCTTTGACTAGATTTGTTTCTAGTTCCTTTTCTTTCCAGAGAATCCTTCCAGCCCTCCCAGCATGTCCTTCCACCCCTGCCCCTCATTTATGTTAGCAGAGTTTCCAGGTTCTTCCAGCTTAGATGCCAAACCAGTTCAAAATTTTGACACTCATCACAACAACTGTAGCCTATTCTCTCTCCCCACTTCAGGATCGTGGAGCTCAGCCTCATGCAGAGTGCAGTCAGTGGGCATCCAGCCAACTTCAGCTCCAGGATTCTCATCAGCATTGGTCTAACTGGGCTGATCACCTAAAGCCACAATTCACACAACACAAATATTCTTAGTTTAAGTCCCAATTCCATCGTGAAAGCTCAACCTTGAGAGGTAACCACCTCTGTTTCAACAGTGAGTCTTTCAGTTGTCTCTCTTATGCTGGTCCCTGTCTCCCTGAATCAACAGTATTCTTTACTATGATGGGATCCCCCTTGCCTGTACGCTTATAGCTCTTTATGCAAAGGAGCGTAAGTTCCAGGGTATGGCCTGGGTGAAATGGGATCATTCCAAATTTCTCCATCCCAGTCACCAGGGCCACTACTCCAGTTTGTACTGTAGTCAACATATCTAGTTTAACTGACAACTTCTGTTTGTTTTTCTCACTTACTTGCTTACTGGAGTCTCAGAATTGAAGTGTTCTTGTTCGCCCTGTGTGGCAATGATTTGATTTCTATTCCTGCTCCGCTCAGACTCTCACAGCCTCACTCTCATGGACTTGACTGCTGGGTTACCACCAATCTGCCACAAGTAAAATGCAGTCTGATGATGCATTCAGACATCCCCTTCCCCTCCAGTGCAGAGCAGAATAAAAATGGCTTGGCTAATATCTCTTTTACTGAACAAAATTGGAGAAACTGATGATTGCTAGCGCTGCCCTTGTGCCAGACAATTTTCGGGTATTTACATGTATGTTAACACACCCAAATGCCAAAGCCAAAGGACGACCAAGCCTGACAGCGGTGAGTCCTTGTTCAGATGCCTGGATGGTAGGTGGCATCTTCTGGCTACTGATGAGGACCGTGGTGCCTGTGCACTATTACATCCTCAGGTTTTTCTTTATACAGTCAAGTTTCAAAGAAAACCACTCCTGATCTGTCAGTGCAAACCACTTTTTTCTAGGGTTAGCTTTGCAAATACAGCAGTGGGTATGTGACTATATTACGTACAACTAAATGATCATTCTGTGAAACAGCCCCTAGTTTCCAATAGTTTTCCAGCCTACTCTTTTCAGATCTACCAAGTTACTTTGGGCTGGTAAGAGACCCATCATGTGGCTAAGGCATTCATGCTAAATGGTGCTGTAGCCAATGTCATTCTCTGTATCATGATGACCATTCCCATGAATGAGCTCCTCACCTGGCCTCTGTAACCCTTCCTTGCTCATCCAAGCTGCATAGGTCCTTCAAAAACATGCTGCTGAACACGTGAAGCACGCAGAAAATAGCTCTTCCTGCCCTTCCATGGCATAGCCTAGGGACCACATTGTCCTTCCTTGTCTGTCCAACAGGGTCTGGTGGCTGAAGGACCACGCGGAGGAGCAGCTGCCTGCGAGGGCTCGCCTGCCTCATGGTGATCCTCTTGCAGTTTGGGGGTCCCTGATGGCACTGGTTCCTCTGCAGGTCTGCATGTGAAAGTTGTGATCTGCCATGCTACCCTGCGGCAGCAATGCTGCTTGTACAGTGAAGGACCCTGTGATTTGTGGTGCTATAAAAGCTGAAAAACTCCATCATTGCCTTTTATATATAATTGAAAACACAATAACTGACTGCAGTGTCAGCTAAAGAAGGCAGGCAGCACCCTTGGAAATAGACACACACATTTGCGCGCACACACGCACACACAGCCTCCTACTGTCAGCCAGGCAGCGCTGCGTGACTTGTCTTAATAGAAGGCTTAAAATAAATCAGAATTATTTCCAGATTAGAGGAAAAAAAATCCTGTGAAGATGTTTCAGTCTAAGCAGAAAGAACACAAAGAGAGTAGTCTCTTTGCCAGTCAGCACAGCACTTTCTTTCCTCTGGTCCTTTGCCCTCCTGCTCCCACACCCTGGCTTAACCTTTTTTTTCTGTCTGATGCAGGTGAACATGTGACATTGTAAAGCTGCTGCATCCACACTGGTGTATCTGTGAGCAAATTACGTGTCTCCCAGACTTTCCCTTTTCGTTTTCTTGGCAGAGGTCTCAGCCAAGCTCCCCAAACTGATGTGGTTCCTTTCTGGACTCAGTTTCAGCAGCTTAAAATACTCATCTACAGCCACAGTATCCAAGCCCGTGAACTCTGTTCCTCCTGGCATCACCTGACCAGGCCCTGACCCTACAGAAGCCTTGGACCTATGGCCATGTCATCTGGCAGAGTTCACAGCAGAGGATCAGGAATACACGGGAGTGCTGTCCATATGTTTGCCAGCTCAGGGGTCCGAAATGCATCACAACATATGATGGAGTTGATGCTCCCACCTCTGTTTGAGGCACACTACTGGCATTTCAGAGCAATATAGGACGGTTTTCTCTTCTCCAATGGTGGGGAAGCCACTACAGGCAATTCACTAATTTCAGTGTCGAAGCACGTGGGGATCTTGCATGATTCCCTTGATGCTTTCACTGGGGGACAAAGCCTGGAAGACACGCTGCATGGTAGTATCTAGCACAGCATAGGAGTAACAGGGCATTGAAGGAGATAAGAAGGATGAGGGAAGAGGGATAAAGCCTGAAAGAAAAGCAAAATCCCTCCCAAACCCCCACCAACATCCCCCACTTCAACTATTTACATTAGGAGAATTTTTCATTTTTGACTGCTCAAGTGTGCCATTTTGTTTACCCCGGGTGTTTTTAGGGCAAATTATAGAAACAGGCCAGTTTATTTCACTCTCATTTTTAGACAGTTTCACTTTCAGCTGCTTCTGCACAAACAACATGCTACAATTTGGGAGTTGCAAAGGCTGCAGGGAAATATTGATTTCCTCACAATAACACTAAAACAGTTTGAGCCAACATTTTCTGAAGGCTTTTACAAAACATACATTTTGAGGGACAAGTTTGACTTGACAGACTTCTTTTCAAGAGAGCTGCTTTTCTTGCATCCACAGTAGAGCTGTTATTTACTACTTTTTATTACAGAAAGAGAATTGTTGATGCTAGAAATTTCTTTTATTCAGGTAAATAGCTCTAAAGTTTCAGATTATCTGGCTATGTGAAAAGCTGCACTGTAATGCAAGAAAAATTCTAATTATTCAGCTAATTAAAAAAGTCTTAATTATAATATAGAATAATTAATTTCTTTTGATACTTACAACTCAGACACTCCCTTGTATACCTCAGGAGTCCAGAAGTCTTAGCGAATGTAACAACGGGAATTGCTTCTCAGAAAAAACAGCTTTCTCTAAGGCTTTTCTTAGCTTGGCAGTAGTTCTGTATATGAGGATAGGGACTGATGGCCGATAGTATAGCTGGAGATTCCTGAGCCATCAGATCTCAAATGCAGAAGGTCATATGCCACCTCTACTATCAAAAGCATTCCAAAAAAAGACACCAAAGTATCACGAAGTGCGTTACTACTAGTGCACTACTGCACTACGTGAACTGCAGCTCATCTCTTCTTGCCATCACAGCCCCAGTCACAGCCCCCTGTGGGGTACCTCTGGACTAGGAACTCCAGACCCAGGCTTTCTTTAAACTCCTCTGTCCCACGGTCTCATCACAGACTTCCAGTCTATTCCTGCCTTGTGAAACTGCCCTGTGTCATCCAGCCAACTGACACTCCAGGAGCAGTGCTGCTCTCTGCCACACGTTACCAGCTTTAATGTACCTTCTGCCAGAGCTGCACTCACGGGGGCACTGGGAATCACAGCTGACCCCTGCAGAGATGAGTAGCTGAGACAGACACACAAGGTCAGGAGATGCCAAGATGGCAAGGAGGCTTATGCTTCCACTCAGAGACACCGTAGTGACCTTTTCCTCATTTTATGCCATTTGCCTCAACTACAGAGCCCAAATCAGTTTAATTTAAGGAAAGAGATCTAGCTTCTGTCCTCTCCATCTCATTTAGCCCAGTGAGCTGGGTGGTGACTGCTGTCACCAGCTGCTCTGACATTCTGGGGCTTAGCTGCTCCTCTTAGCCAGGAAAACAGTCCAACCATGAAGGACATGGGCTTTATTTTCACCCTGGTCCCTCATGTCCAAAAGCACATGGACTGTCAGTTTGGGGGGAGGGAAACGCTAACAGACACCCTAAAGACAGCTGGGAAATATTAAGTATACTCAGCTGTTACAAACTTTGAGAGTAAGGGGTGGGAGAAGGTAGTGCAGGGCCTCTGGGTCTGCCAAGAAAGGAGTTATTTCTTGGGACATTTGCATTTTTCCAAAGTTAGCTAATAGAAAGGACTTCATTTGGTGAAGGCCTCCAAAACAATTGCTCTGTGAGATCAATATCAGCTAACATATTAACTCTAGCATTCAATACGCCCTCACTCTCATGTGTTCTCCCTTTCCAGATCCAAATATCAGTGTAAAGTGCCGCTGGGGAGTGTGGCATGCCCAGGGAGAGCCTGCTGACACGAAGCCAGCAGATACTGAAGGTTCGTGCCATGCCGACTCTGTTCTTCCAAAAAGCATTTTAAAAGGTTAGATTTCTGAAAGCTTTTGAGACTTTCAGGTACAGCATCTTAGCCTTAGACTTCATGATGCTTCAGCAGCACCTCTCTTTCTATGTGTCTTACAGCACATCATGTAATAGGATCCTTCCCCACCCCTTCATTCTCTTGGAGGCTTCTGGAGGTGAAGGCAGGACAATAATACAGCACACAGCCATGCATACTGATGGGCACCCAGGGGAACTGGTAGTTAATACAGTAATATTAGAAGATAAAGAACAATACATTTGCCCCATTTCTGCTCCTGGTGGAACACTAATTCCCAGTGAAAGCAATTGTGGCATCTTATTTCTTGCTCAAGGCTCTAAATCTCCTCTCCACCCATTCACGTGTCATAGATAAGAGCTGCATTTACATCCCGTCAGTCACACCCTGCTGCACAAGAAGGTGAAGCCACTTTATGCAGGTTACTTAGTAATGCAAGACCCTTTCCCAGAACAGTAAACTTGTTTCTGACATCCTTGATGGCAAAATAGGAAAAGGAAAATTCAATTACATTCAAACCCTAATAAAATTCACTTATCTTTCCCCTTTTTCTATTTTTAAAATATACCTGCATTTGCTACTTTCACTGGATCTTCTCCCTCTTAAAATTCAGTAAACCTTGTGTGTATCCTCACTCATCTCCTTCTCTGTGAAGAATTAGAAAGAATTAATAAGCTGGAATATTTGAATAAAATCCTTTTTTATTTCATGGCCTGATTTTACTTCCATAAACTCTGCATTTATAGCAATCTCATAAATTACCAACGTATATGGAAAATAAATACTCCTTGTCTCTCCTACTAAGCCTGCAGACTTAGCAAACAGACCTCTCAAAATCACAGGAAAAGGAAAGGATATTTTCTTTTCGACTCATTCAACTGGAAATACAATTTTGAGAAAAGCAAAGCAGTGTTTCCCTTTCACTGTTTCCATTTCATTTGGGCTGATAAATGCCTCTGGGACATAGCATTTCTGGTTTCACCTCTTCCCAGCCATCTGTCTTTCTCTCTTTCCTTCTCTCTCTCTCCCCCTTTCTCTCTCTCTCCCCCTTTCTCTCTCTCTGTCTTCCCCTCTTTTTCAAATGGCCTAAAAATAAGTGGTGCCTGGCAGCTGCAGAGTGTTGGCTGTCATAGGAATTGTTGGTATATGACCTTCTGTCTGTAGTAGAAGAGGGCTGGTTTCCTCTAGATAGGCATTGAGCAAGCTGAGAAGTGGTTTGACTATCTTCATGGATGACACTAACCAAAGGATGTTCCAGAGATGTCAAAGTCCTGTGGTTAGATAGGCAGCCAGATGTGAATGATGGCACTTTGTTACAAACAGTCCCATCCAATAAAAGCATGTTAAGACTTTGAAAGAAAAGAAAGCCACTGTGAATTCATGTCTGTCTGTGTGCTTCTGCTGCCAGCAAGGCAGTGAATTAGTGTGAAAATTGAGCAAAAATTAATCTTTGCCTCATAATCCATTATTTAAAAGGGAACACTCACTCACTAGAATTTTCAAGTCACTGCTATAGCAAAGTCATTCTGAAATCTGTAAGTTTGCCATAGGGGAAAAATAGCAACATAAGACTAGGTCTTGAGATTTGCCAGGGTGCCAGACTCTTAATCTGCTTCCATTTGCAATTTTGCGTTGTAGTTAAAGCCTCCCAAGGTCACCCCAAACATCTCAAAGCTCTTAACCATCTGTCTCTGATTCCTAAAAATTAACATGGAGATGGAGAAGGAAGGACTGACTGACTCATTAGGGTCACTCTCATTTAACAGAAAAAACGACCTGTGCCAGCTGCACCAGGAGCAGAGCCCTGGGCAGCCACAGCAGCAAACCAAAAGCCTTCAGTCCTCAGAACCAAACCTATGGCCACACCACACCTCTGTCACCAAAGTGTCTGGCTGCACACTCCCTGCTGACGCCTGCAAGGAAATGATGGGCAAGCTGGAATCACGCAGGCCAGCTTCACCAGCACTCACCTCTGCTAGCCCCAAATCCTGTTGCAGGTAGAGATGTGGGACTCAGGACCTCTTCAAGCCTGCTGTAGCTTGAGCAGTCATCACATAGGAGAGCCTTAGGCAGAGAGTTTGTTTAGTCAGGGTTTTCCTTCAGCACAGCTGTCACTTTAACATCAATTTCTTAGTGTATACCATGCTTAAAATGAACAGAGTTGTATAAGAGACAAACTACACAGCTGTGTTTCAGTTGTCATATAACTGCCTGCTGTCCTCCAGTTTTCCACGTGATTTTGGAGAGCAGGAATAAGGTTGAGAGGATAAATCAAATGGAGAAAGTGTCTTGTGGCTACAGGAACCAATCCTAGATCTTTAGGAAGGCTTGAACCAGGTCATTGAATCTTCCTGCGTCTACTTTCCCTTCCTGAAGCATGGCAGTAAAACGCATTTCTTGCTTATGTATGTAGATTGTGATGTTGTTTGGTCTCCTGCTAGCTGTCTTGAAACCTGGGATGCCAGTCTCTGTCGGGGTCCATAAGATTTAACGTAATATAACAAGACTACTAACAATGAAATACATATGTTTCTGAGCATGACACACATACACACAAATCTAGCTCCTGCTATGACACAAGAAAGGACTAGCAGGGAAATTTGTATTTTGTTTCTGCTTTTAGGAAAAAAAAAGGAAACAAACAAACAATAATGGTAGACTATAAAACAGCAATAAAAGGAATGGAGATTAAACTGCAGCATGCAGGCACTTTAAAAGAAATAAATAGCAAAAAAAGCCTAAATTTGTTTCCACTGGGTTTGAAAAACAAATCCAGGACAAAGAAGAGCCAAAAAAGGCATAAGCTGCCTAAAAAAAGATATTATGGAAGGAAAAGACTGATTAATACTTTGAGAATGTGTTAACTTTTAAACAGCTTGAATATTCAAATTGGAATAAAAATATTTCTTCAATTAAAAATTATTAAAATTAGCTCAAAGTATTTTTTGGTGTGTTCACTGCAAGAATTTAATAGGATCTAGTACTCAGCAAAGCTTTGAAGCAAAAATAACGTCTCAGGAGCTCATTACGCATTAAATCCTATCAAAAAGCAGGATCCCACTATGAAATTAACACAATTTGCAAATCATTATTGCAGGCTACTCCTTCCCCTGCTCTTTTGGTCACTTTTGGCTTGAATCTGTGATGCTGTCAAAACCACCACCACCAAATACTACTCACAGAAAAATGGGCATTGTATCTTGAAACATCCTGAGCGGTGAAGAGCACGGTACAATAATCACGCAGAACAATATACACAGGAGAAACTGTCAGGAAAGCCAAGAAGTAGAAAGTGAAGGGAAGTGAACCAGGGGATGTGGATCAAAATCTTGTTTGGGAACTTTTTATAGGGTAGGAAATTTTGAAGCTTGTGCTTTCCCAGGCTTCTGTAAATGCAGTGGTGTAGTTTCCAGTTTTCAGCCTGAGTCTTAACATGGCTGAATTAATTGGTTATTTTACAGGACATGTTCGCTCACAAGTATTCATGAAATATGAATCACTGGACAAAGTCTCCTTTTAATGAAATGCTGGTTCTTGTTTCCTCTTGTCTGAATCGGACGAAGAGAAAAAAAGAACAATCAATATGGTCTGAAACAGCTATTGCTCATTAAAATTCTAGGCTGTCAATACAGTATATGTCTATCACTTCAGAGGCTACTGAAGTGTTGGTGGTAATGGCACTTTACTACAGTATTTGTTAAAGTACTTGTGGCGTCTGCTAAAACTTAGCAGGTGTTGGCTGCCTTCAGTGTTTCCGGGGCCAAAAGGAGGTGACAATTAAGTGAGAGTTATCAGTCTCCTTAACTGTCCTCAGCTAATGTGAAAAGCAATGTCGTTGAGTTAGGGGATTCGTCTCCATAGAGCCCAGCTGTTATTTTTAATGCAGTATGTGGAATATTAAACTGTTTATCTTGTTATTGAAGCCGTAAGAAGGCTCTTTCATGTCATCATTTCTATTTTATTTTGTTTAGAGTCCTTCATTAACTTTTCATATGAAAGATCTGTAATTTACATCTTCAAAGAACTTTCAAAATGTAAGTTTTAGGGACGACAAGTGCTGTATGTGTGCAGTTCTATTCTGATGGCAAAGTCAAATCGCAAAAATACCATCAAGAACATTTCTTTCTTTTCTTTTTTATTTATGAGTAAAATACAGGGGATTTCTCTGGGGAAAAAAGAATTATTCTGACTTGATACTAATCAGCACAAACAGAAGGCTAAAACAATGCTGCCTCTGAAAGGCTGAAGAAGGCTTTATGATCTATGGTTCAAGGCAAAAAGCCCTAAATTAATTAAAGGTAGTTTAAGACCAGGAATGTGCTGCATATAAGTATTGGTTTTGCTTTGCAACCTTAAATCTGAGCAGTCCAAACCCCAAACCAACCCCCTCAAACCTGCAGGAGGTTTCATTCCCCGCTGTTAGGTCAGGGAACATGGCCTGATTTTTGGACACCTGGGAGCAGAGAAAAACCTTGGCCAGTGCTGTTAAGCTTTATTTCTCTGTTACAGTGTTCAGTCCTGATAAGAAGTGCAGCTTGGAAGACCATTTCACTGGGACATTTCATCAGCGACCACAGCGGGGTTCAGAAGCTGTACACCAAATCCTTGCCCCACAGAAGTCAGCGCCAACATCCTGACCATCCAAAAAGTTTTATATTACTACAACTAAGGGTGATAACCCCTCTCAGGTCAAGTCCCTTATTATAAATCAGTCGATCAATCCCCGAGATTGCTAAAGCATTCAGTTTCACATTGTGATGGTAAAGCAATTAAAAGCTCAGCCCTAAACAAATTAGATTTTGTATGTTTGGTTTTACAAATGCCCAGAAAGGGGTCAGATCTTTTATCACTGTTGTCAAGGGGGAGGGAGAGAATCCATCAAGTCACACAGAACTAATTTACACCACTTAGTGAAAAAAATTGGAGCTATAAATGGTAATCCAAGTAGAAAGGTTTCTTTCAGTGCAGAAATACACCAGACTCTATAGAAGCCTGAGTTGGTACTAGCTGAAGAATCAAAAGAATTAGGGACACACTGGAGAAAAGGGACCTCTAGCAACGACTGGAAAAACCCTGGAATCTGGAGTTGTCTGGCCATGTTTGTATATGTAATCTGTTATCTCAGCGTGGTATTTCGTTGTCATGCCCTAGAGCTATACCACCACAACTGCAGCTCTGGGGATGGCTCGAATGCACTCCTCTGCAGGGTGGATGCAGATGTGCCCATCTGGGCTCACCTGGCATCTGCCTTGGGTTGTCGTGCTCTCACAGCACTCCATTCCCTTATTCCTCTGTTTGATCCCATCCTGCTGTCTCTCTTGCCTATTGTGTGTGGAGACAAAAGCAATACCACACTGAGATGGGGTGGTACTGGTGCAGGGCTGGGTAACTCTGACAAGACTTGGAGACTGTATCCAACTCTGGGTGATGCTAATGCGTCTGGGTTAAATTTCTCCTTAAACTCTCCCAGTAAGTCCATCCAGGCTTAAGAGTGCAAACTGCTCAGAGTAGGGACTATCATTCACTGTGCCTTTACTCATCAAGGCACATCCCTAATGCCTTATCTTTAATGAAAGTCTCCGCATGTTCCTGTACTATAAATAATAATTTAAATATTGTATGTCTCAGCTCCAGTGGCTGAGGTTGAAGTGATCATTTTGGAAAGATGGAACAGCTCTCATCTAAAAATACGTATCTGAAAAACTATTCTGGAAGAAGCGAGACTTATAAATTGATAAATGAGTTGAAACTGGGATGGAGACTGTGATGAGAGGAAAAATTCAGCTCTCAGAAGGAAGGAAATTAAAGAAAAGCAAGAACTGTTCCAAGACTTCTATTGTTTAAAATTAAGGATTTGAGGCATAGCAATATAACAATGGGGAAACTGGCATTCTGAAAATGCTGACCTAGATGAGGAGTTTTTGAATCCAAAAAAACATCATTAAGGAGACTTTCCACTTAACAAAAATAAGCAGAAAAATAGAAATGTTTTTTTATGGAAATGTAACTTTGTAGGAGATTAGAGAAGCATGACAGAAACCAAAATGAGGATTCAGAAGAAGCATATCTCAGCCAGCTAAGTAGCTTTGATCCTAATTGATAGGAAGCACAGATACAATTACTCTCCAGTTCCCTCCATATGAGCAATACGGCCAAACCCCAACCTGCAGAGCGTAGGGGTCCGTCCCTCCACTGGCCCACACCAGATTTACGCTGCTATGCGCAGACCGCTGCCACTGGTGGCAGGCCTCTGCCAGAGCAGTTTCGTGAATGAGGCTTTAGAGTTGTACAAAATGATACACTTTTCATAAATAAACAGTGTTTTTTACCTTAAAATTACTTTTTTTCAATGACAAATATGAAATATTTCACATGTTCTTCTGAGACTAAATAGCACTGAGTAAAAATACCCCCCAATATATTTTCTTTAATAATCCAGTAAAATTCCAGCATGTTTTTTTTTTCACATTCCATGCAAAGAGCAGAAAACATTTCTCATTTCCGTTTGAATTTTATCACTTCACTAATACAAAAGACATGTACTGCTAAGCATGACCTACCAAAGGTCTTTGAATTTTATAGCACATGGACCAAATTAATTGCTTTATTAACGATTATGATAAAACCAGAGTTTTACTTCCTACTTATGAAAACCTCTTTCTCTGAGAGCCTTTAAAATGTAAACATATGAAGGCTCTGAGGTGAGTGTACCCAGTGATACTGGCGCTCCAGATGCTGAAACCGGGGGGAGGGAGGATGCAGAGAGATTCAAAGGTAAAGAAGCTGCGGTAACACGCTGCAAGCCACAGCAGAACATGGAGCAGAATCCACTTCTGTTGTCGTAATGAATGGACAACTTTTGTTTTCAGGAGCAAAACAACCTCCCCACAGTCTCACTTGAAACCAATTACATAGATGGAGGCGATGTTCATAGGGTGGTGAGTTCTTTGACAGAGATTCATTTGAAGCACACAGAAATCAGTGAAAAGCTATAGTACTACAGTAGGTTTTGCCCTAAAAACTTACAGCATCCACCAAAATGTCGATGAAACCTGGAACGGCATTGGAGTGGTGAGCAAAAACTGCAGAAGACCATTTTATTGACTCAGAAATCCCACAATAGCAAATGGACAGAAAGAGTGAGCAGGTGATGGAGAGCTCGAACAGCTTAAGCTGAAGTAGGGAGATAGAAAATTAATTGCTGCCTTGGCATTAAGGTATAGAGGGCTGGGCACTCGTGGGAAGGGCTAAAAGTCTGCATTTACCCTGGATTGCAGTTCAAGGTGGGAGACTTTCATGCTGACAGAATGCAGGCTGGAGAGGGAAAAGAAGGCTGATTGATAGGAAAGAATCAAGCTAGTGAAAGTGAATAATAGAGGAGCAGACAGTAATTGTTGAAGGAGATTTGATAAACTGTTTCAGAGCAAGACAAAGGAGCAGAGAGTCAAATATTGTGCTGCCATAAAAGCCAAAAGTCAGAAAAAAAAGAGTAGAAGCAATGCTTTTTTTTCTCTCTCAGAAAACCCCTAACAGGGGCCACATGAGAGAGAAGAATCAATAGGGCTGATTTAAGGTGTGTTAAAAATTACTTTTAAAAAAATCCAAATCATTCTGTTCAATTTAATTGGTGAATCAGCAGGATCTATCATAGAATATTTGACACCAGGGTGGAGGGTTATGAAATGAAGCAGAGGGAAGAGCAGAGTTCCCACAGGAGCCCTTTGTAAGAAGAAGGGCTAAGAAAAGATTGGGAAGTTTTGAGCAAGAAGTTTTTAGCATGCTCTGAATACATGACCAAAAAGTCAGCCTTGAGGAGCTCACAAAATTATGAAGAAAGGAGGTAAGAAACTATAGCTAAACGGGCCCGGACTGGACAAGATACCTCTGTTAGCTGGACGTCACTGCAGGAGGAACCAAGAAAGATGGATGCCATGACTTTCAGAGACCATCCGTGGTCGATGGATGCCGTAACAGACGTGGCAGCAGGGCTGGAAGGGCAGAAGGGTGTACCAGCACTGTGTCCCTGCCATGGGGACTGGTAACTGAAGAAACAATGAGGACTTGGGCAGTCTAGGTTCTAAAGGATGAAGTCAGCAAAAGCACTGATTTTTTTAATTAAGCAGTTTAAAAGTTGTTTGACCTATTGCTTTTTCCCCTTCTGCATGCTCTTCTGAGAAAGAACATGAAGCAAAGAGCTTGCTCTGCAGTCTCAGAGGTCTGGGCCCACAGTGCACGCACACATGTATTCCCATTATCAGAGCTTACGTATTCATGCTCTAAAAGAGCAGATTGTGGACTTGAGCTGAAAGTTTGCCATTATGCATGACTGCAGGTTCAGTTTGCGCTTGCATTTTACCAGTTGCTGGATCATAGGCTAGAACTGTAGCTGGCCTGCAGGTCTGGACATCATCCTGGTGGGCTGGCACTGAACAGGATCACTGAGGCTCCCTTTAAAGGACCACTGTTGGCCTCCCCAACCACACTGAACTCCCTGCGTCCACAGATTAGACAAGATCTTAGAGCTGGAATGAGCTCAAATGTAAAATAATGCAGTTAGCCCCTTTCCAGAGAAAGCTGAATCTCTTTAAGGCTGGATTTATAGCTAAGCATGGCTGTCCTGCTTTCTCCCCCATCCCAAATGCTTACTGCTGGAAAGGCCCAGATCACGTACAGCCCTGGATAGTTCCATGCCTTAACAAAGGTAGAGTAACACTAGCAAGGAAGACAGGATTAAGAAGGAGTTTTTTCCTTTAGAGAACAGATCGCCTTTAAAAGTAGAAAATCAACTGCAGAAAGAATCTCAGGAATGTAATGAAGCAGTGCTCTGGGAGAGTGCACACAGGAGCCTCGCACCTCCCAGCATGTATGAAACACAAGCAAGTGTAAAAGCAATCAGATTAAGTTTGTCTCTTCTCAGTTTGACTGGCCTAAGGGAGACAATAGCAGGATTAAAAATAATAATAATAACAATCAGCCTATGGGAGTAATTTTTAATAAAAATACTCAGCTCAGGAGGAAGTTCTGGCCTGTACCTGTCTGTATGGAGGCTCCCAGGAGGGCAGCTGCTGCTGCTCTGTAATCAAAAGGAGCTGTGGTAGGGACAACATCAGGGCTGTAAGAGTCTAGGATATGCGGGTGGGGGGAAGGTATGGTCTCAGCCACAAATGCACTGTGTGGGAGTGAAGGCACAGACTACCGATTTCAATGGGGTAACACTTCAAGTGCATGGGGGGCTGATAAAAGCACTGACAGCATACAGACGCTAATGAAAGCATGAACTATGCCGTAGGGCTTTTTTTAAGGACTGCTTAATGAACTCTGCTTTTAGATAAATCAAGTAAAACATGTAAAATATTCACTACAGGGGTGAATCTCTGAGAGATCAGGAATAGATGCCACTGGGAAAACACAGCTGCACCCGAGACTGCAAAACTGCACAAAGGGGCCATCAGATATCCTGCAGGTGCCTTGCTGGGCTGTGGCAGGCTTACACGACGGAAGAGGAACACTGAGTCGACACCAGCAGTATATATGCCACAGTGGGGGAATCGTATCACTTCTGTGGCTCGTTTTGCCAATCTAATAATGGATCTAATCATATTTACCCACCTTACAATAGCACAGTGAAACTTAATGGGTCCTTTGAATTCTTGGACAATACACCCTATAGAATTACAAAATTATAACAGACTCCTTCTCAAACATCCTAGAGTGTTTTATCTTACTGCAACTGCCATGGTAACTCACTGCCCAGAAAACCTTTGATAAAAATCTCAGTTGTCTGTTGCACATCTGCTTCTAAATCAATGGTAACCCTGAGTGTCCGTTATTGTGATCACAGACACCGTTTATGTGATGCTTTCTGATGAATGCCCTAAGGGAGCTCCTACCAGATCCCTGTCTATGGGCATTTCAGAACAGCAAATAGATTTATATCCCCAAAACACAACTGATGAATTGGTGTGCCTCCGGGGCTGATGGGCAAAAGAAACTTAAGTGACACAAATGAACAAGTGCAAAAATGCCCCAAAACTAAGCATCATCTTTAGGGATCATTAGTTCTTTTCCCTATGTGGGAAAAATTTGCCACGGAGCTGTCACAACAGAACCACAAGTATGCATTCCTCTCTCCGGTTGTTGAATACATCATAGCAAACACTGTCCTGCCTTTTAAACTTTCTTTTTGCCACTCATTTTTTCAGACATTCAACCAGTACGTGCCAACACCTCTATGGACCTAACCTTCCTTAATGGAAAAAAAAAGACAAAATAACAGAAGAAGAAAAACCTGACCCTTTGTGTACAACTCCTGCAATTCTGCAAATGCTATCAATCAGTTTAGTCTTTATTCCTCACATAAAGATGGCAAAAGCACAAATGAAACTTATTTCAACTTTGTTCTAGAACAAGAAGGATAACCTCCAAGTCTGTAAACTGGTTTTTTTTGAGGGATAGGTTTTCCTATAGCATCAGCCCCTTCAAAAGGGGCTGAAAATAGAGAAGATTGCACCACTTGCGTAAAATTCAGCAGAAAAAGGGAAGGAGCTTAACTGGCACAAAGCTGATCCCCGCTCTGGATAGAGCTGGGCACCAGACAGGGAAACTTGTTGCCTTGAGAAGTGAGTTGCCTTCACGAGATGAGATGTGAGCACAGTGGCAGGGGTTAGGGCAGACCGGGACGGCAGCCACCTCAGCAATGACAACCTGCTCAAGTACCCTGTGACAGGAGGGGCAGTGGTGGTGGTGGTGGAGGGGGACACTTTGCTCAGGGTTGCATCAACAGGCAAGGAAGAGAGGGCTCTTCACAGGCCACAGAATAGGCTCTTCACAGAAACTGTGTTTTCTTCCCACATCAAAGCTGCTACTACTCTCCCCTGAAAAACACTTTGAGATAAACTAACAAAAAGCTCTATTTAAGATAAAGCCAGTAAAGTTTGTTTCAAGTACTCACAGATCTTGAGAAATCTAAAAAGCCACCTTCCCCAATCTCCAGTGCAGCCAGGAGGGTTAATGTGGAGAGACCTCTGCCAGACGGCACGTACGGCACCGCCGCTCAGCACACCGGCTGCAGGAGGGCTTTGTCGTGGTCTTCAGAGTCACCCAGCCTCCCTCCCAGGCAACAGGACTGCTCATGGAAATCCTGCTTAGCATGAGCAAAGGGTTGCGGCATCTGGGCCTTGGCCTTCAGCAGAAAGGCTGGCATACAGGATTAAAAATTCTGGCTGGCTGAGCTGACAACACCTGCTACTGTGTCCTGATAAGCTGGGCTACACAAGGACAATTATAAATGTCTCCAAGACATGTTAGAATACATGTTTTAATTTAATCAGAGAGAACAAAAAAGCACATTAATCACTGCTCTCTTAACAGCAAAGATGTCCAGATATTTGCCAAGATATCAGCATTTTTCCCGAACGCGTCAGGTACAAAAGGACAACAACAACAAAAAAATTACAGCCTTACAGGGGTAGGTACAAGGCCAAATTGCACCTCGTGTTATGCTGAGCAGTTGCCAGCGCAGACAGCTGGGGGAAGGGAGAAGCCTGGCAAGGCTGCTGGAAAGGCGAGAGATGAAGGTCTCCGACAAAGACCTTTAGCTTTGTCCATAGCAAAACAACCAAGTGCTTTGACACTCCTTTACGCTAATACCCCTAACCTCAGAGGACCTTTGCAGTAAGTGTTTTCTCTCTGATTCTTCTGTATGGTAAAATGAAAATTAACAGGAAAACATTCACAGAAATGACAATTGAATGCTGATGTACCAATCATAGGGCTGATCAAGGAGCTTTCTAATGCATGGGGGAATGATCAAGGAGCTCTCTGATGTTGGAGCTGGGATATGTCCTTTCCTTACCATTCACAGGAGAGAAAAAACTTCTCATCGCAATGACTTAATTTTTTTTTTGCATTCTGTGCTCTGCTTTAATGACTAGCTGCCCCTTTATAGCACCCACCATTTGTTTTTAATGAGACCACCTTCAGGCTTGTTCTTCATTCTGCAAGATGAGCTTTTACAAGGGGAACTGAGTCTGTAGCTGCCTGTTTGCCTTGAGCAGATGCATTTTGGTTGGAAGCTCAACTGTAAACTCAGTGGAAATGTATCAGCAGGTGCTGGCACCCAGGGGCAGCTAGGGTGCTGTGTATTAATACCCGAGCGTGAAGCATCTTGTCACATCTTCAATAAAGTAAAGAAGCAACAATTAAGAGACCTAAATACCATAGAGGTAACACTATGAAGAGCCACTTCCCCAAAGAGAATGCTGAGACCTCCATGTTCTAATACCCCATGCAGAAAGAAGCATGCCCAGCTATTATTTTTAAATCCTAAAAAACATCTCTGAAAATTGCATTGGTGGGTCCTACAAGAAAGAATCTTTAAGAAAGTCTAGTCTATTATCTCTTAGTGCTAATGTCTCTCCTACCAATTACAGTGTCATGCTTCTAGCAAGACTTGGATGGCTTGACCACATAACGTAAAACCAGGCACCTGCAAAATTGTGCCGAGTTTAACAGTGTAGGTGAGCATCTAGACAGGTTTTTGCTGCATAACTCACTGGAGGAACTTAAACTCCTCAAACTGAGCTTCTTATGACATGAGGTCTTCTTTCTTCTCACTGTTGTTATTTTTCCTCTTTTAAATTAACGCATGCAGCTGAGTTTGGAGGAGCAGAGTAGTGAGTAAAGAGAGGCTAAGTAATAATCATCTTCCCTAACTGTCAAAGGATTGTTTTTGCTAATGCAAAATGCAGACAATTTATTGACAGAGATATGCTGCAGAGGGATGATTTTGCTTTACTTTCACAGGCAAAAAAAGTACACAGAGAAGTTAGATGGATGGACTGGTTTGATCTCAAATGGGCAGCGAGTCATAATGATACGTTCAACTGAGAGGCTCAACCGGATTGACAGCTGAGAACGTTTGGCAGTAAGAGATAAGTGATAATGATCTCCATCATGCATTTCTACAGCACCTTTTATGCCAAATCACTCCTAATATAACAAGAG